>NW_027285018.1:0-309631 GCF_040894005.1 Engystomops pustulosus | reverse complement strand
TGGGGGGCCGGCGTTGGGTCCCGTAAGGCTGGGGGGCCGGCGTTGGGTCCCGTAAGGCTGGGGGGCCGGCGTTGGGTCCCGTAAGGCTGGGGGGCCGGCGTTGGTCCCGTAAGGCTGGGGGGCCGGCGTTGGGTCCCGTAGGCTGGGGGGCCGGCGTTGGGTCCCGTAAGGCTGGGGGGCCGGCGTTGGGTCCCGTAAGGCTGGGGGCTAGCTGTTGGTCCCGTAGGGCTGGGGGGGGTAGCGGCGGGTCCCGTAGGGCTGGGGGGCTAGCGGCGGGTCCCGTAGGGCTGGGGGGGGGTAGCGGCGGGTCCGTAGGGCTGGGGGGGGGTAGCGGCGGGTCCCGTAGGGCTGGGGGGGGGTAGCGGCGGGTCCCTGTAGGGCTGGGGGGGGGGTAGCGGCGGGTCCCGTAAGGCTGGGGAGATGGCTACCGGCGAGTCCCGTAGAGCTGGGGGGCTAGCGGCGGGTCCCGTAGGGCTGGGGGGCTAGCGGCGGGTCCCGTAGGGCTGGGGGGCTAGCGGCGGGTCCCGTAGGGCTGGGGGGCTAGCGGCGGGTCCCGTAGGGCTGGGGGGCTAGTCTTGGTGCAAATTGGTACCTCTGCATTGGGCCGATCATTGTGGTGTTGCCCTCAGGTCCATATTGTTTATAATTGCAGTAATATAACATATTATCCCCCGCACCTGCAGGTCCAGAGCACCAATGACTTCAGCACCCTGAGCAAGGCCTCTGCCGCCGCCATGGGCTACTTCTCCGACCCTTTCCAGAGATACTTTGTGAGCCGCACGTGCAGGAGATCTCCGCTCATCCACAGGTGTGACCCAGCCCCCCTGTCCCAAATAATGGTCTGCTCTGTCTAGGCAAACAATGACCACCCCCCTCCCCACCAGTCACATATACTGACGCCTTCTGCCCCCTGCAGGGGCTATTGTGTCCGGGCCCAGGCTGTCGCCCACTGTCTGCAAGAGTTTCTCCAGGACACTGCACATTGTCCGCAGAGGCAGGTAAGTACCACAGTGCTGCCCTACTTATTACCCAATGCACCCCTATTGACCATCCCCCTTTACCCTGCTCCTTATTGACTCCCCTCTGCCTCTCTTTATTACCCACCTCTGGGGCCTCCTTAATAACTTTTGCTTATTGCCCCTTCTCCTGTTACTCCTGACTCCCCCCCCTGTCCCCCTTCCTGTTGACTCCCCCCCCTGTCCCCCTTCCTGTTGACTCCCCCCCCTGTCCCCCTTCCTGTTGACTCCCCCCCCAGTCCCCCTTCCTGTTGACTCCCCCCCCTGTCCCATGCTCCTGTTGACTCCCCCCTGTCCCATGCTCCTGTTGACTCCCCCCCCCCCCTGTCCCCCCTTCCTGTTGACTCCCCCTCTGTCCCCCCTTCCTGTTGACTCCCCCTCTGTCCCCACTTCCTGTTGACGCCCCCTCTGTCCCCTGCTCCTGTTGACCTCCCCCCCCCTGTCCCCCTTCCTGTTGACTCCCCCCCCCCCTGTCCCCACTTCCTGTTGACTCCCCCCCCCCTGTCCCCACTTGCTGTTGACTCCCCCCCCCTGTCCCCACTTCCTGTTGACTCCCCCCCTGTCCCCACTTCCTGTTGACTCCCCCCCCCTGTCCCCACTTCCTGTTGACTCCCCCCCCTGTCCCCACTTCCTGTTGACTCCCCCCCCCCCCTTCTTAATGTCTCCCCCATCTGTCTCCCTTACTTTTGTCTCCCCTTTTACCTCCCTCCCTATTGACTCCCGCTCTGTCCCCCGTCCCCCTTCCTTAATGACTTGTGTTTATTTCCCCCCTGCTCCTGTTCCTACTTCCACCCCCTCATTTTATTGACTGCCCCTCCATATTACTCCGTGACCCCCTTCCTATTGACTTCTCCCCTTTTTTGACTAGTCTTTATTTACCCCCTCTTCCTCAGCCCCTCGATACTCTCCCATGCCCCTTCCTTGTACACATGGATTGATGCTCTGAGGGTTGTGTGTCTTGCAGGTTCTCAGCCTCGGCTGTGGCTTTGACTCTCTTTATTTCCGGCTCACTGGGGTTCCTGCTGGTCTGCGTGTTTCGGGGACCACATGTATCTGGGAGGTTGACTTTCCGGCAGTAGTTAAGCGGAAGCGTCTTCAGATTGACCAGACCGAAGCCCTTAGGAGTCTTCTGAGGGATGTGACGCCGCCTGGTGGTGCTAATGAATCAGGTGGGTGGACGGCCTAACCCCCAGTCTAGGTGCGCATGCTCAATGTAATGCAGCAGCCACCACTGACCTCTAAGTGGCCCTCAGGAGCACTTGGCTGGTGACCATTATTCATCCATCACTTTGTCATTGGTCCTCCTCATCATATTGGATAAAAGGTCTTCAAGGTCTTTCACCGTTGCCGCTTGAGAGGTCCTCATTGGCGTTTTTCCTGGACAAAAGGTTCTTTTTTTTTTTTTTTAAACCTTTTTATTGGGAAATTAGGTCATGCACATGATAACAAGTTACATCAAGCAAATAGAACATTTTACATGAATGACAGTTTGATTACATTGTTTTCGAAATTTCTGTCGGCTATCCGTGCATTCATAAACCCATTCCCCTCCATTTTTCGTATTTTCCTCCATCTTTTGCGACCTCAAGCTGCATTGCGCACCATTAAGTCTCTTATTACGCATGTTGTGGGAAACACAAAGAACAAAAACACTACATACTCAACATCACAAATAACTTAGGCCAAAGGGAAGTAACCTCCGAATATTCTAGTTGCGTGATGTCAGTCAGTATGTCCTGTGTACCATTACGTTAACTGTCACTTTTGTCCCTAATTAAACTTTAAGTCTACCTAGAGTTCCCCGCATGTCTTCTGTCAAATACCAGGCTGAGTTTTAAATTTTTTCATGAGGTCCTGTATTTCGTTAGAAGATAAATGATTTGCTACAAATTTACGCCATTTACGGAAGAATTTTTTGATCAGTTTTTCTCCTTTCTTTTCTGCCTCCATCCTGTCTATGTTTAAATATAATTTTGCTTGAGTTACTATTTCTTCCATCGATGGAAGTGCCGATTCTAAACCAATGGTTCAACAAGCATCTTTTGGCTATCAACATGAGTATATGAAGAATCGGGGATATCATGACCTCTACCTCCTCCTCTTCCTCCTCTCCCTGGGGTATTACAGAGTGGAAGACGAGGGCCAATGGTTGTAAGGGGATCGTGATATTGTAGTGGGATGTGACAAATGTTTGGAAAGACTTCCAAAAGATTGCACTATGGGACATGTCCATATTGAATGGTACAGCCTACTAATGGCAATTTGCATTTAGGACATTCAGTTATTCTGTCTGGCGGGACTCCGATGCTGGTATATTAAAAGCATAGGTGGCTGAGTGCATCAGTTTAAAAAAAGTTTCCCTCCACTTTTCACTAACCACATGTTTTCGCACTATTGTCCATCCTTTTAGAATTCTTGACGATACCTCATTGGCCCTCAACTTCCTCTCCCAATATGGAAAGTTCAAGTTCTCCTCTGAGTCGCCTCCTCTTTGTTCCAATAAAATATATAAAAGGGAAATATAGCGTCTTGCATCTGGACCCCCCACCACCGTGTCAAATCTATTTGTCATGATCTCACTAGCTAAGTTTCGTAGTTTGGAAGTGCA
Organism: Engystomops pustulosus; assembly: GCF_040894005.1. Taxonomy (NCBI): domain Eukaryota; kingdom Metazoa; phylum Chordata; class Amphibia; order Anura; family Leptodactylidae; genus Engystomops; species Engystomops pustulosus. Next base: position 306,007 of record NW_027285018.1, on the reverse strand, counting down.
AAATGCCTGCAGCTGTGCCTACTGGAACTCCTGCCTCGGGGGTGTATCAAACTCCGCTGTTATCTCAGCTAAAGACTTTAACCGGGTTCGGTAGGGTGTAGTACTTGTTGGATTCGAGTTATCCTTTATTTCGCCATGGCACAAATAATCTGCTGACCATCCCTGCTGTGAATTCTGGATTTTTCCATAATGTGAGCTGCTTTGAGAACTGATAAGAGAGTTTATACCTCTTGCGTAATATCTTCCACGTTGCAATCGTATCCCTCAGCAGCAGGGATTGCCTAGCCATCGGTGGTAACTTGCCATAGGGCATGTGAAGGGTTGCCACCAGGCCACAGGATACCAGCATCACCTGTTCCAGCCCGGTGTTGGAATAATGGTTGAATTCATCCAATCAATCAAGTGTCTAGTCAGACACGCTGAATTATATCACCTGATGTCTGGAAAGTTCAGCCCTCCACTCTGCTTCCTAGCTATTAGTCTCTGCAGTGCTCTACGGGGTCTAATCCCTTGCCATATGAAGGAAGTAAATGTCTTATTTAGCTCTCGCACATCTGAGGGTTTTAGCAATAACGGTAAGGTCTGCATGGGGTAAAGGAGGCAAAACTGATCATTTTTTATTTTATGAAATATTGGGGGATAATTTAATTTATAGAGAGACGAGGATGTGGTGCCTATTTTTATCCCTAGATATTTTATGTGGTCTTTGGCTATATTGAGGCCAAATGTCTTTATTACCGCTAATTCTCTAAAAGTAAATGGGTCCAAGGGTAAAATTTCACTTTTTGAAGCATTTATCGTGAATCCTGATAACGGACCAAAATGTTTAATATGCTCCAGAATCTTGGGAATGTGTGTTATAGGGTCTGACACAAATAGCAGTATGTCGTCTGCAAATAGAGCATTCGACACTCGCTTTTGGCCCATCGCGATGCCAGGATTTATTGTTTGGGTTCTAAGCATTCTTGCCAGAGGTTCTACTGCTAGATCAAATAATAAGGGGGAAAGTGGGCATCCCTGTCGTGTTCCTCTGTTTTGTGTAAATCTATTTGTCAAGCGTCCTGGAAAATATATGGCTGCCGTCGGGTCTTTATAGAGTGTTTTCAGCAACACTCGAAACAGTCCTGTATTGCCAAACTTGTCCAGTACTTGGTCCAGCCATCCCCAGCGGACTTTGTCAAATGCTTTTTCAACATCCAAAGTGACCAAGACTCTTTTGCCCTCTGAGGGCGGCTGGACCTTAACTGTATCCAAGACTGTGAGTACCCTCCTTATATTGGCCACCGCTGCCCTTCCTTTAATAAAACCCACTTGGGGACTGCTAACTAATCTAGGCATTAGGGTTGACAAACGATTTGCCAAAATTTTTGATATTAACTTTAAATCTTGGTTGATGAGGGAGATCGGTCTGTATGAGCTGGGTATTGCGGGGTCCCTACCTGGTTTTGGGAGGACTTTTAGATATGCTAAATTAGCAAACGGTGGCAACGAAGCTCCTTGCAATAGTGCATTGTAATGTCTTGTCAGGGTCGGTGCTATTTGATCTCTTAGTCCCTTATATGCCTCCGCTGGGAAGCCATCTGGCCCTGGTACTTTCCCTGAGTCAAGATTTTTAATTGCCGCTGTTACCTCCTCAACAGTAATATCTGCGTTAAGCATTTCTTTTTGCTCTAGAGTTAGTTTAGGCAGTGAAAGCTGAGATAGGTATGTATCACCGTTTTCTGTGTCATACTGGTCAGGGTCCGTATACAGTTCAGAATAAAATTGGCGGAAGATATCTAATACCTCCTTTGGGTAATTTTGTAAGTGGCCGTGTTCGTCTCTAAGTTTAGGAATATGTGTCACCGGTCTTTGACCTTTTGCCAGATTTGCTAACACTCGGCCCGATTTATTTCCAAATCTGAAAAGATGCGCTTTCGTATTAGTCCGTTTATAATGGTCTTGTCGTTCAAGCAGTGTTTCGTAATTAGTCTTGGCTGTTTTCCAGCGTTCTAAGTTTGTGGGCGAGGGTGATGTCTGGTATGTTGTGTATGCCGCTTGAAGTTTCCTAGTGCTGTCGTTAAACTGTTGTTTGATCTGTCCCATGTAATGCATTATCTGGTCTCTAATGACTACCTTCGCAGCCTCCCAGTAAATAGCTGGGTCGTCTCTAGTTTCTGAATGATAAAACTCATATTCTATCCACCATCCCTTCAAGCGTTGTAAAAAGTCCTCATCTTGCGCCATATAGGATGGGAAGCGCCAAATATAGTCTGTTCCTGGCTCATTGGTAAGTCTTAAGGATAGAGTTATTGGTGTATGGTCTGAGATGGCCATAACTTCTATATCCGTCTGTATGATCTTATCTCTCAGAGTCGTGCTTACAAGATGGTAATCTATACGTGACCAGGATTGATGTGCGTCTGAGTAAAAGGAATATTCTCTCCCTTCCGGGTGCATAAACCTCCACGCATCGACCAGTCCCAGATCTGATGACATTTGTGCTAAGTCTGGTTCTGATTGCGGGTGACTACCACTAATACGTTGTGACCTGTCTTCTCTGATATGCATTACCTGATTGAAATCCCCTGATACCACTATCTGTGGTGATGAGTCTAATGCTAGATGTGTTGTCAGATTCGTGTAGAATTGTTGCTGCTCTAGATTAGGGGCATAGACATTATACATGCCGGAGTGTCTAGGATCACATGCAAAATTCTCCTATCCTCCGATACTCTATGGGACTTCACCGTTATTGCCGAACTTTTATTGATTAATATAAGTACTCCCACCCCCCCCCCCCCACCCCCCTTCTACTGGATTCTGAATAGCCAATGGCCTCGGCCACCCACAGACGTTTTATAAATTTAGTTTCTGTCTCCATCAGATGGGATTCTTGTAGCATGGCCACATCCACATGGAGACTCTTTAAGTGTCTCAGTACCATTGAACGTTTCTGTGGGGACCTAAGTCCCTTGACATTCCAGGATACTACTTTTGATGACATTGTTTTTTAAGACATGACATTTTTTGCTGACTATTCCCTGCGTAATTAGATTCAGTCTTCTCCCCTTTTGTTAGGCCAAACATATATCAACATATTACTGAACATAAGAATACCATAAAAAACTGTTCAATTAACTGTAACATACACATCAGTAGAATAACGTCCATTTCAGATTTCTGACATGGATAGCACATATACCTTTTTTTAAACTTCCCCTTATTCCACCATGCTAGGAAGACTACCCACCCTATATCGATCTAAATCTCTTTAGCCAATTCACCCTTACTTCTTAAAGGAAACCTACCACTTGAAGTGGCAGGTTTCAGAAGAAAATACCGAGCACCAGCTCAGGGTGAGGTCAGGGTGAGCTGGTGCCGGAGCTTATTTTTGTTAGTGTTTTAAACCGCGGTATCGCGGTTTAAAACACTTTTTAAACTTTATAGCTGGCGCAGGGAGGTACGCGCTCGACTCTTACCATGCGCGCGGCTACATAGGAAGTGAAGGAGAGCCGAGCGCGTACCTACCTGCGCCGGCTATAGAGTTTAAAAAGTGTTTTAAACCGCGGTTTAAAACACTAACAAAAATAAGCTCCGGCACCAGCTCAGCCTGAGCTCACCCTGAGCTGGTGCTCGGTATTTTCTTCTGAAACCTGCCACTTCAAGTGGTAGGTTTCCTTTAAAACACAATCCCATATTGCTGTGTAACATAGTCACTCACAGAGTCTTTGCCTTTCCTGTTTTTTCTTTACTCATCTTTGTTGTCTAATGGACCGCTGAGGTTTTCCCCCACTCTTGTCTGAAGATGATGGTCCTGGTCTGGGGCTAGTGGATGACGCTTGGGCCCTCTGAGACTCTGAGGATCCGCTCCCACTAGGTGATTTTGTTAGCGCTGATTCCGCCAGTCTTGGATCGGTGAATGTGTGTGTGGAGCCGTCTGGATATACCACTTTGAGAAGAGCAGGATACAATAGCTGGAATTTCCATTGCCGTCTCTGAAAAGTTCTGAACATAATGGGCTAAATGCTCGCCGTTTCCTGGTGAGTTCTGCTGAATAATCCGCAAAAAGCAGGATCTTCGTGTTCTCTATTATTAGAGGTTCTCTCATGCGCCTGTAGGCCCTCAGAATGGCCTCTTTGTCAGAGTAGTCCAGATATTTTGCGATCGCCTGCCGTGGGCGTTCTTCCCCTCCTGACTGTTGGGAAGATGGAGAACGTAGTTCTCTAGGAGGGCCAATTCTGTGGGCTCGCTCGACTTTTAATGGGCCACGAAGCCCCAATAGCTGTGGCAGCTGTTCTGAGAAAACTTTATATAGTTGCTGTGGAGCAATCCTCTCAGGTAATCCCACCAGGCGTATATTGCTCCTGCGTGACCTGTTTTCAAGGTCTTCTATCTTATCCGCCATTCTAGCTGATTCTGTCGTGGCTGCTGTTATTTTTGTTAAGGCCGTCGCCAAGTCATCTTCCAGAGCAGAGATGCGCCTTTCCGCTTCATCTAAGCGATTAGCATGAGAGTCTATCTCCATTTGTAGGGTTTGTAGTGTATCTTCAATCGCATTAGAAACTTTCTCCTGTATACTAGGAGCTATTTTCTTTGCTACCTCCTTGGCCAGCTTCTTGTAATTTATAGGGGCTTTGGCTTGGGGCTGTGAGCTTGTATCTGATTCTCCAAAGTCGTCTTCAGACACTTCTCCCCCCTGTGCCTGTACTTGAGTGTGAGGGAGCGGCATTATTGGATCTTATAGAGCCTTCTGTTGTTCAATTACGCAGAGCCAAATCTGTGATTCGGGCCTTAAATCAATTCTGAGCGCTGTGTTTTATAAGTCGCAGTGACTGCTGAATGCTAGATTTACCACTTGCAGGGGGATGGGCTGCCTCCTCTCTCTGCTGCCCTGATGTTCAGCGCTATGGCGCCCGCGCCTCCGCACCTGCCCTCCGGCCTTTTCCTCCTGACCTGCAATGCTCCCACGGTCAGCAGCTCCGGTGACCGCCGTGCTCCTGAGGCTGGTAAGTGTTGTGAGGAGGAAGGGTGATACGAGCGGGCCCCGCTGCCGCCAGCTTCTATCTCTCTGGTGCTAGTAATGACTGCCACGTGTTCCCCTGTGCGTTCCTTGTCTGGTCGCCGCCGCTGCTCCGTGCTCCCGCCCGCTCACCTTTCTGGGCTGCTGGGTGTGCAGTTTTCTGTCTTGCCCACTATGTCTCCCGATTCCGGGTGTTTGAGCTGGCTCTGGTGTGTTGCTGGGATTCGGGTGGCGGAGCTCCCTTTCCTTGCTGCTTCACATGGCGGGGCCGGAACCGGAAGTCCTGGACAAAAGGTTCTATGTCATCTTCTCACTCTGGTTGAAAAGGTGTCATAGTCATCTCATCAACTCTGGAGGAGGTGTCATCTCAACGTCTTCACCTCTGGAGGAAGGTCCTTGTCATTTATCACCCCTGGGGTCAGAACCTTTCAGATGTCTTCAGGTTTCAGGCCTCTGAGAGCTGTTTTTGATTGTCAGCTGCCTTCCGGGATCAGTTCCAGCAGAGTTATCATTTTAGTTCAGTGATGGACGGTGGAACCAGACAGCGGCTGGTGGCGGTGTCCAGGAACGCCTATGTATCTGCCCAGTTTTTATTATTTCGGTCTCCTGACACTTGTGGGTTCCTGCTATTTCTATTGCTTTGCTATACTGACTTCTATATTGACATCTGGTACGTCTTGTCGCTATCTTGGTTTTGACCTGGTTCTGTCTGAATTCTATGTTGTGTTGTCCCTCTTATCATCTTTCCTGTGCACCCCAACAGTGTAGGGATTGGTGACCAGAAGGCTCTGAATGTTTGCAAGATTTATGAGGTAGATGACAGGGGTTGTGAGTTCAGGGCCTGTGCCCCATGCTCTACCCAAGACCAAAAAACGTGGATAAATGTCTGACTGGGTCCTCAACCAAATTAGACAATCGTCACAGAAAAGGCCTGAGGCGGCCTCACTAAGAGCCAATGGTCATGATGAAGAGAGCCATATATAAAGCACATCACTAAGCACTGCACACAGAGAGTAGAGCCAGCGATAGGGGATTGTTCTATAGGTGTATCCTGGCTGTGGTGTATGGTGCTGGTTACTTATTACTTTATAGTATGTTAGTTGGGAAGTAAGATCTTATTTCCATGCAGTGGGTCCTATTTCTATATCTGTATTATTCTCATGCGGTGGGTCTCGTCCCCGTGACTTGGGTGAGGGACACTGGATGATCTGGACACTGGGTGTCACTGGTGAGGGACACTGGATGATCTGGACGCTGGGTGTCACTGGTGAGGGACACTGGATGATCTGGACGCCGGGTGTCACTGGTGAGGGACACTGGATGATCTGGACGCCGGGTGTCACTGGTGAGGGACACTGGATGATCTGGACGCCGGGTGTCACTGGTGAGGGACACTGGATGATCTGGACGCCGGGTGTCACTGGTGAGGGACACTGGATGATCTGGACGCCGGGCGTCACTGGTGAGGGACACTGGATGATCTGGACGCCGAGCGTCACTGGTGAGGGACACTGGATGATCTGGACGCCGGGCGTCACTGGTGAGGGACACTGGATGATCTGGACGCCGGGCGTCACTGGTGAGGGACACTGGATGATCTGGACGCCGGGCGTCACTGGTGAGGGACACTGGATGATCTGGACGCCGGGCGTCACTGGTGAGGGACACTGGATGATCTGGACGCTGGGCGTCACTGATGAGGGACACTGGATGATCTGGACGCCGGGTGTCACTGGTGAGGGACACTGGATGATCTGGACGCCGGGTGTCACTGGTGAGGGACACTGGATGATCTGGACGCCGGGTGTCACTGGTGAGGGACACTGGATGATCTGGACGCTGGGTGTCACTGGTGAGGGACACTGGATGATCTGGACGCTGGGTGTCACTGGTGAGGGACACTGGATGATCTGGACGCTGGGTGTCACTGGTGAGGGACACTGGATGATCTGGACGCTGGGTGTCACTGGTGAGGGACACTGGATGATCTGGACGCTGGGTGTCACTGGTGAGGGACACTGGATGATCTGGATGCCGGGCGTCACTGGTGAGGGACACTGGATGATCTGGACGCCGGGCGTCACTGGTGAGGGACACTGGATGATCTGGACACTGGGTGTCACTGGTGAGTGTTTTCTCGTAGTTATAAAGATTTTTACAAAGTAACTGTTTTCAGTCATTCAATAGAGCAGATATTCCTAGAGGTGCGTCCATTCACAATACGCCCTCAGCAGGCTACATTCAGAGGTGAATTAGCTCCCACACTCCATTATTCATTCGGGCGCCCACTTATGCAAACCTTTTTCTCGGGTGGTGGGAATCCACAACTGTTTTTTGCGACACTCTCAGGTTTTTTTTCACATTCTTTTCTGGGGCAGATATATTGACGATGTCCTCATCCTCTGGCCGGGGGTGAGGACATCTTCAACCACTTTGTTAACACCCCTGCTCATAACACAATAGGGATGAATTTCACCCCACTATGATTAATTTTCTGGACCTCAGCATTTACATTGACCCCAAAGGGGAACTTGGCTTCACTATTTACCGTAAAGTCACAGCCACCAACAGCTGGCACCCAGGAACACGCAGACAAGGGATCCCGGTTGGCCAGTATCTCCGGGCTAGGAGAAATTGCTCAGATGAGACTGATTTTGAAAGAGACTGTCAACCTCTTCAACCGCTTTAAAGAAAGAGGATATCCAAAAAGGGTGCTGAAGCGTGCGTATAAGTGTGCCAAAACGACAGATAAGACACCCTCAGCAAAAACAAGGCCGGAAAAAGACCGCACGATGCATCGGAACAGATGGCGCGTATGCTGAGGACCTTAAGAAGATAATGGGCAGGTTTTGGCCGCTAGTCCAGGCAGACACAGATCTGGCCGAAGTGATAGGGAACAAACCCTCTGACGTATCGGCGGGTGCACAGTCATCTCAATGCAGGGGCCTCTGGCTGTCCACACCAGTTGTGGGGTCCTTTCCATGCGCCAGCTGCAACATTGTAGGTATGTGCCCAGAATGAAACAATTTGAAGTAAACGGGAATATCTTCACTAAAGTACAAAAGTGCCTGGGTCATGTACATCGCTCAGTGTCCGAAGGTTTATGTTGGGAAAACAGTCCAAGAACTGAGGAGTCGGATTTCCTCCCATTTAAGCTCGGTCCGCAGAGATAAAGACACGTCACATTACATCATGATGACCGAATGGACCAAGTTCTGGGCCATCGACCAATTAAAACCAGGTCTCCGAAAGGGCAACATTGATAAAAAACGTTTGCAATTGGAGGCCGGCTGGATAGAGCGCCTGGACAGCCGGCATCCATAGGGCCGGGATGAGGGCTTCACCTCTGCTGCCTTCCTGAAGCTTCTATCACTACATCTATAAGGACCTTCCCATATTCAGACTATACATCTGCAACACCCTCGCCGATGCAATGGTGAAGGAGTGTTTGCGAATACGCCCCATCTGCATGTAACCACATTACACTACATGGTCCTTATAGGACATAGGAGACATTGCAGTGGTTAATCCTGCCTGGCAAGGCAGAAGTTAATCTGTGTATGATGTAAGATTCTATTATCCAATGATCTGTGTTACATCCTGTCCTCTGTAAGCTGAGATGTGATTGGAGGAGCAGCCACCACCTGACCAGAGGAGTTACAAAACCCCTGGCTAGGAATGTTCTAGAGAGGAGTCTCTCCCTGGAGGGAGAAGAGCTCAGTTCCAGTCAGACCAGAGGGTCTGCAGGACACTAGAGAAGAGACCAGCTCTAGCCAGACCTAGGAGTCTGCAGTAAGCAGACTGGAGTAACTCCAGTCTAAACTCTATACAGCTAGCATACCAGACCAGAGCAGGAAGAGCCTAGCAACTGCCTGAAGAGTGGAGCTAATAGCTAAGAGTTGGAGAGAGAGGAAAGGGGTATCATCCTACCTTCAAGGGTGATTCCTGAAGCACTCCAGGACAAGCTGAAGCTTCCTATTAGGACACAGCTACCTCCCAGCCTGCCCTCTGCATCCAGGCTGGCGATCTACCTCCCGTGGCTCCCTCCAACTGCATCTCAGCACTTCACCATTCTGTTAAAGGCACGTTGCTGCGGTTCCTGTCGGTTCCAATAAAGAACTGTAAGTTATTTTTGTTCAACCTCTGCCTCCGTCTGCTCCCGGCAACTACAGCTGCCATCATCACGGCACCCTGTCCACTACACAGAGACTCATACTCTAGACACCAAAGGGTTGCCCCAGGGAGATCCGCTATAGCAGCCTCTCCCTCATCATTTCTTGCCAACACCACCCTGCTGGAGACCTGCCAGGCTGTAGGACAGCCCTCCGGTTCCCCATACCAAGCACCGTGACACTAGCCTGCCTAGGCCTTAACCGCCAGCCACTCAGGTACTGCGGGCCCCGGCTGACTCCAGGCCCCGAGAAAAATCTAGGCCCCGGTGGGGGATGTTGCAAGTGGCGTCACGAACAGGATTGATACTTCTGTACCTTATTCCGGCATTAAAGACTATCCTTTATTGAAAAAGACTGTGCTGCCTAACCCTGCTGCCATTCGGGTTTAGGCCCAAGTGATTGTGTGTTTCTGCGTTGAACTGTATTACTGCTGCCACGTGCTGTCGAGCACCGCTCCAGCAATCAAGAGGTTAATCCCTGCAAGAACTGTACCAGCTCTGCTGCATCCGGCGCTGCCGCGCCTGAAGATTTTACCTCAGAAACTGTGGCGCAGCAAGTAATTCCAGCCCGCCAAAACCTTCACTGGCGGGAAACCCAGACGACACACCAAGCTCCACCCACGCGCGAAGGGCGCGAACCCCGCCTCCTGTGGCGCAGGAAAAATTAGAGCCCGCCACAGCTCTTGGCGGGAAGGACTTGGACTCCTCCCTCTGGCACGAAGCGGACTTCCTGCCCCGCCTCAACGAAACGCCAGCACTCGAGCGGATCTTGGACAGTGAGATCAGCATCATGTGGGGTCCTCCGCCATTCCCTTCCGTGGAGCGTCCCGAGTTCTTCGAGGTTTTGGAGACCATGGTTGTGGTCTCTGCTCAGCCGGTCCGGAGGCCCTTTGCTGGGCACCGGCTGCATCGAGGACTGACCCGAGCCTTCGTCACTAGGAGGTATGTCGAGACGGTGACGGAGTACCAATTACCACCCGGGCGGTTCCTCGTGCCTCTCCCGGTTACCATGCCGGTACCGCGGGCCCACGTGGAGGCGCCACGTGGGGAGGCCCCGACTCCTGTTGAGCCAGCGCCTGGGCCTACTGCTGCCGTGCCACCTGCTCCGAGGCCTGCTAGCCCTGCTGTGACGGTTCCTGATCCTCCGGCTGCTCCTGTTCCGGCACCTGCCCTACAACCACGGAGATCCGAGCCTGCACCGGAGCCACGAGCCCCAGCACCGGCACCTCCGCAGCCTCGAGGCCGAGGTGAGGCCGTCCGCCAGAGACTCCGAGACGCTGTTTCAGAACAGCGACGCCGCGAGAAGGAGGCCCAGCGTTACATGACCGGCCGGTCTGCAGCTGGAGCCTGGGTGGAACAAAACCGCACCACCGGCATGGTCTGGTACTTCGACCGGCAGCGTGGCTATGGCTTCGCCACCCAGGACTACACCGGACGGGAGGTATTTATTCCCCGCCGGTCCGTCAAGAGGCCTGACCTTCCGGAAAGGCTTCACAATTTGAGACCCGAAGAGTGTATTGAGTTCCCCCTGCAGGAGGGGCCCCGAGGGCCATGGGCGGCTGGTGTGATCCGGATCCCGGACTCCGACGAGGACCGCTACCCATCGTACGATGAGCTGTATGAGGACGACGAGTGGCCGGAATCCCCGAACACTTCTTCTTCCTCGGCTGCGAGTCCCCGGGCGGTGACCCACGTGAATGCTCCATCCACGGTGATCGTGAGTACGGGTCCCATTGCTATCCATGGGCCGGGCATGATCCAGGGCGCCACCCCCACCGTCTCCCCTGCCGGGAGCATTGCCGTGTCCCGCGGCTCTTCTGTGGGAGAAGACACCCCGGCTAGTGAACCTTGTCCGGAGGTTCCGACGAGGCCCACATCTCCACTTGCCGGTTACCAATGGGGTGACGACCCGGCCCCAGAAGAACCGGAGCTGGAAGGAGCCGCGGTGCTGCCGCAGGTTCCCATCTATGTATTTCTGGACCCCTCTGTGGTCCCTGGCTCAGTTGAGCCCCCGGCTGGAACAGCCGACACCCCGGGCGACAGCGCTCCTCCCCCTGAAGGTCCGGAGGATGTTGCTGCACCTGCAGTACCCACTACTGCCACCGGGTGTCCCCAGCCGGCCCCTACTCCCGCTGAGGATGCACAGGATTCCCTGCTGGAGCTGGATCTTGTCTCTGCTGAACCCAGCGATGCCGAGTAACCCCTGATGGGCTGAAAGCCTTCTTCAGGTACTGTGTACAAATGTATATTTATTTCCATTATCCCTACAGAGCCAGAAACTGTCCTGAGGCTCTTACCCTTATTTATCTCAGTCAAGAGATTTTCTACTGTCTTGTGCTATGATAGCACCCCTTCCTCTGCCACAGCAGAGATTCCTACCAAAGGACTCTGTCCCTCTACACATAGAGGAGACCCTTTGCTTCTTTATTGCACTTTTCCCCACATCAAGGGCTGTACCCAGAAGATGACCTTTGTCATTAAAGACCTTCTGTGAGACTTTCGCCGGATACTACCAGGAAAAGTTGCCATGTAATTTATTATTATTTTGCACTTAATGCCTTTCCTTTTAGGTACGGACATTATGTTTGCACTTCCATGCCTTTCCTTTGCAGGAAAAGAGACATTTACTATGTTGCTACCCTAAGTAGCCTATCTATCTGTAACGTTGTAATGTTATAAGATGTGTACCCATGTGAGTTAACCTGTTTGCACACTGTCCAAATATATGCCAGTAGTCTGCATTAACCCTTTCATAGGCTTTACAGGTTGTAGTGTGGCTGTGTCGGACCGTAAAACACTGACCGCTACCTTATTCCCCAAACCGAGGTTTGCACATGGGGGTAGTCCGTAAACTGCGGGTCCTTCGGGGACCGGGGGTGTTACAGAGTTAGCACCTGGATGCCACCCATACTATGGGTAAGGATGTCAATCAGGAGGTACTCGTGTCGCATATGCTAACGCAATGCATATACACACACTATATATTTGTCGCCAGGGAAGAAGTGTTTACAAAACAAATATACAGGCCTTGGTGCAAGGAGTGGATTACAGGACATGACACCACACCTTTCCTACTGTACAGTTCGGTTTAATGGCGTCAGCGACCAACTGTCAAGCACTTACATGTTTTATCTTAGTCCGACACCAACCCAGGTGCCTGTCTCCAGGACCATGGGCGGTTTGTCCCTACACCTCACTTAGCCTGCACTTCCCCGAAGTGCCCATATCCACCTCTGCGCCCCAACCATCTGTAGTCGAGCCGAGGGCGGCTCTTTCAATTGCCCCGGGGGTATGCAACACCCTCGCCGATGCAATGGCGAAGGAGTGTTTGCGAATACGCCCGACCTGCATGTAACCACCTGACACTACATGGTCCTTATAGGACATAGGAGACATTGCAGTGGTTAATCCTGCCTGGCAAGGCAGAAGTTAATCTGTGTATGATGTAAGATTCTATTATCCAATGATCTGTGTTGCATCCTGTCCTCTGTAAGCTGAGATGTGATTGGAGGAGCAGCCACCACCTGACCAGAGGAGTTACAAAACCCCTGGCCAGGAATGTTCTAGAGAGGAGTCTCTCCCTGGAGGGAGAAGAGCTCAGTTCCAGTCAGTCCAGAGGGTCTGCAGGACACTAGAGAAGAGACCAGCTCTAGCCAGACCTAGGAGTCTGCAGTAAGCAGACTGGAGTAACTCCAGTCTAAACTCTATACAGCTAGCATACCAGACCAGAGCAGGAAGAGCCTAGCCCCTGCCTGAAGAGTGGAGCTAATAGCTAAGAGTTGGAGAGAGAGGAAAGGGGTATCATCCTACCTTCAAGGGTGATTCCTGAAGCACTCCAGGACAAGCTGAAGCTTCCTATTAGGACACAGCTACCTCCCAGCCTGCCCTCTGCATCCAGGCTGGCGATCTACCTCCTGTGGCTCCCTCCAACTGCATCTCAGCACTCCACCATTCTGTTAAAGGCACGTTGCTGCGGTTCCTGTCGGTTCCAATAAAGAACTGTAAGTTGTTTTTGTTCAACCTCTGCCTCCGTCTGCTCCCGGCAACTACAGCTGCCATCATCACGACACCCTGTCCACTACACAGAGACTCATACTCTAGACACCAAAGGGTTGCCCCATGGAGATCCGCTATAGCAGCCTCTCCCTCATCATTTCTTGCCAACACCACCCTGCTGGAGACCTGCCAGGCTGTAGGACAGCCCTCCGGTTCCCCATACCAAGCACCGTGACACTAGCGTGCTTAGGCCGCAACCGCCAGCCACTCAGGTACTGCGGGCCCCGGCTGACTCCAGGCCCCGAGAAAAGGCTAGGCCCCGGTGGGGGATGTTGCACATCTTCTTCACGTAGGTTACCCTTTCAATTTCCTAATCTTTAAGTAATGTCTTTTTTATTCATGATATACACAGTTATACATACAATTTCTTTTCTTTTGTTATAAGAAATATGTTACTGATGAGATAACCCTAACCCTGATACTATACCTCCGTTATTATTTTCCTGAACCTGACATTTGTGGATTTCCACCAGTCCACCAGTAGTGTTGCTTAAAACGAGAAACCCCTCTTACTCCTTCCTCTAAAATCCCTTATGTAAGCAATGGCATTATATATTATTACCTTTCTCTCCTTATATCATACTTATGGTTAGTCTGACCGCTATCAAGTCGTGTGTTACGACATTACGGCAACACTCTAAGTTTGCGCACATGCGTATATGGTACATCATTTGAAAAGACTCCTAAGAAGATTACAATACACAGCGCTCTATGTTCGGGCGCATGCACCGAGTCCTGGACCGGTATCCAGTTCTATGTAACAGCACTACGGCACACATTACGATATTCTAAGTCTCTCTGAGTAGGAACTGACGTCAGACAGCTCAAACGGAGGTTATATATGTCAGCAGACCACACGTTAGCCCCGGCACCCCTGAGGACGCCACTGATGGTGAAACATGTCGGGGGGGCTGTAGTGTCTTATTTTTATTTAGCAGTCAGAGACCCAAATGAACTAAATAACAGCTAGACTAGTACTATAGGCAGGAAAAACCGAGTGATTGTGTGTGCACGGGTCGCTGGCGTGTGGGAGCTAATTCACCTCTGAATGTAGCCTGCTGAGGGCGTATTGTGAATGGACGCACCTCTAGGAATATCTGCTCTATTGAATGAATAAAAACAGTTACAACACTCACCAGTAACACCTAGGGGCAGATTTACTTACCCGGTCCATTCGCGATCCAGCGGCACGTTCTCTGCGGTGTATTCGGGTCCGGCCGGGATTCGCTAAGGTAGTTCCCCCATTGCACTTAACTTCACCGGCCTATCCTGGGTGCAGATAAGCGCGTGTCAAGCATCATGTTTTTTTAAAAAATACGGCGGTTTTTCCGAATGCGTCGGGTTTTTTTATGGCCACGCCCCCAATTTCTGTCGTGTGCATGCCTGCGCCGATGCGCCACAATCCGGTCGCGTGCGCCCAGGGCAATTCAGGGAAAATCAGCGCAAATCGGAAATATCCGGATAACCCGTCGGAAAAACGGGATTTGGGCCCTTTGTAAATGACCCCCCTAGTGTCCAAATCATCCAGTGTCCCTCACCCCAGTCACGGTGACGAGACCCACCGAATGAGAATAATACAGATATAGAAATAGGACCCACTGCATGGAAATAAGATCTCACTTCCCAACTAACATACTATAGAGTAACCAGCACCATACACCACAGCCAGGATACACCTATAGAACAATCCCCTATCGCTGGCTCTACTCGCTGTGTGCAGTGCTTAGTGATGTGCTTTATATATGGCTCTCCTCATTATGACCAATGGCTCTTAGTGAGGCCACCTCAGGCCTTTTCTGTGATGACCCTGCTGTACCCAGACAGATGAGCCAGCCGATGCCTGCTCAGGTATGGAGACCATGGAAGCTGTGGCTAACCAGGTGCAGAGTCTGGTTCAGATGGTTCAGAACCTGGAGGAATGTGTTCAGCAGTGAGAACAGCGCCTCCCTTTCGTTTCAGGTCAGTCTGTGTTAGGACTAAAGTTAAGTTACTAGATAATTACAGACTAGATCCCAGTCCTCAGATAACAAAGGATGGACATATTTCTTCTATTGTGGGGATCCTCAGGAACAGGCATTTTCTAGGGCTCCAGAAGCTCCTGAGATTTACTTTTCTCTGGCCCTTCTCTAAGAGGAACCTGCCAATCCTCCAAGCCAGTTAGTGTTTACAGCAGGACAAGTGTCCTGCTGAGGGCTATTGTGTTGAGTTTAGGAAGTGGTTTGTTCCCTCTGGTGGGAATGATGGTGTTCTCTTCCTGATACTTTGAGAGACTTTCTTGTAAGCCGTCCTCGTCCTCGTACGCTTGATGTGGCTTTGTCTCTGGTTGTTAAGATGGATGATCTGATCAGGTCTTCATTGTCATTTCCACAACTTTGGAGGAGATGTCCTCATCTCATTCCACTGAAGGAAAGGTCCTCCTTGTCATGAACTCACGAATGGAGGAAAACACTTCAACGTCTACTCGTCCTAATTCACATCTCATCACATCAGGTCCTCCTCAGTATCTTATCAGCCCTAGTTCACAGGTCCTCATCATGATCTCCAGTCCTTCAGCGTTGTTTTATAACCCTTGTTGATAAGTGCTCTGGGGGTGTTCCCATCTGTGCTTTAGCTTCACACTAGTAGTGTCTCACCCTTCCTAACCACTTCCCCTCTCCATCGGCCTCATCTAATCTCAAAAAGTGGGAGGGGCTAGTTCTCCTGTGCAGTTTAACAGCCTCTGAATCTACAGCGCAGATGGGCTTTGTTAACGCCCGCAGAGCCCTTTGGTCTCATTAGCATAATGATTTTAAAAGGAAGGAGGCCATGGAAAACAAGTGTAAGAAGATTCCCACAATCCCATATCCTGGATCTGAGTAATGTCCCTGGTTTATCAGGATGGATTTTGTTGGTAGATTTCCTGTAACATGACAGGTCCTCTTGATCATCTGGAGGACAGGTCCATGTCATCATAGCCCCTCTGGACAAAGGTCTTTGATGATCCGGTCTTCTAGACATGGGGGCAGGTGCCGTATTCCTCAGTATATTGCGGCCATATACAGTGTATTGCATTGTGTGTCTTAGGCTCCATCGTTCTGGACTCTCAGGATTACAGACTGATCGGGGTGGATCTCAGCGACGTGGCTGCTCTGGACTCTGCCTTGAATGGTGCTGGTCTGAGATGGGATTGTCCCACCCTCATCCTGGCTGAAGTGGTGCTGTGCTATATGGATCCAACACGGTAGGTGACCCTGTGATAACCCAATCCTTACCCCAGTTCTAACCCCAGACTATGAAGAGTTCCTTTTTTTTAAATGAATTTCTTCTGGTTGGACCTGGGAAAATATGTTTTCCAGGATTGGACCAGGAAAACCTAAGGCAGACCCCTTACCATCAAGCATGACTTACAAGAAGCCTAATAACTTGATGTGGGATTATATCTAATCTAGAAGGAATGTTCTGACTTGGTTGGGTCTCAGGGAATGGGTTTGGCTGAGTGAGAGTCTTGTGACAAGGGTCAGGAAGTAGGATTTCTCCTTATGGACTGTGACGGGGCACTTCAAGGGTCCTTGATTCCATAACCAGACGATCCAGATGCGGCTCAGCTTCATTATTTGTAATCCACTTATACAAGGAAAGCGCTGGAGATGCCTCAACTCCCAGACCAGAAGTCCTCAGACTCTTCTCTTAGCCGCTTCTCATCTTCACCCTGGCCACAGCATCAGATTCTAGATCCTCCTAGGACACAACACTCTGCTCCCACCAACCCCGACTGATCAGCCTTTGTGCGGGTAGAGGAAAAGATAATGAGTGGCCATGGCCTAACACCCTCCTCCACAGAGTAAACAATGTCCTCTCCTCCCCCAGACACTCCACAGAGGAGCGTCTCCACCATGTCTACCAGTGTAGTTATCTAGCTAAGCCCCCTCCAGGCTCCGGGATACCGCATCCCCTCCCACCTAATAATATGTTGACACATAACATTTCAAAGGGTGTCCAAAGGGTTTACAGAAATTAAACAATAGGCCATGTCCCATCACATGGACACTTTGCCAAATAAGGCCCCCTTATAGGTGTGTAGAGACTTATAGCCATTGATGCTCCACTAGGGAATTCTTGTAAGTTATGCTTGGTGGTGAGGAATCTTCCTCTCAAGATAGCGAAAAGAGGCAATGTTTTCCTTTTCCCACCCTGAAAAACATATTTGCATAATTTCGCAGAATCACCTGGTGGAGAATCAATGGCCCTAAGTCTCTATATGGCTGTAAAGTGGCCTTAATTGGCTCCTCTTGCTCTGACCTCTTCGTGTGTCTTGTTCTCTCCACCCTGTAGATTGGAGGCTGTGATTGGCTGGGTGGCTCATCGTCTCCTCTTGCTCTGACCTCTTTGTGTGTCTTGTTCTCTCCACCCTGTAGATTGGAGACTGTGATTGGCTGCGTGGCTCATCGTCTCCTCTTGCTCTGACCTTTCCCTGTGTCTTGTTTTCTCCACCCTGTAGATTGGAGGCTGTGATTGGCTTGGTGGCTCATCGTCTCCTCTTGCTCTGACCTCTCCCTGTGTCTTGTTTTCTCCACCCTGTAGATTGGAGGCTGTGATTGGCTGCGTGGCTCATCGTCTCCTCTTGCTCTGACCTCTCCCTGTGTCTTGTTTTCTCCACCCTGTAGATTGGAGGCTGTGATTGGCTGGGTGGCTCATCGTCTCCTCTTGCTCTGACCTCTTCGTGTGTCTTGTTTTCTCCACCCTGTAGATTGGAGGCTGTGATTGGCTGGGTGGCTCATCGTCTCCTCTTGCTCTGACTTCTCCCTGTGTCTTGTTCTCTCCACCCTGCAGATCGGAGGCTTCAGTTGGCTGGGTGGCTCATCGTTTCCTCTTGCTCTGACCTCTCCCTGTGTCTTGTTTTCTCCACCCTGTAGATTGGAGGCTGTGATTGGCTTGGTGGCTCATCGTCTCCTCTTGCTCTGACCTCTCCCTGTGTCTTGTTTTCTCCACCCTGTAGATTGGAGGCTGTGATTGGCTGCGTGGCTCATCGTCTCCTCTTGCTCTGACTTCTCCCTGTGTCTTGTTCTCTCCACCCTGCAGATGGGAGGCTGTGATTGGCTGGGTGGCTCATCGTCTCCTCTTGCTCTGACTTCTCCCTGTGTCTTGTTCTCTCCACCCTGCAGATCGGAGGCTTCAGTTGGCTGGGTGGCTCATCGTTTCCTCTTGCTCTGACCTCTCCCTGTGTCTTGTTTTCTCCAACCTGCAGATCGGAGGCTGTGATTGGCTGGGCGGCTCAGCGTTTCCTCCACTCTCGTTTTGTGCTGTATGAGCAGTTCTTCCCAGAAGATGCTTTTGGTCAGGTCATGGTCAGTCACTTTGAGGCCCTGAATTCTGCTCTTCGCTCTGTGAGTGTTTACCCGCGGCTCCAGGACCAGGAGCAAAGGTTTCTGCGGAAGGTAGGAAGCCTGGATGTTGTTAGTATTGGTGCTGTGTGTAGGTACTCCTACATGTGTCAGGGTAAAGGATTATGTTGAGTACTGACACATGGGACAGATAAACTGATTAAGTCTTTAAACCTCTTCATCTCCATCAGATATGCAAGAAGGCAGTACTATCTGTATCTCCATCAGATATGCAAGGAGGCAGTACTATCTGTATCTCCATCAGATATGCAAGGAGGCAGTACTATCTGTATCTCCATCAGATATGCAAGGAGGCAGTACTATCTGTATCTCCATCAGATATGCAAGGAGGCAGTACTATCTGTATCTCCATCAGATATGCAAGGAGGCAGTACTATCTGTATCTCCATCAGATATGCAAGGAGGCAGTACTATCTGTATCTCCATCAGATATGCAAGGAGGCAGTACTATCTGTATCTCCATCAGATATGCAAGGAGGCAGTACTATCTGTATCTCCATCAGATATGCAAGGAGGCAGTACTATCTGTATCTCCATCAGATATGCAAGGAGGCAGTACTATCTGTATCTCCATCAGATATGCAAGGAGGCAGTACTATCTGTATCTCCATCAGATATGCAAGGAGGCAGTACTATCTGTATCTCCATCAGATATGCAAGGAGGCAGTACTATCTGTATCTCCATCAGATATGCAAGGAGGCAGTACTATCTGTATCTCCAGATTTCAGTCTTAGATGATCTTAGTGAGGAGCCGAGTTTCTAGTAATGTCCATATGGGGAGACACTTACCGGATTACAAGGTATAGAAGAGAGGAACACGTGAGGAGCCGGTGATATGACGGCGCTAGCGTCCTGTGTGATCTCCTGCTGTATTATGGCTGGAGGCCGGAAGTGGAGCGCAGGAAAAACTAACAGGATCCATTGCACGAAGAGGAGAGAAAAAGAAGGAAACTACAGGAATATATGAAAATCCTATTAAAACTTGGTAGTGCAAGAGACCCGAGGGGTACCGGAGACGGCGGAGAGAGAGTAGGGGGAAGCGGAGAGAGAGTAGGGGGAAGCGGAGAGAGAGTAGGGGGAAGCGGAGAGAGAGTAGGGGGAAGCGGAGAGAGAGTAGGGGCAAGCTGAGAGAGAGTAGGGGCAAGCTGAGAGAGAGTAGGGGGAAGCTGAGAGAGAGTAGGGGCAAGCTGAGAGAGAGTAGGGGGAAGCTGAGAGAGAGTAGGGGGAAGCTGAGAGAGAGTAGGGGGAAGCTGAGAGAGAGTAGGGGGAAGCTGAGAGAGAGTAGGGGGAAGCTGAGAGAGAGTAGGGGGAAGCTGAGAGAGAGTAGGGGGAAGCTGAGAGAGAGTAGGGGGAAGCTGAGAGAGAGTAGGGGGAAGCTGAGAGAGAGTAGGGGGAAGCTGAGAGAGAGTAGGGGGAAGCTGAGAGAAGGTCGGCGGGAGAAAGAGAGGGTCTGGGGGGAGAAGAGAGGTTGACGACGGGGGGGAGAAGAGAGGTTGTCGACGGGGGGGAGAAGAGAGGTTGTCGACGGGGGGGAGAAGAGAGGTTGTCGACGGGGGGGAGAAGAGAGGTTGTCGACGGGGGGGAGAAGAGAGGTTGTCGACGGGGGGGAGAAGAGAGGTTGTCGACGGGGGGGAGAAGAGAGGTTGTCGACGGGGGGGAGAAGAGAGGTTGTCGACGGGGGGGAGAAGAGAGGTTGTCGACGGGGGGGAGAAGAGAGGTTGTCGACGGGGGGGGAGAAGAGAGGTTGTCGACGGGGGGAGAAGAGAGGTTGTCGACGGGGGGGAGAAGAGAGGTTGTCGACGGGGGGGAGAAGAGAGG
The DNA here is from genome assembly GCF_040894005.1 of Engystomops pustulosus. Lineage (NCBI taxonomy): Eukaryota > Metazoa > Chordata > Amphibia > Anura > Leptodactylidae > Engystomops > Engystomops pustulosus. The sequence goes on along the minus strand of NW_027285018.1, from coordinate 285,578 downwards.
TTGTCGACGGGGGGGAGAAGAGAGGTTGTCGACGGGGGGGAGAAGAGAGGTTGTCGACGGGGGGGAGAAGAGAGGTTGTCGACGGGGGGGAGAAGAGAGGTTGTCGACGGGGGGGAGAAGAGAGGTTGTCGACGGGGGGGAGAAGAGAGGTTGTCGACGGGGGGGAGAAGAGAGGTTGTCGACGGGGGGAGAAGAGAGGTTGTCGACGGGGGGGAGAAGAGAGGTTGTCGACGGGGGGGAGAAGAGAGGTTGTCGACGGGGGGGAGAAGAGAGGTTGTCGACGGGGGGGAGAAGAGAGGTTGTCGACGGGGGGGAGAAGAGCAAGAGTGTCAGGTGTGGAGAAGAGAGAGGGTCGGGAGGGGGGAGAAGAGAGAGGGTCGGGAGGGGGGAGAGGAGCAAGGGTCACAGGCGGGGGAGAAGAGAGGGTCGGAGGGGGGGGGGAGAGAGGGTCGGGAGGGGGGGGGAAGAGAGGGTCGGGAGGGGGGGGGAAGAGAGGGTCGGGAGGGGGGGGGAAGAGAGAATCCTTTGCACTGCAGACTTCATGATCCGCGTATCTGAGACACAGTAGATTCGGTAGACAATGATGGGACTACAATAGTTACGTCTTGCATTTCATCTTCTCTATTAAGTCCATTGGATCCAATCGATGTATCCACAAGACTTTGCGGAGCAGGAGTTGCGTAAGCCTATTGCTCCCTCGTCTTGTGCTTTTTGCAATGAATGTGGGACTTGTTCCGGGTATATTGGAAGGTCTCGCCCACATATTCAAGGACATTGGATCACATTGCGATTACTGATATATCGGTGCAAGGGGGTAAAAATCTTCTCCCCTTCCGTACATTTATTGCAATTAAGACATGGAAATTGCAGAATTTTTGCACGCTAAGGAAGCCTTGTCTGACCTTGGGTCTGCTGGGACCTTCGTCAGCTTTGAACCAGTAGGGTTACAGTTACTTGTACGGCTCTGAGCCAACGCCGCTTTGGCTTTACACCAGATCTGAGTCACCATTGGGAATCACGGCAGTCATCCCCGAGTAACACTGGTGTCACCCCTTTAACTGCCGGAGTCAGCGAGATCGCGGCATATTCCCCCTGCTCGATCGCCACCCCCCTGCAGTGTGTTTGTGGGGGTGCTGATCGTTGCTATGGTTACCCTGGGGTCTGAGCTAAGACCCCCCCGGGGCTGTCCATAGTAAATGCCTGTAAGGTCCTAGTACATACGGGGGGATGTTACAGGCGCAGTGTCAGCCTATTCATCAGTATTGCAGGGTATTAGAATGATCAAACCATCGCTTGTTCATGTCCAATAGTGGGACAAGTCAAAAAGTAAAAAAAGGTTTTACATAAAAATAAACTTATAAATTAATCAAAAATCCCCATCACACATTACACCAGATACAATAAAACAGTGAAACTCGCCATACAAACCTCACTGATGTGGTGTCGCCAGGTCTGTAATGACCCGTACAATAAGACAACATCGCAAAAGTTTTTACCGATATTGTCCAACATAAACCTTTATCAAAACAGAAATATTACTGTTATAAAGTGCAGCATGTCCCACAAAAAGGAACCTCTCATCCAGCTATAAAGACCGAAAATTCTAGGAGTTCTGCTGCTTGGAATATGATGATGCAAAATTATAAATTTTTTGAGATTTTATGGTAAAATCAGTAAAACGTAGGCAAAAATCTAGTAATGTGGTATCACAGTAATTGTACTGAGCGGTAGAATAAATTATTACTTGGGGTATATGGCGTCCACCATATTATTAGTGTAAATAATTCCACTGAAAAATGCATCACATCCCACAAATAATAAGCCCCCGCGCAGGGACATTAACGGGAAAACTAATGTTTTATAGGCTCCTCCCCTCCTGCGCCTCGCTCTGCCCCCTACAACAAGTAACGGCCACAGGCGGGGGGTCTCTTCTGTACTCAGGAGAAGTAACGGCCACATGTGGGGGGGTCTCTTCTGTACTTGGGAGAAGTAACGGCCACATGTGGGGGGTCTCTTCTGTACTTGGGAGAAGTAACGGCCTCATGCGGGGGGGGGGGGGTCTCTGTACTTAGCATAACAATTATAAGATGGGTTTTCTCTTTTTATCTTTAGTGAACGTGTAAATTTTAGGGCTAAATGAACAAATTACCGACAAAATCCGACCATTCTAAATTTCCTCAATATTTTGCTTTAATTACTATGACGCTCTCAAGGGGTTAAAAATCTTCCTAAAAGCTTTTTCTGATCTCTCCATGGCGCTGCCCCCGGTCCCAGCACCAAACTCTCCTCTCCACGCTCCTGCTCCCGTCCCCGCTCCCTAGGGCACACGCGCCGGCACTCTAGGATTTAAAGGGCCAGCGCACCACTGATTGGCACTGGCACTCCCAGGTTTCCTTAAAGGCCGGCTGCTCCCAGGATTCCCTGCTGGATCTTTGAGCTCTTTTGCCATTGAGAAAGCTTCCTGTTCCCTGTTCTGTTCTGCCCGAATCCCTGTTGTGACCTCTGCATCTCTGCCGCCTGCCCTGACTCCGCGCCGGTTCCTGACCTTGATCCTGGACTCCGTTTCTGTACCTTTACCCGGACAGCCACCGCGGGCGAGTCGCACCTGTGGAGCGACCTGGTGGCACCTGCCGCAGCGAGACCATCCGGCTTTGCGGCGGGCTCTGCTGAAGACCAGGTGCCACTTAGACTCCGGTCGCAGGTGTCGGCTAGTACCACCTCCCACGGTGGTCCAGAGGGTCCACTGACCCTAAACCCTGACACAAAAATATGGGAAATGTTATTCAGCAACTACCTGGTAAAACTATCTGCCTGAAAACGCAATGGCTTTAAATTTGGAAATTATTATTTTTTTTTTTAAATAAATGCAAAACTTAAGCACAACAAATGATGAAATAACAATCTCATAATCACTTTGATAAGGAAAATTGTTCAAAAGTCGTAACGCAACTCAGAATACAGAATACTGGCCAGTCCTGAAAGGGTTAAGGTTAGGTAGCGTTTGTATGGGCGCAAGTGATTGGTGACCTCCGGTGTGGTGGGTTGACTGTTTGTGAGGCTAGACCAATGACTAGCTATGGATTCGTGTGATTGGAGGATGGAGGGGTGGTGTCGGTGGATGAAGTTGACGCTTCTTTGGAGCTTTCCTCGGAATAGATGACCTTATCTTTAGTGTGTGCTCGGGATCGCCTCGTTTTCATGCATCTCGTGTCGGCGTAGAGGAGAAGGGTCTGTGACAAGTCTGTGGACACGTTGTTGTTGGGAATTGGGAAGGGATTGTTTGCAAGGATCTGGATGGCAACTGGAAAAATGCGGGAGGCTATTTGGGTCGGTGGGTTTAGTGTAGAGATCAGTGATGAGTGAACCTGTTGTGTCCAGGAAGTCCATTTGTTCCAGACTATAGTTGAACTGAAGTTCTGGCCAAGTTTGATTGAGATGGGAATGGAAGGCTTGAAGACTATCTAGTTTCCCTCCCCGTATGCAGACGATGTCATCAATGTATCTTCTCCATAGGATGGTGTGAGTTTGGTACAACAATGAAGCGATCTTCCAAATCATAAAGGGGGGCCAAATTGGATCCCAGGGCTGTGCCACTTATTTGGAGGTAAAGCGAATCTTGGAACATGAAGTAATTCTCATGTAGTACCAGTGTTAGAAGGTCTCGGCTTAGTGGTCAGTCTGGGGGTGAATGTGGTGACTTGTCGTCTAGTAGCTTAGAGACTACAAAAAGCCCTTTCTCATGCTGGTATACAGGTATATATACAGGTATACATACGTTACCAGACATGGGGAATGTTGTTTGAGAGTTGTTGGTGTCGAGAAGAAAAGAAGCGGGCAATTTGATTAATGGGGGAGAAGGTAATGAGTCGGAAGGAGCGACTATCGGTCTGCCCGAGGGTTTGTCAAGTCTTTTATGAATTTTGGGAAGTACTTAGCTTTCTGTACAATCAAGACCCCGTATTCTCTGTGATCTTTGTGTTTCTGATCTATTGTTTTGGCCCGAGGATAGTCGTCTAATATCTGTTTAATTTTCCCAGATAATGTTGTGATGGGGTCTTGGGTGACTTTACGATAGACCTGTGTGTCTGCAAGTTGTGAAAAAATTTCATTGGTATAATCTTGCCTATCTATGAGGGGGTCTAATGCTTGCCAGCCAAGGTAAGAAAAGTTACTTGGGTAATATAATGTGCCCTTATTAATATCTCTCTCTCTCATGAATACCCTATTGACAAGAGAAATAGAGTTTTCCACTGCTTGGGGGCAGCATAAATGTGCTCCTGGATTTGAGGTTGAAATCCTGAGCTCTTCTGACGGCTGGTTCTGGCGCTGTTGGAACTTGTGTTTGGGTACTTTCTGTATTAAAGAAATTTGAGCCCTGAGGATCTGTAGTATTAAGTTGTTGAGCTGGACAGAAGAAAAGTCCCATGTGAGCTGGACTTGTACTGGATGAGGAGATATTGACGACCATGGGGTTGTCATTACATGCATTGTCGTGGTTAGGCCTTGTGTGGCGGCTGCATTGTCCTCGCCTCCTCGTCTGGGTCGTCCATGTCTGTGATTTCGTTGGCCTAAAAAACGCCCAAATGGAGGAAAAGAACCGTAGTGGTCTGATCCGGAACTGGAGGATTCTGGTGATAAAATTAATTAGACACCCAAGATTACCATTTGGACAGAGTCTACAAAAGGCGGGAATCCTGCTCCACATGAGGACATTACCTGAGGACACCCCCTGGGGACACTCCCAGAGGACACTCCCAGAGCAGACTCCGTCTAAGTCTTGGGTGTCTAATTCATTTCTCTCGCTTTTTTTTGTTTGACTTTCTTGAATCTCTCCAGTTGTTTCCTTGTTTTTTCTTTGAATGTTTTTATGTAATGGGTCGCGGGTGTGGAGACAACTTGAGTCTCAATTGTTTTAATGTTTTCCTCTTGATGATTTCTTTTTTAGATATTAGACTGTGAGTGTTATTAAATCAAAAGAGCATTTGTTTAATATCTGCTCCAAAATAGCAAGGTCGTAGGGCAACTGGTGATGCACATGGCTGCCTTGCACCCCTAGATATTAAGCCAGTGTGCGCAGTGTGGTTGATGACTTAATAGGGTTCTAGATGCTCAGGAAATCTCTTGGAGCTGATACCTGGGCCACTATACTGGCTGTGATTTCCGGATCATAGGAAGAGGTGTCACTGGACATCTTTTTTTCGGTGCCCGTGTAATAAACATAATACACATTACTCGGCCTCCACAAGTTATGGTGAACAAGTAGTCACGAGGACTCTGCGACCTACAATGTGGTCTTGGGTTCTTGGCTTCCATTTGTCTATGGGATTGTTCTGTGTATATTCCTTGATGCGCCCTGTATATATGTGACCCCCCATTACTAGGCTCTCCTTGGTATCTCTCATGGTCAGTGTGTCCTACAGCCATAGCTTGTGTACACTCCACACCTCACCAGGTGCCTCCTCACTTATCTGCTTTACCTTTTGATATTATGGGTTTTGTACTAGAGATTTACATGATGTATTTACTGTCTCTAGTGACTGATGAAGGTCTCATCTAAGACTGAAACGTTGCATATACTATTTGGATTGCTTCCATTTTTTCTGTGAGGAAGTTTTTCTCTATCCTACATCTAAACCTTTGCCCAGCTCTGGAGTTCCTTCATTATAAAGAGTAATTGAGGGGTCCTTGTGTGGTGGGGGGGCTGATATTCCCCTGTTCAGGGGGCGCTCACACTCTCACTATCACCAGGGCTGGCAGAGCTGTCGGGTCCTGGACATGAATGAGTTTTCCGCCTCTTGTGTTCCTGAGTCTGAGAAGATGCGTCTGGATTCCTTGGAGCAGTTTGATGAGTTTGAAGTAAGTGCCCCCAGTTTCAAATGCCTCCTCCATGATTGGTGCCCCCACCTCTGGAATATGTGCACCCCCACCGGTAAGCATTTTGTGTTTTCCTTATCATGACGTGTTACTTGTTGCAGGAGATTCATCTGAAATGTTCTCATTACTTCATCCTGGTGGCATCACAAGGCGACCTGGCAGCTGTTCCAGCGCTGCGGCCACTCTCAGGATGTGCAGGTACCTACCTATCAGGAGATGAGCCTGCCCTGTCCTATATGGTAGTAATACATGGGGCCAGGAAACCACTTTAATTCACTACTGGACCGTTCCTGTCTTATTTCTGCAGAGTTCGAGGTATTACCTGCTCCAGCCTGTAGTGGTGCTGTTCTGGCTAAGCCCCTGTCCTCAGATGTTCTCGGATTACGGCGATTCGGTCACCGGTCCTTTATTGTTTCCTCACAATTTATTGTGACTACTGGAGGTTTTGGGGAAGGAACTGGAAAACATCACAGATTAGAGGATATCCATGTTTTACTGCAGGAGGAAGAGGCCTGGAGCCGAGAGGTGACGTCTAGCCAATGGGGTAACTATGAATTGTGGATTCTCCGGTCCAGATACACTGATTAGACAATACCCAGGTAGCTCCTTCCTCCTCTCATCCATGTTCCCTCCTCCCCTCTCCATAGACTCCTTTAGTCTAGCTGCAGTTCAGGAGGATGAGTGGAGCCAGATTAGAAGGGATTCATTATGGAGTTATGGAAGGGTATATTATAGTTGTACTTACACTTCATGGGCCTTGGTGTTGTTGGATAATTGGTGTAATTACTGAAGGTGGAATAATTAGCAGTGTATGTGCTCTGGGACAATCTACGTATGCGCTGGGATCAGTAGGATGGGCACCCACTCCTTGTTTGCTCTGTTTTCTTAGATGGACGCCTCCTCCACTCGCTCGCTCCTCTTACAGGCGGAGACCTACTTGTCCTTGGGGGTCGGTTCTCCCCCTCTCGTCCAGCAGTTGATGCTATGATCCTCACCTGTGAGAAGGCTACAGGTGCTGTGACCATAACCCGGAGAGATCTGTCCTTGGAACTTAGACGCTGGAGGCACTCGGCCACCCGGGTTTGTCTCTGCGGTAAGGAACCTAAAAGTTTCTGCTCTGAACACCTTCTTGGTAAGACAATGGGCTCCTGGTGCCTTCGGGGTAAAATTGTGGGAATCTGGTGCCTTCTGGGTAAAACAATAGGTTCCTGTCACCTTTTGGGTTGATAACTTGGCTCCTTGAACTTTTTGGGGAAAGCATGGGACTCCTGGGAACTCCAACCTAAAAACACTCTTGGTATTTTCTGGGTAAAGCACGGGGTTCCTGGCACCTTCTGGGTAAAGCATGGAGCTCCTGGCACCTTCTGGGTAAAGCATGGAGCTCCTGGCACCTTCTGGGTAAAGCATGGAGCTCCTGGCACCTTCTGGGTAAAGCATGGAGCTCCTGGCACCTTCTGGGTAAAGCATGGAGCTCATGGCACCTTCTGGCTAAAGCGTGGAGCTCATGGCATCCATTGGGTAAAGCATGGGGCTCATGGCATCCATTGGGTAAAGCACAGGACTCCTGGCACATTCTGGGTAAATCACAGGGCATCTGGCACCTTCTGGGTGAATCTAGGGAGTTCCTTGCAGCTTCTGGGTAAAACATGGAGCTCCTCACATCCATTGGGTAAAGCATAGGACTCCTGGCACCTTCTGGGTAAAGCTCAGAGATCCTGGCACCTTCTGGGAAAAAGCTAGGAGATCCTGGTGACTTTTGGGTAAAGCTTTGGGCTCCTGGCGCCTTCTGGATGAAGCATTAAGCTCCTGACGCCTTCTGGATAAAGCATTAGGCTCCTGGTGACTTTTGGGTATAGCATTATGTTCCTGATATTTCAGTAATGTAGATGTTGGCTTTTAGAGGGCGCTACTCATGTATGATCTTGTGTCCTCCGCAGGTCGCTTCTATGTCTTTGTGTTTGGTGGTCGCAGCATTGATTTCTCGGCTCTTCAGGACCCCGTTTTTCTTGACATAGAGAGCCTGTCCTGGGATCAGGTCTGTCAGCAGATATGTTAGATGGTCTGCATTGCCATGTGATTGCTGATTGAGTTGTGAGATTCTCTGCAGTATAAAGAGATCGGTCCCTGATGTGTGAGATGTTCTACAGCTCTTTACCAACGGCTCTGGTCCTTTTTTGTCAGGTGTCAGTTATGGGCGTGACCCCGCTGGGTTGTCATAGTCACAGCTCCTGTGAATGGGAAGGTGGAGCCGTAATATCCGGAGGACTTCTGGGGTCCGGGACCCCCACCGGCTCTATCACTGTCCTGAAGCCTGCAGGATCTCACTTCTTCTGGGAACGTCTGGACACCACTCCGCCGTTGACTCCCAGGTGACGTTTATCTCTGATATTGATTGGGGGGGGCAGGGAGGGCCGGACTCTGGTAATTCTCCTTTGTGGGGTCATGTTAGGAGTGTGAGATCTCAGTGCTACCGGTTTTGACACCTTGTGGCATCTTATCACCTGTATAGATACTCTCACAGCTCACACGTCATTGGCCATAAGCTGCTCCTGGTAGGCGGGGTCTGGATCCACGCTCGGGGGTCCCCTGGACTGACAATGGTGGACCTTATCACTGGACATGTCTGTGAGTTCCACATTGACTCGGTGAGTAATTAATTAAAATCACAGCTACCAAACCTCTTGTCCCTGAACAGAACCTCATCCAGAGGTGGGCTCTCCATACCCATCCCTCCTGCCCCTTTTACAGGACCTCACCCAGAGGTAGGACTCTTCCACCACCCCCTGATGTCACTGTCTTGCTCTTTTTACAGACTGCTCTGGAGTGGCCTCTGATGTTACACGGACACAGCTCTGTCCTACTCCCAGACATGAGGTGTGTGGCCATTCTAGGTGGAGGTGGAACCTGTTTTTCCTTTGGGACGCACCTGAATGCACGGCCAGTGATGTTAGAGCTGCCGCCTACCATGTGATCAACGACGATTGTGCTGAACTATAACCTTCAGAGCAGAAATTCTACTGGAACGGATTAGCCTGGATGAAACCGATTACTGTAGCCTATCCTTCTCTGCACTCTCCCCTGATCTGTAGCCTATCCTTCTCTGCATTATACCCTGATCTGTTGCCTATCATTCTCTGCACTCTCCCTAATCTGTAGCCTATCCTTCTCTGCACTCTTCCCTAATCTGTAGCCTATCATTCTCTGCATTATACCCTGATCTGTAGCCTATCCTTCTCAGCTCTCTCCCCTGATCTGTTGCCTATCCTTCTCTGCACTCTCCCCTGATCTGTCGCCTATCCTTCTCTGCATTATACCCTGATCTGTCGCCTATCCTTCTCTGCCCTCTCCCTGATCTGTAGCCTATCCTTCTCTGCACTCTCCCCTGATCTGTCGCCTATCCTTCTCTGCATTATACCCTGATCTGTCGCCTATCCTTCTCTGCCCTCTCCCTGATCTGTAGCCTATCCTTCTCTGCCCTCTCCCCTGATCTGTAGCCTATCCTTCTCTGCACTCTCCCCTGATCTGTAGCCTATCCTTCTCTGCACTCTCCCCTGATCTGTACCATATCCTTCTCTGCACTCTCCCCTGATCTGTAGCCTATCCTTCTCTGCACTCTCCCCTGATCTGTAGCCTATCCTTCTCTGCACTCTCCCCTGATCTGTAGCCTATCCTTCTCTGCACTCTCCCCTGATCGGTAGCCTATCCTTCTCTGCACTCTCCCCTGATCGGTAGCCTATCCTTCTCTGCACTCTCCCCTGATCTGTAGCCTATCCTTCTCTGCACTCTCCCCTGATCTGTACCATATCCTTCTCTGCACTCTCCCCTGATCTGTAGCCTATCCTTCTCTGCACTCTCCCCTGATCTGTCGCCTATCTTTCTCTGCATTATACCCTGATCTGTCGCCTATCCTTCTCTGCCCTCTCCCTGATCTGTAGCCTATCCTTCTCTGCCCTCTCCCCTGATCTGTAGCCTATCCTTCTCTGCACTCTCCCCTGATCTGTACCATATCCTTCTCTGTACTCTCCCCTGATCTGTACCATATCCTTCTCTGTACTCTCCCCTGATCTTTACCATTTCCTCTTGCACTCTCCCCTGATCTGTAGCCTATCCTTCTCTGCACTCTCCCCTGATCTGTAGCCTATCCTTCTCTGCACTCTCCCCTGATCTGTAGCCTATCCTTCTCTGCACTCTCCCCTGATCGGTAGCCTATCCTTCTCTGCACTCTCCCCTGATCGGTAGCCTATCCTTCTCTGCACTCTCCCCTGATCGGTAGCCTATCCTTCTCTGCACTCTCCCCTGATCGGTAGCCTATCCTTCTCTGCACTCTCCCCTGATCGGTAGCCTATCCTTCTCTGCACTCTCCCCTGATCGGTAGCCTATCCTTCTCTGCACTCTCCCCTGATCGGTAGCCTATCCTTCTCTGCACTCTCCCCTGATCTGTAGCCTATCCTTCTCTGCACTCTCCCCTGATCTGTACCATATCCTTCTCTGCACTCTCCCCTGATCTGTACCATATCCTTCTCTGCACTCTCCCCTGATCTGTTGCCTATCCTTCTCTGCACTGTCCCCTGATCTGTAGCCTATCCTTCTCTGCACTGTCCCCTGATCTGTAGCCTATCCTTCTCTGCACTGTCCCCTGATCTGTAGCCTATCCTTCTCTGCACTCTCCCCTGATCTGTACCATATCCTTCTCTGCACTCTCCCCTGATCTGTACCATATCCTTCTCTGCACTCTCCCCTGATCTGTACCATATCCTTCTCTGCACTCTCCCCTGATCTGTACCATATCCTTCTCTGCACTCTCCCCTGATCTGTAGCCTATCCTTCTCTGCACTCTCCCCTGATCTGTACCATATCCTTCTCTGCACTCTCCCCTGATCTGCAGCCTATCCTTCTCTGTACTCTCCCCTGATCTGTACCATATCCTTCTCTGCACTCTCCCCTGATCTGTAGCCTATCCTTCTCTGCACTCTCCCCTGATCTGTAGCCTATCCTTCTCTGCACTCTCCCCTGATCTGTACCATATCCTTCTCTGCACTCTCCCCTGATCTGTAGCCTATCCTTCTCTGCACTCTCCCCTGATCTGTAGCCTATCCTTCTCTGCACTCTCCCCTGATCTGTAGCCTATCCTTCTCTGCACTCTCCCCTGATCTGTAGCCTATCCTTCTCTGCACTCTCCCCTGATCTGTAGCCTATCCTTCTCTGCACTCTCCCCTGATCTGTAGCCTATCCTTCTCTGCACTCTCCCCTGATCTGTAGCCTATCCTTCTCTGCACTCTCCCCTGATCTGTAGCCTATCCTTCTCTGCACTCTCCCCTGATCTGTACCATATCCTTCTCTGCACTCTCCCCTGATCTGCAGCCTATCCTCCTCTGCTCTCTCTGTCTCTGCCTACTTGGCAGCCCTGCACTGAACCACAGACAACAACTGGGTTTGCACACGAAACTGCAAGACAAACAATCAAGAACAAGATCCGGCAAACTGAGAGAAAACCAAGATGACGGCAGAGTACAAAATCATAATTCAGAATAATCAAATGTACAAGCAAAGGCGCCTTAGAGAATATGGATAACCAAGAGCCAGAAGACTTGTCAAAAGAGGAAACATGCAGTGCCTGGTCACCACCCAATGCTCCAGCACGTTGATAGGACCATGTGCACACACAATCCCAGCTGTGGAGTCTCCGGCAGCGCATCCATCTCCGTGTCGTACTCAGGCTGCAGAACCAGGACCTGCAGGAGTATTATATTATTATTAATAATTCTCTGAGGGGGAAGACAACACAAAGGGACAGAACTGTATCTTGTAAGGACCAATAAATATTTGGGGTAAATTACTTTCCAGTGGAAAAGTCGGACCTTCCCCTCTGCCGCACATTCCTCTCCAGCGATAAGTCTTCTCTGTGCACAAACATCTGATGATGAGAGGATTCATAGACAGAGCAGGCGACAACCATAATGGAAGAGAAATGGGGACTTGTCACTAGATGGGTTTGTATTATTATTCCTCTAAATCCTTTCCCCGTCCATTTTGGTGGGGAGAGAAAAACGGCAAAAAAGAAGGGAAACGACAGCGGTTTGGTGCTTGTGCCGCTTCTGCTTCACTCGTCTAAACACAAGTAACTAAACGCCGGCTATCTAAGCTCCATAAAGAGCTCCTCCTCTCTCATTGGAGCTAGAGGTGTGGAACTATTGGTTCTCTTCTGCTTGGTATGTGCGCCTGTATAAGTGACTGACTATAACATCACAACCATATCCTTATATTAGTGGTAGGAACACTGGGATACAAATATACTGGACAGGAACAACCAGGCCGGTGCCATAAACCAAGTACAATCACAACATGTGGATAAAAACAACAATATTTATTGGTTTGCCTTAGAAACACATAAAACCCTTGCACGTCCCCTGAGCCCGGCTGTCCTACTGGAGGGGAGAACAACGAGGACTCTCCTCACTGTTACCTATGAACGAGGCCAAAGTGCAGATAAAGTGCCTGATATTCTGGAATAAGTATGTGACTATCCCCCATGTCCGTGTACTGGGGAACCTGCGCACCAAACAATGTCCTTATACCCGGCGTCTGACGTCATCGCCGCCCCCTGCTGGAGTCCCTTGTGCCCGGGCACCGGATGGATGAGCCCCGCTCCTCCACCGCCATGTGGGGGCGCCGCGCACGTCACAGAGCTCTCCCCGCCAGGAGACAGGCCCGGCAACCCAAGTGATGGCCGTCTGGTGACCAGATGCTATAGTCACGTAGAACGATAGTGCTGCACACTTAAGGAAGGGGGGTGGTGCTCAATAAAGGATTCTCAATCCACGTTCAATCTATACGGAGAACATGGCACACACCGATTTTGAATTTTTCAAATGATTTTTATTCCAGTGATTATATCACATAGCAAAGCCTTCACCGTAATATAAAGAATATATAATAATATAAAGATAATTTTTCACAGATCATAAATATTTAGCACGACGTTTCGGTCATCACGACCTTTGTCACGTAGGATCTGACCTAGAGTGGAAAAATATACGATTAAAGATAAGGCTATAGCATGTTGTATAAGGGGTAGGGGGGGGGTTATAATGCAAATATATACATATATACAAAGCGTCCTGAGTTCAAAGGAATGCAGACATATGTAAAAATATATAGATGGTACACAGATCATTAAAATAGAACCGCTGGCATAAAGTGTGTACGGGCAGGGAGGAGTAACCTGTATAATATATATAATATATATCACCTTATGCTAACCCATTACACTATTATACATAGCGTTACTCCTCCCTGCCCGTACACACTTTATGCCAGCGGTTCTATTTAACAGACTGTACTCTTCCCCAGAACCCCTTGAGGACGCAGGGTATTTTCACTCATTTCTCGCTCTCCATCTTCAAAAATCCAGAACTTTTTCATGTTTCCGTGTACAGATCTGTGTGAGGCTTATTTCGTGTGTAACAAATTTTACTTCTCCATCACATTATTTATTATTCCCTGCCATGTACTGGGAAGCTGGAAAAAATGTGAAAAAAAAAAACGCGTTCTTGTGGGCTCAGTTTTTACGACTTTCACTCTTCGCTCCATATAACACCTCAGCTTTATTCTGTGGTTCGGTGCGATCGCGGTGACTCCAGATTTATCGGTTTTATGGCGTTTTAATACATTTTCAAAAATGAAACAAATGTGTACAAAAAAGAAAAAAATTTTTTGCCATCTTCTGACGCTAATAACATTTTCATACTTCGTTGCACAGAGCTGGGGGAGGGGTCGTTTTGTGCGCAATGAGCCGACGTTTTCATTGCTGCCATTCTGAGGTCTGTGCAACATTTTGATAATTTTTTATTACATTTTTTATGTGATGTAAAAAGGTGTTAAAGTCGCATTTCGGACATTTGGGCGCCATTTCCATTTGGGCGCCATAACTGTTTTTATATTTTGATAGATCGGCATTTTGGGACGCGGCGATACCTGATGTGTCTGTGATTTTTACTGTTTATTATGTTTTATATCAGTTCTAGCGAAAGGGGGGGATTTGAATTTTTAATATTTTATTATTTTTTTTTACATTTTTTTTAACCTTTTTTTTTTCACTATTTCTTAGACCCTCTAGGTCAGTGATGGCAAACCTTTTAGCGCAGAGTGCCCAAACTGAACCCAAAACCCCCCTTATTTATCGCGAGGTGCCAACCAAAAATGAAAGCAGTAACTTATTGCTCCCTCTTCTTCAACAACTTCATATTGGCCCCTGAGGACAGCAACACAGTAGAAAGATGGAAGATTTTCATCACTTTAGCTTCTTTCCAGTGTCCATCCTTACACAGAGAATCTTGGTCCTCGGGAGATAATTCGGTCCTGTCTATTCATTCTCGCTCTTCCTACAGTCACAAGTAGCGAAGTATCAAAATATGACTGAAAGCAGCATCTTTTAAGTTGTTTGGAACTGCAGGAAGATTCTTTGAGTCCTGTCTGGTGCTGGGGCGATGGCCCGGGTGCCCACAGAAAGGGGCTCTGAGTGCCACCTCTGGCACCCATACCATTGGTTCGCCACCACTGATCTAGGGTACATTAACCCTAGATGGTCCTACCATATACTGCAATACTTCTGTATAATCCTCCTGTATGGCATTTCTGCACACTATACACTGCCACAGGTTCATTGTAATGGATAGGCAGAAGCCATTCAGCCTCTGGTCAGATGAAGACCCGAGGCTGTCATGGCAACTGATCACCGCCCCCTGGTGACGTTCGGGGGAGCAACGATCGAGGGTAAGATGCCATGCTTTCAGTGCCGGCGGCAAAGAAAAGGTTAACACCCGCGATCGGTGCAAGCACCAACCGCAGGTGTTAGCGATGGGTCTTTGCTGCGATATGCAGCTCATCTATGTATGAAGATGACGCAGCCCGTGAGCCCTCCTCACCACGGAGCGTGAAGGGGTTAAACTACACGACATCATAGAGGGAAAGAAAGACACATTTATTAGGGACAAAAGGGATTAGGAACGCAAGAAGGCGAATAGATGGACACATTTGGACAACAGAGACGAGTGGCAGATAAACAGCCTCAGCAACAGGACGACTGGCAAGAACCAAGCGGATTCAGTGATATCAACCGACACAAGCGATCAGGACATCGGACCGGCTATGACAAATTCCAAAAAGAGGGGGCCCAGAAATATGGACCCGTCCCCTACACAGAGGAGACAAAAACGTGTCTACAGACGCCACTAGAAGCCGGACAGGGATCACCTCCACAGAAGGACATCCAGAAATCTGTAAATGTATCCCCACACACGTTCGCCGGGGGAAAGGTCGTCTTACAGAAAGGCCTCACATTCTCTCCTATCAATGTTCTAGACTAATTCGATCTGTAGATCTGTATCTGTTCTGTAGGCAGCTAACATTTCAAGTATTATAACATCTTCTTCCTCCAGGAAGACTCATTGTCGCAGGAAGTTTATGTGAACAAGCATCTTCCTGTTTGGACTTCTTTCTACAAGCAATGGTGGATTCGTATGTGAGAGACTCTATGCACCTTATGGCAGAGCACACAAGGTCTGATCCTGCTAACCCCGGATGTAGAATCTCTGGAGGTGTGGGAGCGCTGGCGTATTATCTCAATAAGAAAATGGACAGACGCCACGATTCTTTCATCCTACATTTACTCAGCTTCGTGCTCAACCATAACGATTTTGTCTTTGGCAGACATTTTATCAACAGGTCTCCGGCACTGTGATGGGTGCTAGCTGCGCACCCAGGTCATTCCAGGTCCATGTCAATGAATGGTATAGATACATCGACGATGTGCTTGTTCTTTGGAGTGGTACAGAGGATCAGTGCAGAGAATTTGTGCATGAATTTAATAATAACCCTACAGATATCCACTGAATCTGAAGTTGTTAAAGCGGAACAATAAAATTGAGACCACATTGTTCCGTAAAGAAACAGCGACCAACAACATCCTGCACTTTACCAGCTTTCATCCACAACACCTGAAAAACCTAAACCTGGCAGCCAATTCCTGAGAAGGAGACGGAACTGTCGTGATGATCATAATTTAGAAGAGATGCATTGGACTTGGAGCAGAGGCTATCCGAAGAAAGTCTTCTCTCGAGCCTATATGAGGGCAAAGAAATATGAGGATACAGCCCACAAGAAATGAAGAAGCGGAGTGGCACTCACCAGTAGTGTGAACAGTCTTCTTTATTCATGCGTTCATACAGAAAGTACACAGGGGGGCACGCAGTGCCGCTAAGCCGACGGGTCGTTTCGCGCCAGCCGGTGCCTTCTCAAGGTCTGTCGGCTTAGATGCACTGCGTGCCCCCCTGTGTACTTTCTGTATGAACGCATGAATAAAGAAGACTGTTCACACTACTGGTGAGTGCCACTCCGCTTCTTCATTTCTTGTGGACAATAATCAATGGGGCCACATACATACCATATTGACATATTTTGCTGAGTGAACCGAAATTGATGGAACATATTACCGGTAAACCAGCGCTCACAGCTAGAAGAGCCAGACACTTAAAGGACCAATAGAGCCAAAGTCCTTTCATTAGACCCAGTGGTGACACCACAGGAGGACATCGGCTTAGAGGGACTGGTACATGCGGCAATTGCAATATTTGCCATCATATGATTTCACGAGATGTTTCCAAAGACCCACTGGATGGTAAGATATATCATTTAAAGGAATACATCAATTGTAAGACCAAAGACGCGGTGCATGCGATAGTGCCTTCCTGTCCCAAGATTTACGTGGGCGGAGAACGCAGGAACACGGAGATGTTATGAAAAGGACAAGAATATGACGACCGTGGCCAATCACTTCATCATCAAGGTAAAGGGTGTGCAAATTGTGGGTGTGATATCAGAGGAGGCCGTGTTATCCCTAAATTGTTACAATGCAAATCCAGGTGGATCTATTCCATGCAGTCTGTGGCACCTCGCTGACTATACAAAGAGTCATTATTTACAGGATTTTACAGACAAAGGTAAGTCTCTCCATTGCATGAATATCACGGGGCGCACACGTTAATCCTATTATTTTCGTTTTTAGTCGTTTTTTGCACAGAGGGTGTGATTATGGCGTCACACACTTTTTGTGGCTTTTTGGTTTTTCATGTGTTGCACATGTGATTTATTTGGTTCACCTTCTCTTTG
This sequence comes from Engystomops pustulosus, assembly GCF_040894005.1. Classification (NCBI taxonomy): domain Eukaryota; kingdom Metazoa; phylum Chordata; class Amphibia; order Anura; family Leptodactylidae; genus Engystomops; species Engystomops pustulosus. The sequence goes on along the minus strand of NW_027285018.1, from coordinate 268,538 downwards.
CTGCAGGCGTTCTGTGATCTGCCGCTTAACATTCACTTCACCAGTTTTCCACAATTCCTATCTTTTACTTCTTTATACCTAGTCAGACATTCAGGTGGTTGTCTTCAATTTCTGCTAGAATCAGCACGTCCCGTATCCTATTAGCCATAGTTCTCTGACTAATAGATCTGCGTATTTTCTCCAGTTTTTACCATGACCTCTTTGTAATCTGTAGTTTAGTGGCAGCCACATCCATCCGATGACCACAATGTTCTGTCACTTCATTTGCAATATATGACTTGGCTCTGGATTACCCTGAGGAATGAAAGCAATACTGGTGGAGTACCGGGCATGGCCTAGCGGAGCATGGTGCCGGACGCATGAGTGAGTAGCTCCGAGGCCGAGGCTTTATTATAGCGGCACACAGCGATTTCCCCCGTCGGATCCTGCGTTACCTTGCAGAGTAAGGAGAGAAGAATGTCCCCAGCGTCGCGGGCAGCAAAAAAAATACTGGCTAAAAACTGCCCAGGGAAACTTTCCTCCTTCGAGCGATCACTCCGTTCTCCTCAAAATGGCGCCGGCAGCAGCGTGGAGCTGCAGGAGCTCCTACTACAAAGCAGAGGATCGTGAGCCTGAACACAGCACTGATGCCCTCCAGTTCATCCCCAAAAAGTATAATGGCGGCCAAATCATCAGCCGCAGCACAAGCCCCTTCCTCCGCAAGCAGAATATTGAAAGACCCCAACAAAAAGGGGAAAATTAGGGGGGAACAAGAGCAAGAGGTGGCATTATCATTATCAAGAGAGAGCTCCCAAATCACACAGAATTCTCCCGTCTCAGAAAACCTCATGAGAGCTCTAATAGCTGATGTATCTGTTGTAGCTGATGGATCTCCAACCAGTTCTCTCTAGTTTCCATCAAGAAATTGTAGGTCTGGGTAACAGGACCATTCACATAGAAAGCAAAATGTCTGCACAGATCTCGTCTGCACATAATGAAATAGTGGATGTCGCCAACTCTGTAGAAGATGAGACAACAACCCTGAAAAATAAAATTGTGGACATGGAAGAGCGTCCAGAATGAACAATATCAGATTTAGAGGAATTCCAGAAAATGTTAAAACGGACGAACTGCATGTTTTCCTAACCGACACGTTCACCAGCATGCTGCCCAATGCGTCAGAATACGACCTAACAATTGTCAGAGTGCATCACCTACCAAAACCTAAATCACTCCCTCAATCCGTACCAAGGGATGTGATAGCGAATTCACTTCTTCCACATAATAGAAAAATGAATGGAGACTTCATGTAATATCGCAAAACTACCTGAAAGATTCCAAAATGTTACGTTCCTCACAGATCTCTCTGCCGCGACTCTCAAGAAGAAGGGAATTTATCCAAAGTACAAAAATCCTGCGCATGAATAACGTCCCGTACAAATGGGACTCCCCGTTAAATTGATAATCAGGAAAATGGGTACAAACATATAACTAATGCACCAGAAGAAGCCAATAAAATGTGCAAGGAATGTGATCTTACTGCAGAAGAAGATACTCCAACCGGTGGTCATGAAAACTCCTCAATGATTGGCTGAAGAGTGGATTACCGCGTCGCACCGCCAAAGGAAGACGATGTGACTGGGGTGAGATGTTTTCCAATGTTTTCCTTTACCTTTTTCACCCACTAGAGGCTCCTACCCCTCTATCCTGCTACACAATCACATTTAACTTCCCTATAGGATTCACGGAAATTTTCTATACATTGTCCAAAATGTTGTATTTCTCTTTTTTCCATGTGTGAGCCACTTACCTTTATATTGGTTCGTTGCGTGAATGGAATAATCTCCTATTTTCTATGTTTCTATTCTGGATCTTAAATGTTTATAAGTAGCCTCAGCCCCAGAACACAAGCGCTCTGATAAATTGGGCTCTCTAAGCCCCTGGAGGTGACACCTATGTCCACGCTCAGCGCACGGTAATGACCAGGGTGCGGTTACGCTTTATGTTTAGTTGTATATCTGCCCGTCCTCCTCACACAGGTTTTCATACTAGATCACCAATACCCTATAAGAACATACACTCCATATTATATTTTATGTAGAGATAAATTGCAGAATCAACACTGACAAAGAACGGCGTTCATCATCATCACCAAACGCTAAACGTCTCAATTCACCTTCTAAAAGATCTTTAGTTTGGAAGGAAGATCCAATCCATGAAGATGATGTCCTCCGTCTCCAAGAGACTCATTTACAAGAAACTGACCCGATCAGATTAAAGAACAAAAATCTCTCCCACATTTCTGCAGCTCCTGCGCCGAATAAAAAGGGGGCATGGCTATTGCCATCCGGAATTCCCTCTCACTCGCCCTAAATAGCTCAAAAAATGACAACGAAGGAAATGCATCGTATTAGACTGTACAATAAATAACATTCAGAGCTGTACGATAATAGTCGGGGACTTTAACTCTACAATATGGTCCATAGACTCCACCTCATGTAGCAGTAATCCCGATCTTCCCTTTGTCCCAGAGTTATTACACAAATACGAAGTATTGGATATTTGGTGGGGCCACCATCCTCTAGATAAGGATTTCACCTTTTATTCTCACCCACATAAAACACACTCAGGGGTGTAAATACTTACTACATCGAGTTCTCAGTTCTGACAGACGTCCAATATCCTGGGCGGATAATACAGCATCTTCACCCAGCGCTCTATGGAGAGGAAATAATTACTTATTACATAATAAAAACTACACAGAACAGACAATTTCATAGATTAAAGAAATCTTTGACCAGAAGGACAATCAAGCTAATCTCACAGAGCAAATTGTGGTGCGCTGTCAAAAATTCAGTAAGAGGCCATTATATGAGCATGAAAAGAAAAATAGGAATAGGCAAACATTTATAACTAACAAGGAACTGGCCCAACTAGACAGACTAAACAACGCAACCTTCTCCCAGGAAAGGGTAAAAATATATCAAAACTCCAAAATCGGGAGCGTGGCTTGGCTGCAAGTGTGAACGGCCGCGTGAGTCCAGAGCTCTGCCACTCCAGGCGCCTTAAAGCGACAATAACCAGCACCAAAGTGCACCAAAAGCTGGTAAAATGGCCAACAACATCGGGGCACAGCCTGGCAGAAAACGGGGGGGGGGGGGGGGGGGGTTTGGGGCTAAAGAACAAACAGACAAGCCTATTCGGCAGTACTTTAGCTCCGCTCCGTCTAAAAATCAAGATGGCGCCGGAGACATGCTGCAGACTCCAAGCACACGCTCCAGAGGAGCGCCGGATCAGCCAGCTGGGAAAGATCAGGAGTCCATACAGCTCCCAGGTGCTCCAGGACACGCAGGGGGGCAAAAGTAAGTGCCATCAACAGCCCCCAGCACAGGGAACCTCACCATCACTCTCCCCTGCATACACTGAGGATGAGAGCAGCATGCCCCAGAGCAACAGCCCTGCAGCTCCTCTCCCCCGGCATCTAACAGCCCCAGCACAGGGAACCTCGCCATCACTCTCCCCTGCATACACTGAGGATGAGACCAGCATGCCCCCAGAGCAACAGCCCTGCAGCTCCTCTCCCCCGGCATCTAACAGCTCAACAGCCCCCAGCACAGGGAACCTCGCCATCACTCTCCCCTGCATACACTGAGGATGAGAGCAGCATGCCCCAGAGCAACAGCCCTGCAGCTCCTCTCCCCCGGCATCTAACAGCTCAACAGCCCTGCAGCTCCTCTCCCCCGGCATCTAACAGCTCAACAGCCCTGCAGCTCCTCTCCCCCGGCATCTAACAGCTCAACAGCCCTGCAGCTCCTCTCCCCCGGCATCTAACAGCTCAACAGCCCCCAGCACAGGGAACCTCGCTATCACTCTCCCCTGCATACACTGAGGATGAGAGCAGCATGCCCCCAGAGCAACAGCCCTGCAGCTCCTCTCCCCCGGCATCTAACAGCTCAACAGCCCCCAGCACAGGGAACCTCGCCATCACTCTCCCCTGCATACACTGAGGATGAGAGCAGCGTGCCCCAGAGCAACAGCCCTGCAGCTCCTCTGCCCCGGCATCTAACAGCTCAACAGCCCCCAGCACAGGGAACCTCACCATCACTCTCCCCTGCATACACTAAGGATGAGAGCAGCATGTCCCCAGAGCAACAGCCCTGCAGCTCCTCTCCCCCGGCATCTAACAGCTCAACAGCCCCAGCACAGGGAACCTCGCCATCACTCTCCCCTGCATAGACTGAGGATGAGAGCAGCATGTCCCCAGAGCAACAGCCCTGCAGCTCCTCTGCCCCGGCATCTAACAGCTCAACAGCCCCCAGCACAGGGAACCTCGCCATCACTCTCCCCTGCATAGACTGAGGATGAGAGCAGCATGCCCCAGAGCAACAGCCCTGCAGCTCCTCTGCCCCGGCATCTAACAGCTCAACAGCCCCCAGCACAGGGAACCTCGCCATCACTCTCCCCTGCATACACTGAGGATGAGAGCAGCATGCCCCAGAGCAACAGCCCTGCAGCTCCTCTCCCCCGGCATCTAACAGCTCAACAGCCCCCAGCACAGGGAACCTCGCCATCACTCTCCCCTGCATACACTGAGGATGAGAGCAGCATGCCCCCAGAGCAACAGCCCTGCAGCTCCTCTCCCCCGGCATCTAACAGCTCAACAGCCCCCAGCACAGGGAACCTCGCCATCACTCTCCCCTGCATACACTGAGGATGAGAGCAGCATGTCCCAGAGCAACAGCCCTGCAGCTCCTCTCCCTCAGCATCTAACAGCTCAACCTCAACCAGCATGGGAAGAATGGAATCGCCCTCAGGAAGCCCTGCAAACCAAAAGCAAAGGCAGAACGATCCATATGAGCAAGAGGTGAGCAACTCCTCACAATATAACCCCAGTAATGATGAGGGGAATGACACTTTTGCTTCTATTCAAGCATCAGACAAATACAGATCTGAGAACGTGCTTAAATATGCTGAAAGCACTAAGATCTACTCTGCAGAGGGACATTGCCTCCTTGATTACACCACTACAGAGCTCTATAGAGGAGAACAAAATGGCAGAATACGCCAACGCCTTTAACGAACCAGCAGACTCACAGAATTCGCTAGAAGGTTCCGTAGCAGCTACACAAGCAATAGACACCGAATATAGAGACAGACGAAACAATATCAAACTAAGAGGAATACCAGAATCAGTACCGAATTCCCAACTACGCTCGTACGTGCAACAAATGCAAAAAACGATTGTCCCAAATCTAGCAGAATATGAGCTCAGCATAGACCGAGCGCATCCCAGAAACAACACCGAGAGATGTGCTCGCTGGATGCACTTTACCATGTCAAAGAACAGCTCCTGTCACAGGCAAGAAAATTATCAACACTACCGGCTCCATATGACTCAATAAAATTGTATGTGGACCTCTCGGAAATTTTGGGCCTATTACCTCCCTCCTAAGGGATCACGAAATCCAGCACAGATGGGGATTCCCCACCAAAATCTTGGTAAAACGGCAAAATGTTATCATACCAATAAGGTCACTGGAGGAAGGATTCGGATTATTGGAAACCTGGGGCAAAGAAAAAATAGAATTAAAGAAAACAAGACCCAACCCCACTCCAAGGCTGAACCCAGAATGGCAAAACATCCCCAGATGAGGAGACTCTCCCTTAACACAGGAACTCTGGATTAACGGTATACTCTGGATTCTCACGTTTCCACAGAGACGGTTTATACCCTTTTCCCACATCAGTACTAAGCCGGTGATATTAGTGCTATGCTGTTATATACTGTGGTTTTTAACCAGTTGCTATGTTTCACCTAAGACCAGGGGCGTAACTACAGCCGTAGCAGACGTAGCAGTTACTACGGGGCCCGGCAGGGTCATGGGCCCGTACTCGGCTGTGTGTCCTGGGCTCCTCTTGGCTGTAGTTACGCCCCTGTAATGGGCAGCGCTCCGGTACTGAGATACAGGGCTGGATTTAGGGGCGGGCACCAGCCTTCTGCTCCATGTAGCCTGCACGGAGGATCCTGCTATCAGGAGGGAGAGAGGGAGGGGAGGAGACTGGCTGAGCCAATCCCTGCTCTGCATGTCAGCAGCGCGGGAGACTCAACTTGAGAGATGTCAGCAACTGAAGAAGCAGCAGCAGTCACAGCAGCCTCTCCATAGCAGCTGGAATCATCCAGAGATAAGTCCTCCCTTCCCCCAGGGTCTCCTCACACTCTGCACTAACCCCTTAGTGTCCTGTGTACAGGAGCAGCTAAAAAAGCTCCTAAGTGTCCCTTACAGACCCCTCTGCATCATCCCCTCATATCTTCCCCCACCACTGAAATTCTACAGTAATATGATGTTCTGCAGCAGCTGTTGTGGAGCAGTCAGTAATAACTGTGAAGAAGTCAGTAATAAATGTGATACAGTCAGTAATAAATGTGAAGCAGTCAGTAATAAATGTGGAGCAGTCAGTAATAAATGTGATGTAGTCAGTAATAAATTTGATGTAGTCACTAATAAATGTGATACAGTCAGTAATAAATGTGATACAGTCAGTAATAAATGTGATACAGTCAGTAATAAATGTGAAGCAGTCAGTAATAAATGTAATGTAGTCAGTAATAAATGTGGAGCAGTCAGTAATAAATGTGGAGCAGTCAGTAATAAATGTGATGTAGTCAGTAATAAATGTGATGCAGTCAGTAATAAATGTGATGTAGTCAGTAATAAATGTGAAGCAGTCAGTAATAAATGTAATGTAGTCAGTAATAAATGTGGAGCAGTCAATAATAAATGTGATGTAGTCAGTAATAAATGTGGTGCAGTCAGTAATAAATGTGGTGCAGTCAGTAATAAATGTGGAGCAGTCAGTAATAAATGTGTTGCAGTCAGTAATAACTGTGGTGCAGTCAGTAATAAATGTGATGCAGTCAGTAATAAATGTGGTGCAGTCAGTAATAAATGTGGAGCAGTCAGTAATAAATGTGATGCAGTCAGTAATAAATGTGATACAGTCAGTAATAAATGTGATGCAGTCAGTAATAAATGTGGAGCAGTCAGTAATAAATGTGGAGCAGTCAGTAATAAATGTGATACAGTCAGTAATAAATGTGATGCAGTCAGTAATAAATGTGGAGCAGTCAGTAATAAATGTGGAGTAGTGAGTAATAAATGTGATACAGTCAGTAATAAATGTGATGTAGTCAGTAATAAATGTGGAGCAGTCAGTAATAAATGTGGAGCAGTCAGTAATAAATGTGGAGCAGTCAGTAATAAATGTGGTGCAGTCAGTAATAAATGTGGAGCAGTCAGTAATAAATGTGGAGCAGTCAGTAATAAATGTGGAGCAGTCAGTAATAAATGTGATGCAGTCAGTAATAAATGTGGAGCAGTCAGTAATAAATGTGATGCAGTCAGTAATAAATGTGATACAGTCAGTAATAAATGTGGAGCAGTCAGTAATAAATGTGATGCAGTCAGTAATAAATGTGGAGCAGTCAGTAATAAATGTGATGCAGTCAGTAATAAATGTGATGCAGTCAGTAATAAATGTGGAGCAGTCAGTAATAAATGTGATGCAGTCAGTAATAAATGTGATGCAGTCAGTAATAAATGTGATGCAGTCAGTAATAAATGTGGTGCAGTCAGTAATAAATGTGGAGCAGTCAGTAATAAATGTGATGCAGTCAGTAATAAATGTGATACAGTCAGTAATAAATGTGATACAGTCAGTAATAAATGTGATGCAGTCAGTAATAAATGTGATGCAGTCAGTAATAAATGTGATGTAGTCAGTAATAAATGTGGAGCAGTCAGTAATAAATGTGGCGCAGTCAGTAATAAATGTGATACAGTCAGTAATAAATGTGGTGCAGTCAGTAATAAATGTGATACAGTCAGTAATAAATGTGAAGCAGTCAGTAATAAATGTGGAGCAGTCAGTAATAAATGTGGAGCAGTCAGTAATAAATGTGATGCAGTCAGTAATAAATGTGATGTAGTCAGTAATAAATTTGATGTAGTCACTAATAAATGTGATACAGTCAGTAATAAATGTGAAGCAGTCAGTAATAAATGTAATGTAGTCAGTAATAAATGTGGAGCAGTCAGTAATAAATGTGATGTAGTCAGTAATAAATGTGGTGCAGTCAGTAATAAATGTGGTGCAGTCAGTAATAAATGTGGAGCAGTCAGTAATAAATGTGTTGCAGTCAGTAATAACTGTGGTGCAGTCAGTAATAAATGTGATGCAGTCAGTAATAAATGTGGTGCAGTCAGTAATAAATGTGGAGCAGTCAGTAATAAATGTGGAGCAGTCAGTAATAAATGTGATGCAGTCAGTAATAAATGTAATGCAGTCAGTAATAAATGTGATACAGTCAGTAATAAATGTGATACAGTCAGTAATAAATGTGATGTAGTCAGTAATAAATGTGATACAGTCAGTAATAAATGTGATACAGTCAGTAATAAATGTGATGCAGTCAGTAATAAATGTGAAGCAGTCAGTAATAAATGTGATACAGTCAGTAATAAATGTGATGCAGTCAGTAATAAATGTGGAGCAGTCAGTAATAAATGTGGAGCAGTCAGTAATAAATGTGATACAGTCAGTAATAAATGTGGAGCAGTCAGTAATAAATGTGATACAGTCAGTAATAAATGTGATGCAGTCAGTAATAAATGTGGAGCAGTCAGTAATAAATGTGGAGTAGTCAGTAATAAATGTGATACAGTCAGTAATAAATGTGATGTAGTCAGTAATAAATGTGGTGCAGTCAGTAATAAATGTGGAGCAGTCAGTAATAAATGTGGTGCAGTCAGTAATAAATGTGGAGCAGTCAGTAATAAATGTGGAGCAGTCAGTAACAAATGTGGTGCAGTCAGTAATAAATGTGGAGCAGTCAGTAATAAATGTGATGCAGTCAGTAATAAATGTGATACAGTCAGTAATAAATGTGATACAGTCAGTAATAAATGTGGAGCAGTCAGTAATAAATGTGGTGCAGTCAGTAATAAATGTGGAGCAGTCAGTAATAAATGTGGTGCAGTCAGTAATAAATGTGGAGCAGTCAGTAATAAATGTGGAGCAGTCAGTAATAAATGTGGTGCAGTCAGTAATAAATGTGGAGCAGTCAGTAATAAATGTGATGCAGTCAGTAATAAATGTGATACAGTCAGTAATAAATGTGGAGCAGTCAGTAATAAATGTGATGTAGTCAGTAATAAATGTGATACAGTCAGTAATAAATGTGATGCAGTCAGTAATAAATGTGATGCAGTCAGTAATAAATGTGATGTAGTCAGTAATAAATGTGGAGCAGTCAGTAATAAATGTGGCGCAGTCAGTAATAAATGTGATACAGTCAGTAATAAATGTGGTGCAGTCAGTAATAAATGTGATACAGTCAGTAATAAATGTGAAGCAGTCAGTAATAAATGTGATACAGTCAGTAATAAATGTGGTGCAGTCAGTAATAAATGTGATACAGTCAGTAATAAATATGATGTAGTCAGTAATAAATGTGATGCAGTCAGCAATAAATGTGGAGCAGTCAGTAATAAATGTGATACAGTCAGTAATAAATGTGGAGCAGTCAGTAATAAATGAAATGTAGTCAGTAATAAATGTGATACAGTCAGTAATAAACTTGGAGCAGTCAGTAATAAATGTGGAGCAGTCAGTAATAAATGTGGAGCAGTCAGTAATAAATGTGATACAGTCAGTAATAAATGTGATGCAGTCAGTAATAAATGTGGAGCAGTCAGAAATAAATGTGGAGCAGTCAGTAATAAATGTGATGCAGTCAGTAATAAATGTGGAGCAGTCAGTAATAAATGTGATGTAGTCAGTAATAAATGTGATGTAGTCAGTAATAAATGTGATGCAGTCAGTAATAAATGTGATGCAATCAGTAATAAATGTGGTGCAGTCAGTAATAAATGTGATACAGTCAGTAATAAATGTGGAGCAGTCAGTAATAAATGTGATGTAGTCAGTAATAAATGTGATGTAGTCAGTAATAAATGTGATACAGTCAGTAATAAATGTGGAGCAGTCAGTAATAAATGTGATGTAGTCAGTAATAAATGTGATGTAGTCAGTAATAAATGTGAAGCAGTCAGTAATAAATGTGGAGCAGTCAGTAATAAATGTGGAGCAGTAAGTAATAAATGTGATGCAGTCAGTAATAAATGTGGAGCAGTCAGTAATAAACGTGATACAGTCAGTAATAAATGTGGAGCAGTCAGTAATAAATGTGATGTAGTCAGTAATAAATGTGATGTAGTCAGTAATAAATGTGATACAGTCAGTAATAAATGTGGAGCAGTCAGTAATAAATGTGATGTAGTCAGTAATAAATGTGAAGCAGTCAGTAATAAATGTGGAGCAGTCAGTAATAAATGTGGAGCAGTAAGTAATAAATGTGATGCAGTCAGTAATAAATGTGGAGCAGTCAGTAATAAATGTGATACAGTCAGTAATAAATGTGGAGCAGTCAGTAATAAATGTGATGTAGTCAGTAATAAATGTGATACAGTCAGTAATAAATGTGGAGCAGTCAGTAATAAATGTGATGTAGTCAGTAATAAATGTGATGTAGTCAGTAATAAATGTGATACAGTCAGTAATAAATGTGGAGCAGTCAGTAATAAATGTGATGTAGTCAGTAATAAATGTGAAGCAGTCAGTAATAAATGTGGAGCAGTCAGTAATAGATGTGATACAGTCAGTAATAAATGTGGTGCAGTCAGTAATAAATGTGGTGCAGTCAGTAATAAATGTGGTGCAGTCAGTAATAAATGTGGTGCAGTCAGTAATAAATGTGGAGCAGTCAGTAATAAATGTGATACAGTCAGTAATAAATGTGGTGCAGTCAGTAATAAATGTGATACAGTCAGTAATAAATGTGGAGCAGTCAGTAATAAATGTGATGCAGTCAGTAATAAATGTGGTGTAGTCAGTAATAAATGTGATGTAGTCAGTAATAAATGTGATACAGTCAGTAATAAATGTGATGTAGTCAGTAATAAATGTGATACAGTCCGTAATAAATGTGGAGCAGTCAGTAATAAATGTGATGTAGTCAGTAATAAATGTGATACAGTCAGTAATAAATGTGATGTAGTCAGTAATAAATGTGATACAGTCCGTAATAAATGTGGAGCAGTCAGTAATAAATGTGATGCAGTCAGTAATAAATGTGGAGCAGTCAGTAATAAATGTGATACAGTCAGTAATAAATGTGGTGTAGTCAGTAATAAATGTGATGTAGTCAGTAATAAATGTGATACAGTCAGTAATAAATGTGATGTAGTCAGTAATAAATGTGATACAGTCCGTAATAAATGTGGAGCAGTCAGTAATAAATGTGATGTAGTCAGTAATAAATGTGATACAGTCCGTAATAAATGTGGAGCAGTCAGTAATAAATGTGATGCAGTCAGTAATAAATGTGGAGCAGTCAGTAATAAATGTGATACAGTCAGTAATAAATGTGATGTAGTCAGTAATAAATGTGATGTAGTCAGTAATAAATGTGATACAGTCAGTAATAAATGTGATACAGTCAGTAATAAATGTGATGCAGTCCGTAATAAATGTGGAGCAGTCAGTAATAAATGTGATGCAGTCAGTAATAAATGTGGTGCAGTCAGTAATAAATGTGGTGCAGTCAGTAATAAATGTGGAGCAGTAAGTAATAAATGTGATGCAGTCAGTAATAAATGTGGAGCAGTCAGTAATAAATGTGATGCAGTCAGTAATAAATGTGATACAGTCAGTAATAAATGTGGTGCAGTCAGTAATAAATGTGGAGCAGTCAGTAATAAATGTGAAGCAGTCAGTAATAAATGTGATGTAGTCAGTAATAAATGTGATGTAGTCAGTAATAAATGTGATACAGTCAGTAATAAATGTGATGTAGTCAGTAATAAATGTGATACAGTCCGTAATAAATGTGGAGCAGTCAGTAATAAATGTGATGCAGTCAGTAATAAATGTGGAGCAGTCAGTAATAAATGTGATACAGTCAGTAATAAATGTGATGTAGTCAGTAATAAATGTGATACAGTCAGTAATAAATGTGATACAGTCAGTAATAAATGTGGTGTAGTCAGTAATAAATGTGATGTACTCAGTAATAAATGTGATGTAGTCAGTAATAAATGTGATACAGTCAGTAATAAATGTGGAGCAGTCAGTAATAAATGTGGAGCAGTTAGTAATAAATGTGGAGCAGTCAGTAATAAATGTGGTGCAGTCAGTAATAAATGTGGAGCAGTTAGTAATAAATGTGGAGCAGTCAGTAATAAATGTGGTGCAGTCAGTAATAAATGTGATGCAGTCAGTAATAAATGTAATACGGTCAGTAATAAATGTGGTGCAGTCAGTAATAAATGTGGAGCAGTTAGTAATAAATGTGGAGCAGTCAGTAATAAATGTGGTGCAGTCAGTAATAAATGTGGAGCAGTTAGTAATAAATGTGGAGCAGTCAGTAATAAATGTGGTGCAGTCAGTAATAAATGTGGTGCAGTCAGTAATAAATGTGATGCAGTCAGTAATAAATGTGATGCAGTCAGTAATAAATGTGATACAGTCAGTAATAAATGTGAAGCAGTCAGTAAAAATGTGGAGCAGTCAGTAATAAATGTGGAGCAGTCAGTAATAAATGTGATGCAGTCAGTAATAAATATGGAGCAGTCAGTAATAAATGTGATACAGTCAGTAATAAATGTGGAGCAGTCAGTAATAAATGTGATGCAGTCAGTAATAAATATGGAGCAGTCAGTAATAAATGTGGAGCAGTCAGTAATAAATGTGATACAGTCAGTAATAAATATGGAGCAGTCAGTAATAAATGTGAAGCAGTCAGTAATAAATGTGATGCAGTCAGTAATAAATATGGAGCAGTCAGTAATAAATGTGATACAGTCAGTAATAAATGTGGTGCAGTTAGTAATAAATGTGGAGCAGTCAGTAATAAATGTGATACAGTCAGTAATAAATGTGATACAGTCAGTAATAAATGTGAAGCAGTCAGTAATAAATGTGGAGCAGTCAGTTATAAATGTGATGTAGTCAGTAATAAATTTGATGTAGTCACTAATAAATGTGATGCAGTCAGTAATAAATGTGATGCAGTCAGTAATAAATGTGAAGCAGTCAGTAATAAATGTAATGTAGTCAGTAATAAATGTGGAGCAGTCAGTAATAAATGTGATGTAGTCAGTAATAAATGTGGTGCAGTCAGTAATAAATGTGGTGCAGTCAGTAATAAATGTGGAGCAGTCAGTAATAAATGTGTTGCAGTCAGTAATAACTGTGGTGCAGTCAGTAATAAATGTGATGCAGTCAGTAATAAATGTGGTGCAGTCAGTAATAAATGTGGAGCAGTCAGTAATAAATGTGGAGCAGTCAGTAATAAATGTGATGCAGTTAGTAATAAATGTGAAGCAGTCAGTAATAAATGTGATACAGTCAGTAATAAATGTGGAGCAGTCAGTAATAAATGTGATACAGTCAGTAATAAATGTGGAGCAGTCAGTAATAAATGTGGAGCAGTCAGTAATAAATGTGATACAGTCAGTAATAAATGTGGAGCAGTCAGTAATAAATGTGATGCAGTCAGTAATAAATGTGATACAGTCAGTAATAAATGTGAAGCAGTCAGTAATAAATGTGATACAGTCAGTAATAAATGTGATGCAGTCAGTAATAAATGTGATACAGTCAGTAATAAACGTGGAGCAGTAAGTAATAAATGTGATACAGTCAGTAATAAATGTGATGCAGTCAGTAACAGATGTGATACAGTCAGTAATAAATGTGATACAGTCAGTAATAAATGTGGAGCAGTCAGTAATAAATGTGATGTAGTCAGTAATAAATGTGATACAGTCAGTAATAAATGTGATGTAGTCAGTAATAAATGTGGAGCAGTTAGTAATAAATGTGATACAGTCAGTAATAAATGTGTAGCAGTTAGTAATAAATGTGATACAGTCAGTAATAAATGTGGAGCAGTCAGTAATAAATGTGGAGCAGTCAGTAATAAATGTGATGCAGTCAGTAATAAATGTGGTGCAGTCAGTAATAAATGTGGTACAGTCAGTAATAAATGTGGTGCAGTCAGTAATAAATGTGGTACAGTCAGTAATAAATGTGATGTAGTCAGTAATAAATGTGATACAGTCAGTAATAAATGTGATACAGTCAGTAATAAATGTGGTACAGTCAGTAATAAATGTGATGTAGTCAGTAATAAATGTGATACAGTCAGTAATAAATGTGATACAGTCAGTAATAAATGTGGAGCAGTCAGTAATAAATGTGATACAGTCAGTAATAAATGTGGAGCAGTCAGTAATAAATGTGATACAGTCAGTAATAAATGTGGTACAGTCAGTAATAAATGTGATGTAGTCAGTAATAAATGTGATACAGTCAGTAATAAATGTGATACAGTCAGTAATAAATGTGGAGCAGTTAGTAATAAATGTGATGCAGTCAGTAATAAACGTGGAGCAGTCAGTAATAAATGTGGAGCAGTCAGTAATAAATGTGATGCAGTCAGTAATAAATGTTGAGCAGTCAGTAATAAATGTGGAACAGTCAGTAATAAATGTGATGTAGTCAGTAATAAATGTGATGCAGTCAGTAATAAATGTGATACAGTCAGTAATAAACGTGGAGCAGTCAGTAATAAATGTGATGCAGTCAGTAATAAATGTGATACATTCAGTAATAAATGTGGTGCAGTCAGTAATAAATGTGGTGCAGTCAGTAATAGATGTGATGTAGTCAGTAATAAATGTGGTACAGTCAGTAATAAATGTGATACAGTCAGTAATAAATGTGGAGCAGTCAGTAATAAATGTGATGCAGTCAGTAATAAATGTGGAACAGTCAGTAATAAATGTGATGTAGTCAGTAATAAATGTGATACAGTCAGTAATAAATGTGATACAGTCAGTAATAAATGTGGAGCAGTCAGTAATCGATGTGATACAGTCAGTAATAAATGTGGAGCAGTCAGTAATAAATGTGATACAGTCAGTAATAAATGTTATACAGTCAGTAATAAATGTGATGCAGTCAGTAATAAATGTGGAACAGTCAGTAATAAATGTGATGTAGTCAGTAATAAATGTGGAGCAGTCAGTAATAAATGTTATACAGTCAGTAATAAATGTGGAGCAGTTAGTAATAAATGTGGAACAGTCAGTAATAAATGTGATGCAGTCAGTAATAAATGTGATGCAGTCAGTAATAAATGTGATGTAGTCAGTAATAAATGTGATGCAGTCAGTAATAAATGTGATACAGTCAGTAATAAATGTGATGCAGTCAGTAATAAATGTGGAACAGTCAGTAATAAATGTGATGTAGTCAGTAATAAATGTGATACAGTCAGTAATAAATGTGATACAGTCAGTAATAAACGTGGAGCAGTCAGTAATAAATGTGATACAGTCAGTAATAAATGTGATACAGTCAGTAATAAACGTGGAACAGTCAGTAATAAATGTGATGTAGTCAGTAATAAATGTGGAGCAGTCAGTAATAAATGTGATACAGTCAGTAATAAATGTGGAGCAGTCAGTAATAAATGTGATACAGTCAGTAATAAATGTGGAGCAGTCAGTAATAAATGTGATGCAGTCAGTAATAAATGTGGAGCAGTCAGTAATAAATGTGGAGCAGTCAGTAATAAATGTGAAGCAGTCAGTAATAAATGTGATGCAGTCAGTAATAAATGTGATGTAGTCAGTAATAAATGTGATACAGTCAGTAATAAATGTGGAGCAGTCAGTAATAAATGTGATGCAGTCAGTAATAAATGTGGAGCAGTCAGTAATAAATGTGATGTAGTCAGTAATAAATGTGATACAGTCAGTAATAAAGGTGGAGCAGTCAGTAATAAATGTGATGCAGTCAGTAATAAATGTGATACAGTCAGTAATAAACGTGGAGCAGTCAGTAATAAATGTGATGCAGTCAGTAATAAATGTGATGCAGTCAGTAATAAATGTGGTGCAGTCAGTAATAAATGTGGTGCAGTCAGTAATAAATGTGGTGCAGTCAGTAATAAATGTGATGCAGTCAGTAATAAATGTGGAGCAGTCAGTAATAAATGTGATACAGTCAGTAATAAATGTGATGCAGTCAGTAATAAATGTGATGTAGTCAGTAATAAATGTGGAGCAGTCAGTAATAAATGTGGTGCAGTCAGTAATAAATGTGATACAGTCAGTAATAAATGTGATGCAGTCAGTAATAGATGTGATACAGTCAGTAATAAATGTGATGCAGTCAGTAATAAATGTGGAACAGTCAGTAATAAATGTGATGTAGTCAGTAATAAATGTGATACAGTCAGTAATAAATGTGATGTAGTCAGTAATAAATGTGATACAGTCAGTAATAAATGTGATGTAGTCAGTAATAAATGTGATACAGTCAGTAATAAAGGTGGAGCAGTCAGTAATAAATGTGATGCAGTCAGTAATAAATGTGATACAGTCAGTAATAAACGTGGAGCAGTCAGTAATAAATGTGATGCAGTCAGTAATAAATGTGATGCAGTCAGTAATAAATGTGGTGCAGTCAGTAATAAATGTGGTGCAGTCAGTAATAAATGTGATACAGTCAGTAATAAATGTGATACAGTCAGTAATAAATGTGGAGCAGTCAGTAATAAATGTGATACAGTCAGTAATAAATGTGATGCAGTCAGTAATAAATGTGATGTAGTCAGTAATAAATGTGGAGCAGTCAGTAATAAATGTGGTGCAGTCAGTAATAAATGTGATACAGTCAGTAATAAATGTGGAGCAGTCAGTAATAAATGTGATACAGTCAGTAATAAATGTGATGCAGTCAGTAATAAATGTGATGTAGTCAGTAATAAATGTGGAGCAGTCAGTAATAAATGTGGTGCAGTCAGTAATAAATGTGATACAGTCAGTAATAAATGTGATGCAGTCAGTAATAGATGTGATACAGTCAGTAATAAATGTGATGCAGTCAGTAATAAATGTGGAGCAGTCAGTAATAAATGTGATGCAGTCAGTAATAAATGTGATGTAGTCAGTAATAAATGTGAAGCAGTCAGTAATAAATGTGGTGCAGTCAGTAATAAATGTGGTGCAGTTAGTAATAAATGTGATGTAGTCAGTAATAAATGTGATACAGTCAGTAATAAATGTGATGTAGTCAGTAATAAATGTGGAACAGTCAGTAATAAATGTGATGTAGTCAGTAATAAATGTGATACAGTCAGTAATAAATGTGATACAGTCAGTAATAAATGTGGAGCAGTCAGTAATAAATGTGATGCAGTCAGTAATAAATGTGGAGCAGTCAGTAATAAATGTGATGCAGTCAGTAATAAATGTGATGCAGTCAGTAATAAATGTGATGCAGTCAGTAATAAATGTGGAGCAGTCAGTAATAAATGTGGTGCAGTCAGTAATAAATGTGGTACAGTCAGTAATAAATGTGGTACAGTCAGTAATAAATGTGGAGCAGTCAGTAATAAATGTGGAGCAGTCAGTAATAAATGTGATGCAGTCAGTAATAAATGTGGTACAGTCAGTAATAAATGTGGTACAGTCAGTAATAAATGTGGAGCAGTCAGTAATAAATGTGGAGCAGTCAGTAATAAATGTGATGCAGTCAGTAATAAATGTGATACAGTCAGTAATAAATGTGATGTAGTCAGTAATAAATGTGATACAGTCAGTAGTAAATGTAATACAGTCAGTAAAAAATGTACAGCAGTCAGTAATAAATGTGATGCAGTCAGTAATAAATGTGATGCAGTCAGTAATAAATGTGGAGCAGTCAGTAATAAATGTGATGCAGTCAGTAATAAATGTGGAGCAGTCAGTAATAAATGTGGAGCAGTCAGTAATAAATGTGATGTAGTCAGTAATAAATGTGATGTAGTCAGTAATAAATGTGATGTAGTCAGTAATAAATGTGATACAGTCAGTAATAAACGTGGAGCAGTCAGTAATAAATGTGATACAGTCAGTAAGAAATGTGGAGCAGTCAGTAATAAATGTGATACAGTCAGTAAGAAATGTGGAGCAGTCAGTAATAAATGTGATGCAGTCAGTAATAAATGTGGAGCAGTCAGTAATAAATGTGATACAGTCAGTAATAAATGTGATACAGTCAGTAATAAATGTGATGTAGTCAGTAATAAATGTGGAGCAGTCAGTAATAAATGTGATTCAGTCAGTAATAAATGTGATGCAGTCAGTAATAAATGTGGAGCACTCAGTAATAAATGTGATACAGTCAGTAATAAATGTGGAGCAGTCAGTAATAAATGTGGAGCAGTCAGTAATAAATGTGATGCAGTCAGTAATAAATGTGATGCAGTTAGTAATAAATGTGGTGCAGTCAGTAATAAATGTGGAGCAGTCAGTAATAAATGTGATACAGTCAGTAATAAATGTGATACAGTCAGTAATAAATGTGATACAGTCAGTAATAAATGTGATGCAGTCAGTAATAAATGTGATACAGTCAGTAATAAATGTGATGCAGTCAGTAATAAATGTGGAGCAGTCAGTAATAAACGTGGAGCAGTCAGAAATAAATGTGGAGCAGTCAGTAATAAATGTGGAGCAGTCAGTAATAAATGTGGAGCAGTCAGTAATAAACGTGGAGCAGTCAGTAATAAATGTGGAGCAGTCAGTAATAAATGTGGAGCAGTCAGTAATAAATGTGAAGCAGTCAGTAATAAATGTGAAGCAGTCAGTAATAAATGTGGAGCAGTCAGTAATAAATGTGATGTAGTCAGTAATAAATGTGATGCAGTCAGTAATAAATGTGGAGCAGTCAGTAATAAATGTGAAGCAGTCAGTAATAAATGTGGTTCAGTCAGTAATAAATGTGATGTAGTCAGTAATAAATGTGATACAGTCAGTAATAAACGTGGAGCAGTCAGTAATAAATGTGATGCAGTCAGTAATAAATGTGGAGCAGTCAGTAATAAATGTGGAGCAGTCAGTAATAAATGTGATGTAGTCAGTAATAAATGTGATGTAGTCAGTAATAAATGTGATGTAGTCAGTAATAAATGTGATACAGTCAGTAATAAACGTGGAGCAGTCAGTAATAAATGTGACACAGTCAGTAAGAAATGTGGAGCAGTCAGTAATAAATGTGATGCAGTCAGTAATAAATGTGGAGCAGTCAGTAATAAATGTGATACAGTCAGTAAGAAATGTGGAGCAGTCAGTAATAAATGTGATACAGTCAGTAATAAATGTGGAGCACTCAGTAATAAATGTGATACAGTCAGTAATAAATGTGGAGCAGTCAGTAATAAATGTGGAGCAGTCAGTAATAAATGTGATGCAGTCAGTAATAAATGTGATGCAGTTAGTAATAAATGTGGTGCAGTCAGTAATAAATGTGGAGCAGTCAGTAATAAATGTGATACAGTCAGTAATAAATGTGATACAGTCAGTAATAAATGTGATACAGTCAGTAATAAATGTGATGCAGTCAGTAATAAATGTGATACAGTCAGTAATAAATGTGATGCAGTCAGTAATAAATGTGATACAGTCAGTAATAAACGTGGAGCAGTCAGTAATAAATGTGGAGCAGTCAGTAATAAATGTGGAGCAGTCAGTAATAAATGTGATACAGTCAGTAATAAATGTGATGCAGTCAGTAATAAATGTGATACAGTTAGTAATAAATGTGGAGCAGTCAGTAATAAATGTGAAGCAGTCAGTAATAAATGTGATGCAGTTAGTAATAAATGTGGAGCAGTCAGTAATAAATGTGAAGCAGTCAGTAATAAACGTGGAGCAGTCAGTAATAAATGTGGAGCAGTCAGTAATAAATGTGGAGCAGTCAGTTATAAATGTGAAGTAGTCAGTAATAAATGTGAAGCAGTCAGTAATAAACGTGGAGCAGTCAGTAATAAATGTGGAGCAGTCAGTAATAAATGTGGAGCAGTCAGTTATAAATGTGAAGTAGTCAGTAATAAATGTGAAGTAGTCAGTAATAAATGTGGAGCAGTCAGTAATAAATGTGGAGCAGTCAGTAATAAATGTGATACAGTCAGTAATAAATGTGATGCAGTCAGTAATAAATGTGATACAGTCAGTAATAAATGTGATGCAGTCAGTAATAAATGTGATGTAGTCAGTAATAAATGTGATGCAGTCAGTAATAAATGTGATGCAGTCAGTAATAAATGTGATGCAGTCAGTAATAAATGTGGTGCAGTCAGTAATAAATGTGATGCAGTCAGGAATAAATGTGAAGCAGTCAGTAATAAATGTGAAGCAGTCAGTAATAAATGTGGAGCAGTCAGTAATACATGTGGAGCAGTCAGTAATAAATGTGAAGCAGTCAGTAATAAATGTGATACAGTCAGTAATAAATGTAATACAGTCAGTAATAAATGTGATGCAGTCAGTAATAAATGTGGAGCAGTCAGTAATAAATGTGATACAGTCAGTAATAAATGTGGAGCAGTCAGTAATAAATGTGATGCAGTCAGTAATAAATGTGGAGCAGTCAGTAATAAATGTGATGTAGTCAGTAATAAATGTGATGCAGTCAGTAATAAATGTGATACAGTCAGTAATAAATGTGACACAGTCAGTAATAAATGTGGTGCAGTCAGTAATAAATGTGATGTAGTCAGTAATAAATGTGATGTAGTCAGTAATAAATGTGGAGCAGTCAGTAATAAATGTGGAGCAGTCAGTAATAAATGTGATACAGTCAGTAATAAATGTGATGTAGTCAGTAATAAATGTGGAGCAGTCAGTAATAAATGTGGAGCAGTCAGTAATAAATGTGGAGCAGTCAGTAATAAATGTGGAGCAGTCAGTAATAAATGTGGAGCAGTCAGTAATAAATGTGGAGCAGTCAGTAATAAATGTGGAGCAGTCAGTAATAAATGTGGAGCAGTCAGTAATAAATGTGATGCAGTCAGTAATAAATGTGATACAGTCAGTAATAAATGTGATGCAGTCAGTAATAAATGTGGTGCAGTCAGTAATAAATGTGATGTAGTCAGTAATAAATGTGATGTAGTCAGTAATAAATGTGGAGCAGTCAGTAATAAATGTGGAGCAGTCAGTAATAAATGTGATACAGTCAGTAATAAATGTGATGTAGTCAGTAATAAATGTGGAGCAGTCAGTAATAAATGTGGAGCAGTCAGTAATAAATGTGATACAGTCAGTAATAAATGTGAAGCAGTCAGTAATAAATGTGATACAGTCAGTAATAAATGTGATGCAGTCAGTAATAAATGTGATGCAGTCAGTAATAAATGTGGAGCAGTCAGTAATAAATGTGATGTAGTCAGTAATAAATGTGATGCAGTCAGTAATAAATGTGGTGCAGTCAGTAATAAATGTGGAGCAGTCAGTAATAAATGTGATGTAGTCAGTAATAAATGTGATGCAGTCAGTAATAAATGTGGTGCAGTCAGTAATAAATGTGATGCAGTCAGGAATAAATGTGAAGCAGTCAGTAATAAATGTGATGTAGTCAGTAATAAATGTGGAGTAGTCAGTAATAAATGTGATGTAGTCAGTAATAAATGTGGAGCAGTCAGTAATAAATGTGATGTAGTCAGTAATAAATGTGATACAGTCAGTAATAAATGTGATGTAGTCAGTAATA
The DNA here is from genome assembly GCF_040894005.1 of Engystomops pustulosus. Taxonomy (NCBI): domain Eukaryota; kingdom Metazoa; phylum Chordata; class Amphibia; order Anura; family Leptodactylidae; genus Engystomops; species Engystomops pustulosus. The sequence goes on along the minus strand of NW_027285018.1, from coordinate 246,893 downwards.
AATGTGATACAGTCAGTAATAAATGTGGAGCAGTCAGTAATAAATGTGATACAGTCAGTAATAAATGTGGAGCAGTCAGTAATAAATGTGATACAGTCAGTAATAAATGTGATACAGTCAGTAATAAATGTGGAGCAGTCAGTAATAAATGTGATGTAGTCAGTAATAAATGTGATACAGTCAGTAATAAATGTGGAGCAGTAAGTAATAAATGTGATACAGTCAGTAATACATGTGATACAGTCAGTAATAGATGTGATGCAGTCAGTAATAAATGTGGTGCAGTCAGTAATAAATGTGGAGCAGTAAGTAATAAATGTGATACAGTCAGTAATAAATGTGATGCAGTCAGTAATAGATGTGATACAGTCAGTAATAAATGTGATGCAGTCAGTAAAAAATGTGATGCAGTCAGTAATAAATGTGGAACAGTCAGTAATAAATGTGATACAGTCAGTAATAAATGTGATACAGTCAGTTATAAATGTGGAGCAGTCAGTAATAAATGTGATACAGTCAGTAATAAATGTGGAGCAGTCAGTAATAAATGTGATGCAGTCAGTAATAAATGTGGAGCAGTTAGTAATAAATGTGGAGCAGTCAGTAATAAATGTGATGCAGTCAGTAATAAATGTGGTGCAGTCAGTAATAAATGTGGTGCAGTCAGTAATAAATGTGGTACAGTCAGTAATAAATGTGGTGCAGTCAGTAATAAATGTGATGCAGTCAGTAATAAATGTGGAGCAGTCAGTAATAAATGTGATACAGTCAGTAATAAATGTGATGTAGTCAGTAATAAATGTGATACAGTCAGTAATAAATGTGGAGCAGTCAGTAATAAATGTGGTACAGTCAGTAATAAATGTGATGTAGTCAGTAATAAATGTGATACAGTCAGTAATAAATGTGATACAGTCAGTAATAAATGTTATACAGTCAATAATAAATGTGGAGCAGTCAGTAATAAATGTGATGCAGTCAGTAATAAATGTGGAGCAGTCAGTAATAAATGTGGTACAGTCAGTAATAAATGTGATGTAGTCAGTAATAAATGTGATACAGTCAGTAATAAATGTGATACAGTCAGTAATAAATGTTATACAGTCAATAATAAATGTGGAGCAGTTAGTAATAAATGTGATGTAGTCAGTAATCAATGTGATACAGTCAGTAATAAATGTGATGCAGTCAGTAATAAATGTGGAGCAGTCAGTAATAAATGTGATGTAGTCAGTAATCAATGTGATACAGTCAGTAATAAATGTGATGCAGTCAGTAATAAACGTGGAGCAGTCAGTAATAAATGTGATGCAGTCAGTAATAAATGTGATACAGTCAGTAATAAATGTGATGCAGTCAGTAATAAATGTGATGCTGTCAGTAATTTATGTGGTGCAGTCAGTAATAAATGTGATGCAGTCAGTAATAAATGTGATGTAGTCAGTAATAAATGTGATACAGTCAGTAATAAATGTGATGCAGTCAGTAATAAACGTGGAGCAGTCAGTAATAAATGTGATGCAGTCAGTAATAAACGTGGAGCAGTCAGTAATAAATGTGGTGCAGTCAGTAATAAATGTGGAGCAGTCAGTAATAAATGTGATGTAGTCAGTAATAAATGTGATGCTGTCAGTAATAAATGTGATACAGTCAGTAATAAATGTGATACAGTCAGTAATAAATGTGGAGCAGTCAGTAATAAATGTGGAGCAGTCAGTAATAAATGTGGAGCAGTCAGTAATAAATGTGATACAGTTAGTAATAAATGTGGAGCAGTCAGTAATAAATGTGGAGCAGTCAGTAATAAATGTGATGCAGTCAGTAATAAATGTGATGCAGTCAGTAATTTATGTGGTGCAGTCAGTAATAAATGTGATACAGTCAGTAATAAATGTGATGCAGTCAGTAATAAATGTGGAGCAGTCAGTAATAAATGTGGAGCAGTCAGTAATAAATGTGGAGCAGTCAGTAATAAATGTGGAGCAGTCAGTAATAAATGTGATGTAGTCAGTAATAAATGTGATGAAGTCAGTAATAAATGTGGAGCAGTCAGTAATAAATGTGATGCAGTTAGTAATAAATGTGGAGCAGTCAGTAATAAATGTGAAGCAGTCAGTAATAAACGTGGAGCAGTCAGTAATAAATGTGGAGCAGTCAGTAATAAATGTGGAGCAGTCAGTTATAAATGTGAAGTAGTCAGTAATAAACGTGAAGCAGTCAGTAATAAACGTGGAGCAGTCAGTAATAAATGTGGAGCAGTCAGTAATAAATGTGGAGCAGTCAGTTATAAATGTGAAGTAGTCAGTAATAAATGTGGAGCAGTCAGTAATAAATGTGGAGCAGTCAGTAATAAATGTGATACAGTCAGTAATAAATGTGATGCAGTCAGTAATAAATGTGATACAGTCAGTAATAAATGTGATGCATTCAGTAATAAATGTGATGTAGTCAGTAATAAATGTGATGCAGTCAGTAATAAATGTGATGTAGTCAGTAATAAATGTGGAGCAGTCAGTAATAAATGTGATACAGTCAGTAATAAATGTGACACAGTCAGTAATAAATGTGATGCAGTCAGGAATAAATGTGAAGCAGTCAGTAATAAATGTGGAGCAGTCAGTAATACATGTGGAGCAGTCAGTAATAAATGTGAAGCAGTCAGTAATAAATGTGATACAGTCAGTAATAAATGTGATGCAGTCAGTAATAAATGTGATGTAGTCAGTAATAAATGTGATACAGTCAGTAATAAATGTGGTGCAGTCAGTAATAAACGTGGAGCAGTCAGTAATAAATGTGATGCAGTCAGTAATAAATGTGGTGCAGTCAGTAATAAATGTGGAGCAGTCAGTAATAAATGTGATGCAGTCAGTAATAAATGTGATACAGTCAGTAATAAATGTGATGCAGTCAGTAATAAATGTGGAGCAGTCAGTAATAAATGTGATGTAGTCAGTAATAAATGTGATGCAGTCAGTAATAAATGTGGTGCAGTCAGTAATAAATGTGAAGTAGTCAGTAATAAATGTGAAGTAGTCAGTAATAAATGTGAAGTAGTCAGTAATAAATGTGATGTAGTCAGTAATAAATGTGATGCAGTCAGTAATAAATGTGGAGCAGTCAGTAATAAATGTGATGTAGTCAGTAATAAATGTGATACAGTCAGTAATAAATGTGGAGCAGTCAGTAATAAATGTGAAGCAGTCAGTAATAAATGTGCAGCAGTCAGTAATAAATGTGATGCAGTCAGTAATAAATGTGCAGCAGTCAGTAATAAATGTGATGCAGTCAGTAATAAATGTGATGCAGTCAGTAATAAATGTGATGTAGTCAGTAATAAATGTGATACAGTCAGTAATAAATGTGGTGCAGTCAGTAATAAATGTGGAGCAGTCAGTAATAAATGTGATGTAGTCAGTAATAAATGTGATGCAGTCAGTAATAAATGTGGAGCAGTCAGTAATAAATGTGATGTAGTCAGTAATAAATGTGATGCAGTCAGTAATAAATGTGGAGCAGTCAGTAATAAATGTGATGTAGTCAGTAATAAATGTGATACAGTCAGTAATACATGTGGAGCAGTCAGTAATAAATGTGATGTAGTCAGTAATAAATGTGATGCAGTCAGTAATAAATGTGGTGCAGTCAGGAATAAATGTGATGCAGTCAGTAATAAATGTGGAGCAGTCAGTAATAAATGTGGTGCAGTCAGTAATAAATGTGATGTAGTCAGTAATAAATGTGATGCAGTCAGTAATAAATGTGATGCAGTCAGTAATAAATGTGAAGCAGTCAGTAATAAATGTAATGTAGTCAGTAATAAATGTGATGCAGTCAGTAATAAATGTGGTGCAGTCAGGAATAAATGTGATGCAGTCAGTAATAAATGTGGAGCAGTCAGTAATAAATGTGGTGCAGTCAGTAATAAATGTGGTACAGTCAGTAATAAATGTGATACAGTCAGTAATAAATGTGGAGCAGTCAGTAGTAAATGTGAAGCAGTCAGTAATAAATGTGATACAGTCAGTAATAAATGTGATGTAGTCAGTAATAAATGTGGAGCAGTCAGTAATAAATGTGAAGCAGTCAGTAATAAATGTGATACAGTCAGTAATAAATGTGATGTAGTCAGTAATAAATGTGATGCAATCAGTAATAAATGTGGAGCAGTCAGTAATAAATGTGATGCAGTCAGTAATAAATGTGGAGCAGTCAGTAATAAATGTGATGTAGTCAGTAATAAATGTGATGCAGTCAGTAATAAATGTGGAGCAGTCAGTAATACATGTGGAGCAGTCAGTAATAAATGTGATGTAGTCAGTAATAAATGTGATGCAGTCAGTAATAAATGTGGTGCAGTCAGTAATAAATGTGATGCAGTCAGGAATAAATGTGAAGCAGTCAGTAATAAATGTGGAGCAGTCAGTAATAAATGTGGAGCAGTCAGTAATAAATGTGGTACAGTCAGTAGTAAATGTGATACAGTCAGTAATAAATGTGGAGCAGTCAGTAATAAATGTGAAGCAGTCAGTAATAAATGTGATACAGTCAGTAATAAATGTGATGCAGTCAGTAATAAATGTGGAGCAGTCAGTAATAAATGTGATGCAGTCAGTAATACATGTGATACAGTCAGTAATAAATGTGATGTAGTCAGTAATAAATGTGATACAGTCAGTAATAAATGTGATGTAGTCAGTAATAAATGTGATACAGTCAGTAATAAATGTGATACAGTCAGTAATAAATGTGGAGCAGTCAGTAATAAATGTGATGCAGTCAGTAATAAATGTGATGTAGTCAGTAATAAATGTTATACAGTCAGTAATAAATGTGATACAGTCAGTAATAAATGTGATACAGTCAGTAATAAATGTGATACAGTCAGTAATAAATGTGGAGCAGTCAGTAATAAATGTGATGCAGTCAGTAATAAATGTGGAGCAGTCAGTAATAAATGTGATGCAGTCAGTAATAAATGTGGAGCAGTCAGTAATAAATGTGATGCAGTCAGTAATAAATGTGGAGCAGTCAGTAATAAATGTGATGCAGTCAGTAATAAATGTGATACAGTCAGTAATAAATGTGATGTAGTCAGTAATAAATGTGGAGCAGTCAGTAATAAATGTGAAGCAGTCAGTAATAAATGTGAAGCAGTCAGTAATAAATGTGATACAGTCAGTAATAAATGTGATGCAGTCAGTAATAAATGTGATGTAGTCAGTAATAAATGTGATACAGTCAGTAATAAATGTGATGTAGTCAGTAATAAATGTGGAGCAGTCAGTAATAAATGTGAAGCAGTCAGTAATAAATGTGAAGCAGTCAGTAATAAATGTGATACAGTCAGTAATAAATGTGATACAGTCAGTAATAAATGTGGAGCAGTTAGTAATAAATGTGGAGCAGTCAGTAATAAATGTGATACAGTCAGTAATAAATGTGGAGCAGTTAGTAATAAATGTGGAGCAGTCAGTAATAAATGTGATGCAGTCAGTAATAAATGTGATGCAGTCAGTAATAAATGTGGTGCAGTCAGTAATAAATGTGGTACAGTCAGTAATAAATGTGGTGCAGTCAGTAATAAATGTGGTACAGTCAGTAATAAATGTGATGTAGTCAGTAATAAATGTGATGCAGTCAGTAATAAATGTGATACAGTCAGTAATAAATGTTATACAGTCAGTAATAAATGTGGTGCAGTCAGTAATAAATGTGATACAGTCAGTAATAAATGTTATACAGTCAGTAATAAATGTGGTGCAGTCAGTAATAAATGTGGAGCAGTTAGTAATAAATGTGATGCAGTCAGTAATAAATGTGGAGCAGTCAGTAATAAATGTGATGTAGTCAGTAATAAATGTGATACAGTCAGTAATAAATGTGATGCAGTCAGTAATAAATGTGATACAGTCAGTAATAAATGTGGAGCAGTCAGTAATAAACGTGGAGCAGTCAGTAATAAATGTGATACAGTCAGTAATAAATGTGATGCAGTCAGTAATAAATGTGATACAGTCAGTAATAAATGTGATACAGTCAATAATAAATGTGGAGCAGTCAGTAATAAATGTGATGCAGTCAGTAATAAATGTGATGCAGTCAGTAATAAATGTGATGCAGTCAGTAATAAATGTGATGTAGTCAGTAATAAATGTGATACAGTCAGTAATAAATGTGGAGCAGTAAGTAATAAATGTGATACAGTCAGTAATAAATGTGATGCAGTCAGTAATAGATGTGATACAGTCAGTAATAAATGTGGAGCAGTTAGTAATAAATGTGATGTAGTCAGTAATAAATGTGATACAGTCAGTAATAAATGTGACACAGTCAGTAATAAATGTGGAGCAGTCAGTAATAAATGTGATGCAGTCAGTAATAAATGTGATGCAGTCAGTAATAAATGTGATGTAGTCAGTAATAAATGTGATGCAGTCAGTAATAAATGTGATAAAGTCAGTAATAAATGTTATACAGTCAGTAATAAATGTGGAGCAGTCAGTAATAAATGTGATGCAGTCAGTAAAAAATGTGGAGTAGTCAGTAATAAATGTGATACAGTCAGTAATAAATGTGATACAGTCAGTAATAAATGTGATGCAGTCAGTAATAAATGTGATGCAGTCAGTAATAAATGTGGAGCAGTCATTAATAAATGTGATACAGTCAGTAATAAATGTGATGTAGTCAGTAATAAATGTGGAGCAGTCAGTAATAAATGTGATGCAGTCAGTAATAAATGTGGAGCAGTCAGTAATAAATGTGGTGCAGTCAGTAATAAATGTGGAGCAGTCAGTAATAAATGTGATGCAGTCAGTAATAAATGTGATGTAGTCAGTAATAAATGTGGAGCAGTCAGTAATAAATGTGATGCAGTCAGTAATAAATGTGATGCAGTCAGTAATAAATGTGATGCAGTCAGTAATAAATGTGATACAGTCAGTAATAAATGTGATGTAGTCAGTAATAAATGTGATACAGTCAGTAATAAATGTGATACAGTCAGTAATAAATGTGGAGCAGTCAGTAATAAATGTGATGCAGTCAGTAATAAATGTGGAGCAGTTAGTAATAAATGTGATACAGTCAGTAATAAATGTGGAGCAGTTAGTAATAAATGTGATACAGTCAGTAATAAATGTGGAGCAGTTAGTAATAAATGTGGAGCAGTCAGTAATAAATGTGATGCAGTCAGTAATAAATGTGGTACAGTCAGTAATAAATGTGGAGCAGTCAGTAATAAATGTGATACAGTCAGTAATAAATGTGATGTAGTCAGTAATAAATGTGATACAGTCAGTAAAAAATGTGGTGCAGTCAGTAATAAATGTGGTGCAGTCAGTAATAAATGTGATGCAGTTAGTAATAAATGTGATGCAGTCAGTAATAAATGTGGTGCAGTCAGTAATAAATGTGGTGCAGTCAGTAATAAATGTGATGCAGTCAGTAATAAATGTGGTGCAGTCAGTAATAAATGTGATACAGTCAGTAATAAATGTGGTGCAGTCAGTAATAAATGTGATGCAGTTAGTAATAAATGTGATGCAGTCAGTAATAAATGTGGAGCCGTCAGTAATAAATGTGATGTAGTCAGTAATAAATGTGATGCAGTCAGTAATAAATGTGGAGCAGTCAGTAATAAATGTGGAGCAGTCAGTAATAAATGTGATGTAGTCAGTAATAAACGTGGAGCAGTCAGTAATAAATGTGATACAGTCAGTAATAAATGTGGTGCAGTCAGTAATAAATGTGGAGCAGTCAGTAATAAACGTGGAGCAGTCAGTAATAAATGTGATACAGTCAGTAAGAAATGTGGAGCAGTCAGTAATAAATGTGATGCAGTCAGTAATAAATGTGGAGCAGTCAGTAATAAATGTGATACAGTCAGTAATAAATGTGGAGCAGTCAGTAATAAATGTGATACAGTCAGTAATAAATGTGGAGCAGTCAGTAATAAATGTGATACAGTCAGTAATAAATGTTATACAGTCAGTAATAAATGTGGAGCAGTTAGTAATAAATGTGATACAGTCAGTAATAAATGTGGAGCAGTCAGTAATAAATGTGGTGCAGTCAGTAATAAATGTGATGCAGTCAGTAATAAATGTGATACAGTCAGTAATAAATGTGGTACAGTCAGTAATAAATGTGGAGCAGTCAGTAATAAATGTGGAGCAGTCAGTAATAAATGTGATGTAGTCAGTAATAAATGTGATACAGTCAGTAGTAAATGTAATACAGTCAGTAAAAAATGTGGAGCAGTCAGTAATAAATGTGATGCAGTCAGTAATAAATGTGATGCAGTCAGTAATAAATGTGGAGCAGTCAGTAATAAATGTGATACAGTCAGTAGTAAATGTAATACAGTCAGTAAAAAATGTGGAGCAGTCAGTAATAAATGTGATGCAGTCAGTAATAAATGTGATGCAGTCAGTAATAAATGTGGAGCAGTCAGTAATAAATGTGGAGCAGTCAGTAATAAATGTGATGTAGTCAGTAATAAATGTGATGTAGTCAGTAATAAATGTGATACAGTCAGTAATAAACGTGGAGCACTCAGTAATAAATGTGATACAATCAGTAATAAATGTGGAGAAGACAGTAATAAATGTGGAGCAGTCAGTAATAAATGTGATGCAGTCAGTAATAAATGTGATGCAGTCAGTAATAAATGTGGAGCAGTCAGTAATAAACGTGGAGCAGTCAGAAATAAATGTGGAGCAGTCAGTAATAAATGTGGAGCAGTCAGTAATAAATGTGGAGCAGTCAGTAATAAATGTGAAGCAGTCAGTAATAAATGTGAAGCAGTCAGTAATAAATGTGGAGCAGTCAGTAATAAATGTGATGTAGTCAGTAATAAATGTGATGCAGTCAGTAAGAAATGTGATGCAGTCAGTAATAAATGTGGTGCAGTCAGTAATAAATGTGATGTAGTCAGTAATAAATGTGATACAGTCAGTAATAAACGTGGAGCAGTCAGTAATAAATGTGAAGCAGTCAGTAATAAATGTGGAGCAGTCAGTAATAAATGTGGAGCAGTCAGTAATAAATGTGATGTAGTCAGTAATAAATGTGATGTAGTCAGTAATAAATGTGATGTAGTCAGTAATAAATGTGATGTAGTCAGTAATAAATGTGATACAGTCAGTAATAAACGTGGAGCAGTCAGTAATAAATGTGATACAGTCAGTAAGAAATGTGGAGCAGTCAGTAATAAATGTGATGCAGTCAGTAATAAATGTGGAGCAGTCAGTAATAAATGTGATACAGTCAGTAAGAAATGTGGAGCAGTCAGTAATAAATGTGATACAGTCAGTAATAAACGTGGAGCAGTCAGTAATAAATGTGATACAGTCAGTAAGAAATGTGGAGCAGTCAGTAATAAATGTGATGCAGTCAGTAATAAATGTGGAGCAGTCAGTAATAAATGTGATACAGTCAGTAAGAAATGTGGAGCAGTCAGTAATAAATGTGGTACAGTCAGTAATAAATGTGATACAGTCAGTAATAAATGTGGAGCAGTCAGTAATAAATGTGGAGCAGTCAGTAATAAATGTGAAGCAGTCAGTAATAAATGTGATGCAGTCAGTAATAAATGTGATGCAGTCAGTAATAAATGTGGAGCACTCAGTAATAAATGTGATACAGTCAGTAATAAATGTGGAGCAGTCAGTAATAAATGTGGAGCAGTCAGTAATAAATGTGATACAGTCAGTAATAAATGTGGTGCAGTCAGTAATAAATGTGGAGCAGTCAGTAATAAATGTGATACAGTCAGTAATAAATGTGGTGCAGTCAGTAATAAATGTGGAGCAGTCAGTAATAAATGTGATACAGTCAGTAATAAATGTGATACAGTCAGTAATAAATGTGATACAGTCAGTAATAAATGTGATGCAGTCAGTAATAAATGTGATACAGTCAGTAATAAATGTGATGCAGTCAGTAATAAACGTGGAGCAGTCAGAAATAAATGTGGAGCAGTCAGTAATAAATGTGGAGCAGTCAGTAATAAATGTGGAGCAGTCAGTAATAAATGTGATGCAGTCAGTAATAAATGTGATGCAGTCAGTAATAAATGTGATGCAGTCAGTAATAAATGTGATGCAGTCAGTAATAAATGTGATGCAGTCAGTAATAAATGTGGAGCAGTCAGTAATAAATGTGGAGCAGTCAGTAATAAATGTGATACAGTCAGTAATAAATGTGATGCCGTCAGTAATAAATGTGATACAGTCAGTAATAAACGTGGAGCAGTCAGTAATAAATGTGGAGCAGTCAGTAATAAATGTGGAGCAGTCAGTAATAAATGTGGAGCAGTCAGTAATAAATGTGATGTAGTCAGTAATAAATGTGATGAAGTCAGTAATAAATGTGGAGCAGTCAGTAATAAATGTGATGCAGTTAGTAATAAATGTGGAGCAGTCAGTAATAAATGTGAAGCAGTCAGTAATAAACGTGGAGCAGTCAGTAATAAATGTGGAGCAGTCAGTAATAAATGTGGAGCAGTCAGTTATAAATGTGAAGTAGTCAGTAATAAATGTGAAGCAGTCAGTAATAAACGTGGAGCAGTCAGTAATAAATGTGGAGCAGTCAGTAATAAATGTGAAGCAGTCAGTAATAAATGTGGAGCAGTCAGTAATAAATGTGGAGCAGTCAGTAATAAATGTGGTACAGTCAGTAATAAATGTGATACAGTCAGTAATAAATGTGGAGCAGTCAGTAATAAATGTGAAGCAGTCAGTAATAAATGTGATACAGTCAGTAATAAATGTGATGTAGTCAGTAATAAATGTGATGTAGTCAGTAATAAATGTGGAGCAGTCAGTAATAAATGTGAAGCAGTCAGTAATAAATGTGATACAGTCAGTAATAAATGTGGAGCAGTCAGTAATAAATGTGGTGCAGTCAGTAATAAATGTGATACAGTCAGTAATAAATGTGATGTAGTCAGTAATAAATGTGGAGCAGTCAGTAATAAATGTGGTGCAGTCAGTAATAAATGTGGAGCAGTCAGTAATAAATGTGATGCAGTCAGTAATAAATGTGGAGCAGTCAGTAATAAATGTGATGCAGTCAGTAATAAATGTGGAGCATTCAGTAATAAATGTGATGTAGTCAGTAATAAATGTGATGCAGTCAGTAATAAATGTGGAGCAGTCAGTAATACATGTGGAGCAGTCAGTAATAAATGTGATGTAGTCAGTAATAAATGTGATGCAGTCAGTAATAAATGTGGTGCAGTCAGTAATAAATGTGATGCAGTCAGTAATAAATGTGATACAGTCAGTAATAAATGTGGAGCAGTCAGTAATAAATGTGAAGCAGTCAGTAATAAATGTGATACAGTCAGTAATAAATGTGATGTAGTCAGTAATAAATGTGATGTAGTCAGTAATAAATGTGGAGCAGTCAGTAATAAATGTGATACAGTCAGTAATAAATGTGAAGCAGTCAGTAATAAATGTGGAGCAGTCAGTAATAAATGTGGAGCAGTCAGTAATAAATGTGGAGCAGTCAGTAATAAATGTGGTACAGTCAGTAATAAATGTGAAGCAGTCAGTAATAAATGTGGAGCAGTCAGTAATAAATGTGGAGCAGTCAGTAATAAATGTGGAGCAGTCAGTAATAAATGTGGAGCAGTCAGTAATAAATGTGGAGCAGTCAGTAATAAATGTGGTACAGTCAGTAATAAATGTGATACAGTCAGTAATAAATGTGGAGCAGTCAGTAATAAATGTGGAGCAGTCAGTAATAAATGTGGAGCAGTCAGTAATAAATGTGATGCAGTCAGTAATAAATGTGATACAGTCAGTAATAAATGTGATGTAGTCAGTAATAAATGTGATGTAGTCAGTAATAAATGTGATACAGTCAGTAATAAATGTGATGTAGTCAGTAATAAATGTGATACAGTCAGTAATAAATGTGGAGCAGTCAGTAATAAATGTGATGCAGTCAGTAATAAATGTGGAGCAGTCAGTAATAAATGTGATGTAGTCAGTAATAAATGTGATACAGTCAGTAATAAATGTGATGTAGTCAGTAATAAATGTGATGTAGTCAGTAATAAATGTGAAGCAGTCAGTAATAAATGTGGAGCAGTCAGTAATAAATGTGATGCAGTCAGTAATAAATGTGGAGCAGTCAGTAATAAATGTGATGTAGTCAGTAATAAATGTGATACAGTCAGTAATAAACGTGGAGCAGTCAGTAATAAATGTGATGCAGTCAGTAATAAATGTGATGCAGTCAGTAATAAATGTGATACAGTCAGTAATAAATGTGGAGCAGTCAGTAATAAATGTGGTGCAGTCAGTAATAAATGTGGAGCAGTAAGTAATAATTGTGATACAGTCAGTAATAATTGTGATACAGTCAGTAATAAATGTGATGCAGTCAGTAATAAATGTGATACAGTCAGTAATAAATTTGATGCAGTCAGTAATAAATGTGATACAGTCAGTAATAAATGTGATGCAGTCAGTAATAAATGTGGAACAGTCAGTAATAAATGTGATGTAGTCAGTAATAAATGTGATACAGTCAGTAATAAATGTGATACAGTCAGTAATAAATGTGGAGCAGTCAGTAATAAATGTGATACAGTCAGTAATAAATGTGGAGCAGTCAGTAATAAATGTGATACAGTCAGTAATAGATGTGGAGCAGTCAGTAATAAATGTGATACAGTCAGTAATAAATGTGGAGCAGTCAGTAATAAATGTGAAGCAGTCAGTAATAAATGTGATGCAGTCAGTAATAAATGTGATGCAGTCAGTAATAAATGTGGAACAGTCAGTAATAAATGTGGAACAGTCAGTAATAAATGTGATGTAGTCAGTAATAAATGTGATACAGTCAGTAATAAATGTGATACAGTCAGTAATAAATGTGATACAGTCAGTAATAAATGTGGAGCAGTCAGTAATAAATGTGATACAGTCAGTAATAAATGTGATGTAGTCAGTAATAAATGTGATACAGTCAGTAATAAATGTGGAGCAGTAAGTAATAAATGTGATACAGTCAGTAATACATGTGATGCAGTCAGTAATAAATGTGGAGCAGTCAGTAATAAATGTGATACAGTCAGTAATAAATGTGATGCAGTCAGTAATAAATGTGATGCAGTCAGTAATAAATGTGGAGCAGTAAGTAATAAATGTGATACAGTCAGTAATAAATGTGATACAGTCAGTAATAAATGTGATACAGTCAGTAATAAATGTGATACAGTCAGTAATAAATGTGGAGCAGTCAGTAATAAATGTGATACAGTCAGTAATAAATGTGATGTAGTCAGTAATAAATGTGATACAGTCAGTAATAAATGTGGTGCAGTCAGTAATAAATGTGGAGCAGTCAGTAATAAATGTGGAGCAGTCAGTAATAAATGTGATACAGTCAGTAATAAATGTGATACAGTCAGTAATAAATGTGAAGCAGTCAGTAATAAATGTGATGCAGTCAGTAATAAATGTGGAGCAGTCAGTAATAAATGTGATACAGTCAGTAATAAATGTGGAGCAGTCAGTAATAAATGTGATACAGTCAGTAATAAATGTGGAGCAGTCAGTAATAAATGTGGAGCAGTCAGTAATAAGTGTGATGTAGTCAGTAATAAATGTGATACTGTCAGTAATAAATGTGGAGCAGTCAGTAATAAATGTGATACAGTCAGTAATACATGTGATGCAGTCAGTAATAAATGTGGAGCAGTCAGTAATAAATGTGATACAGTCAGTAATAAATGTGGTGCAGTCAGTAATAAATGTGGAGCAGTCAGTAATAAATGTGGAGCAGTCAGTAATAAATGTGATACAGTCAGTAATAAATGTGATGCAGTCAGTAATAAATGTGATGCAGTCAGTAATAAATGTGATACAGTCAGTAATAAATGTGGAGCAGTCAGTAATAAATGTGATACAGTCAGTAATAAATGTGATGTAGTCAGTAATAAATGTGATACAGTCAGTAATAAATGTGGTGCAGTCAGTAATAAATGTGATGCAGTCAGTAATAAATGTGGAGCAGTCAGTAATAAATGTGATACAGTCAGTAATAAATGTGGTGTAGTCAGTAATAAATGTGATACAGTCAGTAATAAATGTGATGTAGTCAGTAATAAATGTGATGTAGTCAGTAATAAATGTGATACAGTCAGTAATAAATGTTATATAGTCAGTAATAAATGTGATGTAGTCAGTAATAAATGTGATGCAGTCAGTAATAAATGTGGAGCAGTCAGTAATAAATGTGGTGCAGTCAGTAATAAATGTGATGCAGTCAGTAATAAATGTGGAGCAGTCAGTAATAAATGTGGTGCAGTCAGTAATAAATGTGATGCAGTCAGTAATAAATGTGATGTAGTCAGTAATAAATGTGATACAGTCAGTAATAAATGTGGTACAGTCAGTAATAAATGTGATGTAGTCAGTAATAAATGTGGAGCAGTCAGTAATAAATGTGATACAGTCAGTAATAAATGTGGTACAGTCAGTAATAAATGTGAAGCAGTCAGTAATAAATGTGATACAGTCAGTAATAAATGTGATGTAGTCAGTAATAAATGTGATGCAGTCAGTAATAAATGTGAAGCAGTCAGTAATAAATGTGGAGCAGTCAGTAATAAATGTGATACAGTCAGTAATAAATGTGATGCAGTCCGTAATAAATGTGGAGCAGTCAGTAATAAATGTGAAGCAGTCAGTAATAAATGTGATATAGTCAGTAATAAATGTGATATAGTCAGTAATAAATGTGATGCAGTCAGTAATAAATGTGGAGCAGTCAGTAATAAATGTGATACAGTCAGTAATAAATGTGATACAGTCAGTAATAAATGTGATATAATCAGTAATAAATGTGATGCAGTCAGTAATAAATGTGAAGCAGTCAGTAATAAATGTGATGCAGTCAGTAATAAATGTGGTGCAGTCAGTAATAAATGTGATACAGTCAGTAATAAATGTGGAGCAGTCAGTAATAAATGTGGAGCAGTCAGTAATAAATGTGATACAGTCAGTAATAAATGTGGAGCAGTCAGTAATAAATGTGAAGCAGTCAGTAATAAATGTGATGCAGTCAGTAATAAATGTGATACAGTCAGTAATAAATGTGATACAGTCAGTAATAAATGTGATGCAGTCAGTAATAAATGTGATGTAGTCAGTAATAAATGTGATGTAGTCAGTAATAAATGTGATACAGTCAGTAATAAATGTGATACAGTCAGTAATAAATGTGATGCAGTCCGTAATAAATGTGGAGCAGTCAGTAATAAATGTGAAGCAGTCAGTAATAAATGTGATATAGTCAGTAATAAATGTGATATAGTCAGTAATAAATGTGATGCAGTCAGTAATAAATGTGGAGCAGTCAGTAATAAATGTGATACAGTCAGTAATAAATGTGATACAGTCAGTAATAAATGTGATATAATCAGTAATAAATGTGATGCAGTCAGTAATAAATGTGAAGCAGTCAGTAATAAATGTGATGCAGTCAGTAATAAATGTGGTGCAGTCAGTAATAAATGTGATACAGTCAGTAATAAATGTGGAGCAGTCAGTAATAAATGTGGAGCAGTCAGTAATAAATGTGGAGCAGTCAGTAATAAATGTGATACAGTCAGTAATAAATGTGGAGCAGTCAGTAATAAATGTGAAGCAGTCAGTAATAAATGTGATGCAGTCAGTAATAAATGTGATGCAGTCAGTAATAAATGTGATACAGTCAGTAATAAATGTGATACAGTCAGTAATAAATGTGATGCAGTCAGTAATAAATGTGATACAGTCAGTAATAAATGTGATACAGTCAGTAATAAATGTGATGTAGTCAGTAATAAATGTGATACAGTCAGTAATAAATGTGATGCAGTCAGTAATAAATGTGGAGCAGTCAGTAATAAATGTGATGTAGTCAGTAATAAATGTGATACAGTCAGTAATAAATGTAGAGCAGTCAGTAATAAATGTGGAGCAGTCAGTAATAAATGTGGAGCAGTCAGTAATAAATGTGATACAGTCAGTAATAAATGTGATACAGTCAGTAATAAATGTGATATAATCAGTAATAAATGTGATGCAGTCAGTAATAAATGTGAAGCAGTCAGTAATAAATGTGATGCAGTCAGTAATAAATGTGGTGCAGTCAGTAATAAATGTGATACAGTCAGTAATAAATGTGGAGCAGTCAGTAATAAATGTGGAGCAGTCAGTAATAAATGTGGAGCAGTCAGTAATAAATGTGATACAGTCAGTAATAAATGTGGAGCAGTCAGTAATAAATGTGAAGCAGTCAGTAATAAATGTGATGCAGTCAGTAATAAATGTGATGCAGTCAGTAATAAATGTGATACAGTCAGTAATAAATGTGATGCAGTCAGTAATAAATGTGATACAGTCAGTAATAAATGTGATACAGTCAGTAATAAATGTGATGTAGTCAGTAATAAATGTGATACAGTCAGTAATAAATGTGATGCAGTCAGTAATAAATGTGGAGCAGTCAGTAATAAATGTGATGTAGTCAGTAATAAATGTGATACAGTCAGTAATAAATGTGGAGCAGTCAGTAATAAATGTGGAGCAGTCAGTAATAAATGTGGAGCAGTCAGTAATAAATGTGATACAGTCAGTAATAAATGTGGAGCAGTCAGTAATAAATGTGGAGCAGTCAGTAATAAATATCATACAGTCAGTAATAAATGTGAAGCAGTCAGTAATAAATGTGGAGCAGTCAGTAATAAATGTGGAGCAGTCAGTAATAAATGTGGCGCAGTCAGTAATAAATGTGGCGCAGTCAGTAATAAATGTGGCGCAGGTTCAGACTAAGCAGTAACAGCCCCTTTAGGTGACATTATTCTATCTGAGTTGTGTATAATAATGTTCCGCAAGCGGCAGTTGGCTCGTGTAATGGAAGGTTCTGCTGCAGGTAGCGCATGTATTGGAAGGTTCTGCAGCAGGTAGCGCATGTATTGGAAGGTTCTGCAGTAGGTAGCGCATGTATTGGGGGATTCTGCAGCGGCTGGCGCATGTATTGGAAGGTTCTGCTGCTCCTGTTCCTGCTTCTTAGTGACTTTAGTAAAATGAAGCAAGAAGTCCAGAGATTTAATTCTTACCCTACTTTCTTGCAGCTAATGGCTACTCAGACAAGCAGTGTAAGGGTTAAGCCTCCTGACTAGTCGGCGATGAGGACACATGGCCCATACACTGGTACTGAGCGGGAGCCGGCATACTGATGGTTCTCACCACTATTTAGGGGTTCCAATATCTTCTTACATTATGGAGAATAACAGAGAGCGGCAGTAAATAGAAGCCCCTCCCCCAGCGCCAGAACTGTTACTATTACTTATAACAGAATAACATGAGCAGCCGCCGGCGTTATTATTACAGCTATTAATACAGTAGACGGGGTATAAGGAAACCTTCTGCAGAGCTTCATCTACTGCCGGTGTCTGTTATTACCCTCCATTATAGAAAAAGATAGTGGAAACCCATGTAACACTGAGGACCTATGGGTGGAGGGGGCCCAAGCCAAAAATTTGCTATGGGGCCCACTCATTCCTAGTTACGCCACTGCCTAAGACCTTATCACTTGGATCACTATCCACACTAACACTCTCTAGACAATATAAAAAAGTCATTATTCATCATATTGTGTTCAGCTTTACTCCACCATGAGTATTAAACTACTTTCCCTTAATGCTTCACAGTCCTTGTTATGGAAGGTAAGGGGGACATAGTTTGTATTCAGGAGACCCATATATGTGTAAAAAAACCGCCAAAAATAGCACATGACCGGTTCCCTGAAATTATTATGTCTTCTGACAAAAAAAAGAGGGGTATTAATAGCATTTAAGGACACACTATGCTCTCAGTGCACAACGCGTATGTGGACCCCCAAAGCCGTTACATCATTGTGATTATACCATTGTACATTTGTATGCGCCTAATAGAAGACAAGGCTCCTTCCTGAAAAAGTTTTATCTAAAATAGAAAGAGTTAAAAAAGGAGCAGAGATTTTAATGCAATAGGACATATAGATTATGACAGCACCGGAACTTCACACTTAACCCAATGCTATGGGACAAACATGTGTATGATGTATGGAGAACTCCCCAAGACATAAATCCTACTCACACTTACAAACGGTTTTAACGGACAGATCTTTACTTGATAGGATGCTAACCTCCCATATAGGTAAGACACAGAGGTCTGACCGCGCACCAGTGGAAGTCACATCCACAGACACATTTTCCAGCACCACAGACTTCATCTCAGACGTGGCCAAACCAGAAAACTCTGCAGCCACTGAAACCAGTTTAAAAGAATTTCTATCCTTCAACGACAATGACCTAGCGAATCCTTTTCTATATGGGTCACACACAAAATGTACATAAAAGAAGACCGGATAAAACTAGGAAGTGGATTACACCGAGAAAGAACCCGAGAAATAAAACCCAACCCTCCACCTCCCTTAGCGATGCTATTAACACAGCTAGAACTAACTCACAGAAGCTACTGCTACACAACTACACAAAGTCCCTACAAAAACCAAAAATAAAGCGCTACGCTCAAGACCAGGAGGCCGGCGCATAAAGCAACGCAACCAAAAAGCTAAAATCCCTCAGCACAAAACAGGAGACAAAATAATGTCACCCGAACGGGTTTATGGATATAACCTGGCAAACAATACGGCAGCACAACCCCCACAGCAGACTTAATGTCAGATAAACTCCACCTACCTAATACAACAGAAACGCAATGAACCCATAACTGCAGAAGAAATCATCAAAACCATTAAAACGCTCCCACTGAACAAAGCCCCCGGCCCAGACGGCCTCACAGGGGCATATTATAAAAAATGTGCCAAAACCCAAGCTCCACCCCTGCTTAAAATACAGTCACTAGCTGCACAAAATGGGAAATTCCTGGAAGCTATAATTATAACCTTACCCAAACCCGGGAAAACTCTGGATCGCCCGGCAAATTTTCACTACTGAATGAGGACATAAAAATATACGCAAAAATGCGAGCTAATAGGCTCAAACCAATCTGAAGAGTCCTCATAACCCAGACCAAGCCCCGGATAATACAAGAAGGGTCATCAACCTAATACAAAACTGTGAGATAAACAACACACCGGCTGCCATCATAACTGTCCACCACAGGGTAAACGGGGAATAACCTATTCGCAGCGTCAGGAATACGGACTGGGAGGCAATAAAAGCCCTGCACTCCATTCCATCAGCTGCAGTATCTGTCAATGGGGTCGAGACAAGGATGTCCGCTGTCGCCAATCATATTTATACTTCCCATAGAACCGACCAAAATATCAGGGATAAAACCAGGAAGGCCAGAACACAAAGTAGGGCTGTCATATTATTCTCCACCAACCTAGAAACATCTTTGGCGCACATTATTACAGTGATAGAAAATGACAGTAACATCTCCCATTATAAGATAAACACAAACACTACCCATCAATATCCACAAAAATCTCTGGAAAGATTTCAAATGCAAATATAAGCTAAACTGGAGAAAGACAATATAAAATACCTGGGAATAGACCTGACACATCCAGTAAACAAACTATCTGCCCCTAATAACCACTACTACACGGAGCCAGAATAATACTCTAAATATATCTCATCCTGGATCGGAAGAGCAGCAACCTACAAAATGACGGCGCTCCCAAAATATTTATACGTGCTAAGAACAATCCCAGATTCTTTTTTCACTAAAACAAGAACACAATTAAACACATTTATTTGGCAGGGTAACCACCCACGCATAGCATTTAAAGGGAACCTACCACCACAAATCTACCTATAAAGGTAGATCGGGTGGTAGGTGGATCAATGGGATGTGAGGAGAGCCCTTTTAAGGACTAATCCTCACGTCCCCACACTTCTTTAGTAACTTTTATTTTACTTTTATGGTAATTTTATTATGCGGTTACTGGGGCGTGGAGTAGCTGCATCTGAGATTACACGAGGCGGCTACTCCACGCCCCGGAAGCCACTTTACCCCTCCTACTCAACATTTTCGCCGCGCAGCTGCTCGTAGCTGCGCGCCCTCGATCGACAATCCTGCCGTCTGCGCATGCGCAGAACATCAGGCCCGCGCCTGTGCAGCCCCGGCTTCGGAGCAGTGACCGCGCTAACTCCTTATTATCTTATCTCCTAATTTATCAGAAGACACGCGCACATCTCCGAACTTATTAGAAGACACACGCGCACATCTCCTAACTTATCAGAAGACACGCGCACATCTCCTAACTTATCAGAAGACACACATGCACATCTCCTAACTTATCAGAAGACACACGTGCACATCTCCGAACTTATTAGAAGACACGCGCACATCTCCTAACTTATCAGAAGACACGCGCACATCTCCTAACTTATCAGAAGACACACATGCACATCTCCTAACTTATCAGAAGACACACGTGCACATCTCCGAACTTATTAGAAGACACGTGCACATCTCCTAACTTATCAGAAGACACGCGCACATCTCCTAACTTATCAGAAGACACACATGCACATCTCCTAACTTATCAGAAGACACACGCGCACATCTCCGAACTTATTAGAAGACACGCGCACATCTCCTAACTTATCAGAAGACACACGCACATCTCCTAACTTATCAGAAGACACGAACGCACATCTCCTAACTTATCAGAAGACACACATGCACATCTCCTAACTTATCAGAAGACACGTGCACATCTCCTAACTTATCAGAAGACACGTGCACATCTCCTAACTTATCAGAAGACAAGTGCACATCTCCTAACTTATCAGAAGACACGCGCACATCTCCTAACTTATCAGAAGACACACGCGCACATCTCCTAACTTATCAGAAGACACGCGCACATCTCCTAACTTATCAGAAGACACGCGCACATCTCCTAACTTATCAGAAGACACGCGCGCACATCTCCTAACTTATCAGAAGACACGCGCACATCTCCTAACTTATCAGAAGACACACGCGCACATCTCCTAACTTATCAGAAGACACACGCGCACATCTCCTAACTTATCAGAAGACACGCGCACATCTCCTAACTTATCAGAAGACACACGCGCACATCTCCTAACTTATCAGAAGACACGCGCACATCTCCTAACTTATCAGAAGACACACGCACATCTCCTAACTTATCAGAAGACACACATGCACATCTCCTAACTTATCAGAAGACACACGCGCACATCTCCTAACTTATCAGAAGACACGCGCACATCTCCTAACTTATCAGAAGACACGCGCACATCTCCTAACTTATCAGAAGACACGCGCACATCTCCTAACTTATCAGAAGACACGCGCACATCTCCTAACTTATCAGAAGACACGCGCACATCTCCTAACTTATCAGAAGACACACATGCACATCTCATAACTTATCAGAAGACACACGCGCACATCTCCTAACTTATCAGAAGACACGCGCACATCTCCTAACTTATCAGAAGACACACATGCACATCTCCTAACTTATCAGAAGACACACGCGCACATCTCCTAACTTATCAGAAGACACGCGCACATCTCCTAACTTATCAGAAGACACGCGCACATCTCCTAACTTATCAGAAGACACGCGCACATCTCCTAACTTATCAGAAGACACGCGCACATCTCCTAACTTATCAGAAGACACACATGCACATCTCATAACTTATCAGAAGACACACGCGCACATCTCCTAACTTATCAGAAGACACGCGCACATCTCCTAACTTATCAGAAGACACACGCGCACATCTCCTAACTTATCAGAAGACACACGCGCACATCTCCTAACTTATCAGAAGACACGCGCACATCTCCTAACTTATCAGAAGACACGCGCACATCTCCTAACTTATCAGAAGACACGTGCACATCTTCTTACTTATCAGAAGACACGAACGCGCATCTCCTAACTTATCAGAAGACACACTCACATCTCCTAACTTATCAGAAGACACACGCGCACATCTCCTAACTTATCGGAAGACACACGCGCACATCTCCTAACTTATCAGAAGACACGCGCACATCTCCTAACTTATCAGAAGACACGTGCACATCTTCTTACTTATCAGAAGACACGAACGCGCATCTCCTAACTTATCAGAAGACACACTCACATCTCCTAACTTATCAGAAGACACACATGCACATCTTCTTACTTATCAGAAGACACGAACGCGCATCTCCTAACTTATCAGAAGACACACTCACATCTCCTAACTTATCAGAAGACACGTGCACATCTTCTTACTTATCAGAAGACACGAACGCGCATCTCCTAACTTATCAGAAGACACACTCACATCTCCTAACTTATCAGAAGACACACATGCACATCTCCTAACTTATCAGAAGACACACATGCACATCTCCTAACTTATCAGAAGACACACGCGCACATCTCCGAACTTATTAGAAGACACACGCGCGCACATCTCCTAACTTATCAGAAGACACGCGCACATCTCCTAACTTATCAGAAGACACGCGCGCACATCTCCTAACTTATCAGAAGACACGCGCACATCTCCTAACTTATCAGAAGACACGTGCACATCTCCTAACTTATCAGAAGACACGTGCGCATCTCCTAACTTATCAGAAGACACACTCACATCTCCTAACTTATCAGAAGACACGCGCACATCTCCTAACTTATCAGAAGACACACATGCACATCTCCTAACTTATCAGAAGACACACGCGCACATCTCCGAACTTATTAGAAGACACACGCGCGCACATCTCCTAACTTATCAGAAGACACGCGCACATCTCCTAACTTATCAGAAGACACACGCGCACATCTCCTAACTTATCAGAAGACACGCGCACATCTCCTAACTTATCAGAAGACACGTGCACATCTCCTAACTTATCAGAAGACACGTGCGCATCTCCTAACTTATCAGAAGACACACTCACATCTCCTAACTTATCAGAAGACACGCGCACATCTCCTAACTTATCAGAAGACACGTGCACATCTCCTAACTTATCAGAAGACACGTGCACATCTCCTAACATATCAGAAGACACACTCACATCTCCTAACTTATCAGAAGACACGCGCACATCTCCTAACTTATCAGAAGACACGCGCACATCTCCTAACTTATCAGAAGACAGGCGCACATCTCCTAACTTATCATAAGACAGGCGCACATCTCCTAACTTATCAGAAGACACGCGCACATCTCCTAACTTATCATAAGACACGTGCACATCTCCTAACTTATCAGAAGACACGCGCACATCTCCTAACTTATCAGAAGACACGTGCACATCTCCTAACTTATCAGAAGACACGTGCACATTTCCTAACTTATCATAAGACAGGCGCACATCTCCTAACTTATCAGAAGACACGTGCACATCTCCTAACTTATCAGAAGACACATGTGCACATCTCCTAACTTATCAGAAGACACACGCGCACATCTCCTAACTTATCAGAAGACACACGTGCACATCTCCTAACTTATCAGAAGACACGCGCGCATCTCCTAACTTATCAGAAGACACGCGCACATCTCCTAACTTATCAGAAGACACACGCGCACATCTCCTAACTTATCAGAAGACACACGTGCACATCTCCTAACTTATCAGAAGACATACGCGCATCTCCTAACTTATCAGAAGACACACGTGCACATCTCCTGACTTATCAGAAGACACGTGCACATCTCCTGACTTATCAGAAGACACACGCGCACATCTCCTAACTTATCAGAAGACACACGCACATCTCCTAACTTATCAGAAGACACGCGCACATCTCCTAACTTATCAGAAAACAGGCGCACATCTCCTAACTTATCAGAAGACACGTGCACATCTCCTGACTTATCAGAAGACACGTGCACATCTCCTAAATTATCAGAAGACACACACGCACATCTCCTAACTTATCAGAAGACACACACGCACATCTCCTAACTTATCAGAAGACACACGCGCACATCTCCTAACTTATCAGAAGACACGTGCACATCTCCTAACTTATCAGAAGACAAGTGCACATCTCCTAACTTATCATAAGACACGCGCGCACATCTCCTAACTTATCAGAAGACACGCGCACATCTCCTGACTTATCAGAAGACACGTGCACATCTCCTAAATTATCAGAAGACACACACGCACATCTCCTAACTTATCAGAAGACACACACGCACATCTCCTAACTTATCAGAAGACACACGCGCACATCTCCTAACTTATCAGAAGACACGTGCACATCTCCTAACTTATCAGAAGACAAGTGCACATCTCCTAACTTATCATAAGACACGCGCGCACATCTCCTAACTTATCATAAGACACGCGCGCACATCTCCTAACTTATCAGGAGACACGCACACATCTCCTAACATATCAGAAGACACACACGCACATCTCCTAACTTATCATAAGACAGGCGCACATCTCCTAACTTATCAGAAGACACACACGCACATCTCCTAACTTATCAGAAGACACGTGCACATCTCCTAACTTATCAGAAGACACGTGCACATCTCCTAACTTATCAGAAGACACACACGCACATCTCCTAACTTATCAGAAGACACGCGCACATCTCCTAACTTATCAGAAGACATGCGCACATCTCCTAACTTATCATAAGACAGGCGCACATCTCCTAACTTATCAGAAGACACACACGCACATCTCCTAACTTATCAGAAGACACGCGCACATCTCCTAACTTATCAGTAGACACACGCACATCTCCTAACTTATCAGAAGACAAGTGCACATCTCCTAACTTATCAGAAGACACACGCACATCTCCTAACTTATCAGAAGACAAGTGCACATCTCCTAACTTATCAGAAGACACACGCGCATCTCCTAACTTATCAGAAGACACGCGCACATCTCCTAACTTATCAGAAGACACGTGCACATCTCCTAACTTATCAGAAGACACACGCGCACATCTCCTAACTTATCAGAAGACACGCGCACATCTCCTAACTTATCAGAAGACAAGTGCACATCTCCTAACTTATCAGAAGACACGCGCACATCTCCTAACTTATCATAAGACACACGCGCACATCTCCTAACTTATCATAAGACACGAACGCACATCTCCTAACTTATCAGAAGACACGCGCGCACATCTCCTAACTTATCAGAAGACACACGCACATCTCCTAACATATCAGAAGACAAGTGCACATCTCCTAACTTATCAGAAGACACGCGCACATCTCCTAACTTATCAGAAGACAAGTGCACATCTCCTAACTTATCAGAAGACACGCACATCTCCTAACATATCAGAAGACAAGTGCACATCTCCTAACTTATCAGAAGACACGCGCACATCTCCTAACTTATCAGAAGACACGCGCACATCTCCTAACTTATCAGAAGACAAGTGCACATCTCCTAACTTATCATAAGACACGCGCGCATCTCCTAACATATCAGAAGACACACACGCACATCTCCTAACTTATCATAAGACAGGCGCACATCTCCTAACTTATCAGAAGACACACACGCACATCTCCTAACTTATCAGAAGACACGTGCACATCTCCTAACTTATCAGAAGACACGTGCACATCTCCTAACTTATCAGAAGACACGTGCACATCTCCTAACTTATCAGAAGACACACACGCACATCTCCTAACTTATCAGAAGACACGTGCACATCTCCTAACTTATCAGAAGACATGCGCACATCTCCTAACTTATCAGAAGACACACGCGCACATCTCCTAACTTATCAGAAGACACGTGCACATCTCCTAACTTATCATAAGACAGGCGCACATCTCCTAACTTATCAGAAGACACACACGCACATCTCCTAACTTATCAGAAGACACGCGCACATCTCCTAACTTATCAGAAGACACACGCGCACATCTCCTAACTTATCAGAAGACACACGCGCACATCTCCTAACTTATCAGAAGACACACGCGCACATCTCCTAACTTATCATAAGACAGGCGCACATCTCCTAACTTATCAGAAGACACACACGCACATCTCCTAACTTATCAGAAGACACGCGCACATCTCCTAACTTATCAGAAGACACACGCGCACATCTCCTAACTTATCAGAAGACACGCACACATCTCCTAACTTATCAGAAGACACGTGCACATCTCCTAACTTATCAGAAGACACGTGCACATCTCCTAACTTATCAGAAGACATGCGCACATCTCCTAACTTATCAGAAGACACACATGCACATCTCCTAACTTATCAGAAGACACGCGCACATCTCCTAACTTATCAGAAGACACACACGCACATCTCCTAACTTATCAGAAGATACGTGCACATCTCCTAACTTATCAGAAGACACGCGCACATCTCCTAACTTATCAGAAGACACACACGCACATCTCCTAACTTATCAGAAGACACGAACGCACATCTCCTAACTTATCAGAAGACACGAACGCACATCTCCTAACTTATCAGAAGACACGCGCGCACATCTCCTAACTTATCAGAAGACACGCGCACATCTCCTAACTTATCATAAGACACGAACGTACATCTCCTAACTTATCAGAAGACACGCGCGCACATCTCCTAACTTATCATAAGACACACGCACATCTCCTAACTTATCAGAAGACACACGCACATCTCCTAACTTATCAGAAGACACACGCGCACATCTCCTAACTTATCAGAAGACACGCGCACACATCTCCTAACTTATCAGAAGACACACGCACATCTCCTAACTTATCAGAAGACACACGCACATCTCCTAACTTATCAGAAGACACGCGCGCACTTCTCCTAACTTATCATAAGACACGCGCGCACATCTCCTAACTTATCAGAAGACACGTGCACATCTCCTAACTTATCAGAAGACACACGTGCACATCTCCTAACTTATCAGAAGACACACGCGCACATCTCCTAACTTATCAGAAGACACACACGCACATCTCCTAACTTATCAGAAGACACGCGCACTTCTCCTAACTTATCAGAAGACAAGTGCGCATCTCCTAACTTATCAGAAGACAAGTGCGCATCTCCTAAATTATCAGAAGACACACGCGCATCTCCTAACTTATCAGAAGACACGTGCACATCTCCTAACTTATCAGAAGACACACGTGCACATCTCCTAACTTATCAGAAGACACACGTGCGCATCTCCTAACTTATCAGAAGACACACGCGCACATCTCCTGACTTATCAGAAGACACGTGCGCATCTCCTAACTTATCAGAAGACACGTGCACATCTCCTGACTTATCAGAAGACACGTGCACATCTCCTAACTTATCAGAAGACACACGCGCACATCTCCTAACTTATCAGAAGACACACGCACATCTCCTAACTTATCAGAAGACACGCGCACATCTCCTAACTTATCAGAAGACACGTGCACATCTCCTAACTTATCAGAAGACACGTGCACATCTCCTAACTTATCAGAAGACACGCGCACATCTCCTAACTTATCAGAAGACAAGCGCACATCTCCTAACTTATCAGAAGACAAGCGCACATCTCCTAACTTATCAGAAGACAAGCGCACATCTCCGAGCTTATCAGAAGACACACGCACACATCTCCTAACTTATCAGAAGACATACGCGCACATCTCCTAACTTATCAGAAGACACGCGCACATCTCCTAACTTATCAGAAGACACACGCGCACATCTCCTAACTTATCAGAAGACACACGTGCACATCTCCTAACTTATCAGAAGACATACGCGCATCTCCTAACTTATCAGAAGACACACGCGCACATCTCCTGACTTATCAGAAGACACGTGCGCATCTCCTAACTTATCAGAAGACACGTGCACATCTCCTGACATATCAGAAGACACGTGCACATCTCCTAACTTATCAGAAGACACACGCGCACATCTCCTAACTTATCAGAAGACACACGCACATCTCCTAACTTATCAGAAGACACGCGCACATCTCCTAACTTATCAGAAGACACGTGCACATCTCCTAACTTATCAGAAGACACGTGCACATCTCCTGACTTATCAGAAGACACGTGCACATCTCCTAACTTATCAGAAGACACACACGCACATCTCCTAACTTATCAGAAGACACACACGCACATCTCCTAACTTATCAGAAGACACGTGCACATCTCCTAACTTATCAGAAGACAAGTGCACATCTCCTAACTTATCATAAGACACGCGCGCATCTCCTAACATATCAGAAGACACACACGCACATCTCCTAACTTATCATAAGACAGGCGCACATCTCCTAACTTATCAGAAGACACACACGCACATCTCCTAACTTATCAGAAGACAAGTGCACATCTCCTAACTTATCAGAAGACACGTGCACATCTCCTAACTTATCAGAAGACAAGTGCACATCTCCTAACTTATCATAAGACACGCGCGCATCTCCTAACATATCAGAAGACACACACGCACATCTCCTAACTTATCATAAGACAGGCGCACATCTCCTAACTTATCAGAAGACACACACGCACATCTCCTAACTTATCAGAAGACACGTGCACATCTCCTGACTTATCAGAAGACACGTGCACATCTCCTAACTTATCATAAGACACGCGCGCATCTCCTAACATATCAGAAGACACACACGCACATCTCCTAACTTATCAGAAGACACGCGCACATCTCCTAACTTATCAGAAGACACGCGCACATCTCCTAACTTATCAGAAGACATGCGCACATCTCCTAACTTATCATAAGACACGAACGCACATCTCCTAACTTATCAGAAGACACGCGCGCACATCTCCTAACTTATCAGAAGACACACGCGCACATCTCCTGACTTATCAGAAGACACGTGCACATCTCCTAACTTATCAGAAGACACGTGCACATCTCCTAACTTATCAGAAGACACACGCGCATCTCCTAACTTATCAGAAGACACACGCGCACATCTCCTGACTTATCAGAAGACACGTGCACATCTCCTAACTTATCAGAAGACACGTGCACATCTTCTTACTTATCAGAAGACACACATGCACATCTCCTAACTTATCAGAAGACACACGCGCACATCTCCTAACTTATCAGAAGACACACGCACATCTCCTAACTTATCAGAAGACACGTGCACATCTCCTAACTTATCAGAAGACACGTGCACATCTCCTAACTTATCAGAAGACACGTGCACATCTCCTAAAATATCAGAAGACACGCGCACATCTCCTAACTTATCAGAAGACATGCGCACATCTCCTAACTTATCAGAAGACACGCGCGCATCTCCTAACTTATCAGAAGACACACGCGCACATCTCCTAACTTATCAGAAGACACACGCACATCTCCTAACTTATCAGAAGACACGCGCACATCTCCTAACTTATCAGTAGACACACGCACATCTCCTGACTTATCAGAAGACACGTGCACATCTCCTAACTTATCAGAAGACACGTGCACATCTCCTAACTTATCAGAAGACACATGCGCACATCTCCTCACTTATCAGAAGACACACACGCATCTCCTAACTTATCAGAAGACACACGCGCATCTCCTAACTTATCAGAAGACATGCGCACATCTCCTAACTTATCAGAAGACACGAACGCGCATCTCCTAACTTATCAGAAGACACACGCGCATCTCCTAACTTATCAGAAGACACGTGCACATCTCCTAACTTATCAGAAGACACATGCGCACATCTCCTCACTTATCAGAAGACACACGCGCATCTCCTAACTTATCAGAAGACACACGCACATCTCCTAACTTATCAGAAGACACACGCGCGCACATCTCCTAACTTATCAGAAGACACGCGCACATCTCCCAACTTATCAGAAGACACGCGCACATCTCCTAACTTATCAGAAGACACGCGCACATCTCCTAACTTATCAGAAGACACGCGCACATCTCCTAACTTATCAGAAGACACGCGCACATCTCCTAACTTATCAGAAGACACGCGCACATCTCCTAACTTATCAGAAGACACACATGCACATCTCCTAACTTATCAGAAGACACACATGCACATCTCCTAACTTATCAGAAGTCACGCGCGCACATCTCCTAACTTATCAGAAGACACGAACGCACATCTCCTAACTTATCAGAAGACTCTCGCGCATCTCCTAACTTATCAGAAGACAAGCGCTCATCTGCAAAGTGAAGAAAAGTTCATAACGCAATGATACAAAATGAACATGTGCTATTCCAAAATGTATAATCTTTATTATATATAGACACAACATAGATATTACACACCAAACCAAAGAAACAATAAAAACATTTAAAAAGGAAACAAAAAGTCCTCTATACAAAAACCCAAGGGAGGTTACGACACATGATACGGTCCATCAAAAAGCAGCCCCTCCCTACCCAGCCCCAAAACCCTCGGCCTGTGAAATAGCAGCTATATACCAGGTAAAGAGGGATACATAATCAAACAAAATGTCTGTACTGTAGAAATATGATAAATATAAGACAAAGGGTGATCAGCATAATTACCAGGCACAGAGGGTGAGGGGCTGGGAGAGCCCCCGCGTATCGCCACTCACAGTGGCTTCCTCAGGGGTGATTGATGTGTGGGAGTCGCTGAGTATAAATACCTATAGAAATAAATGGTAACAGGTGTGGCGCACAATGACATATCCGGTACGGTGCGCGTGTGTGCGCGTCATATCCGCAAGTCACATGACCAGCAGTCATGTGACAAGAAGATGGCGGTTCCCAGTGCCACAAGACGTATTGTGAATGACCGGCGTCGTGCCGAATCACATGATAGAAAATCATGTGACCAGTAAACTGACGCACGGCAAAGTGTCTGGAGCAGCGTGCGTATGGCTGAATGAAAGAAAATACTGTGTGAAGTGGTTACCCCAAATACAGAATAACCAAGTGTAAATAGAAATATGTATGGTTATCTGAAAGTAACATGAAAATAGGATTATCGAAAGAGGAAAAACAAATAAATAGAGGGTAAATAAAGAAATATCAAGTATAGGGAAGTGGAGGCGATTATGATGATGGGAATGACTAGCCATGCATCTAAAATGAGCAATGCATATATGTAAACAGCGGTGAAAAAAAAACTACTAAGGGACCGAGCACACTTCCCTACACAGGTGTATATATTAAAAACAACGTGTCAAAATATTTTTTACATGCCATAGAAAAACACATTATTGCAGTATATATATATAAAAAGTGCAAGATCTATTTAGCAGATCGAATTCACACACACATACAGACACACACACATACAGACACACACACATACAGACACACACACATACAGACACACACACATACAGACACACACACATACAGACACACACACATACAGACACACACACATACAGACACACACACATACAGACACACACACATACAGACACACACACATACAGACACACACACATACAGACACACACACATACAGACACACACACATACAGACACACACACATGGGCCCATGTACACACAACCCACAAAACAAACCACACAGAAGAATAACTATATACAGGTATCAGTATCTCTATGTCATTGTAGGCAAGTGCACAATTTTTTTTATACACGCAAATCCTCAATGGGGACTAAGAGGAAATACATAGTATTATAGTATACAAGTATAGTTATGTATGTGAGGGGCAGGACCTCCATGTGTCACCATTCTGTATAGTTATGTATGTGAGGGGCAGGACCCCCATGTGTCACCATTCTGTATAGTTATGTATGTGAGGGGCAGGACCCCCATGTATCACCATTCTGTATAGTTATGTATGTGAGGGGCAGGACCTCCATGTGTCACCATTCTGTATAGTTATGTATGTGAGGAGCAGGACCTCCATGTGTCACCATTCTGTATAGTTATGTATGTGAGGAGCAGGACCCCCATGTGTCACCATTCTGTATAGTTATGTATGTGAGGGGCAGGACCTCCATGTGTCACCATTCTGTATAGTTATGTATGTGAGGAGCAGGACCTCCATGTGTCACCATTCTGTATAGTTATGTATGTGAGGGGCAGGACCTCCATGTATCACCATTCTGTATAGTTATGTATGTGAGGGGCAGGACCTCCATGTGTCACCATTCTGTATAGTTATGTATGTGAGGGGCAGGACCTCCATGTATCACCATTCTGTATAGTTATGTATGTGAGGGGCAGGACCCCCATGTGTCACCATTCTGTATAGTTATGTATGTGAGGAGCAGGACCCCCATGTGTCACCATTCTGTATAGTTATGTATGTGAGGGGCAGGACCTCCATGTGTCACCATTCTGTATAGTTATGTATGTGAGGGGCAGGACCCCCATGTGTCACCATTCTGTATAGTTATGTATGTGAGGGGCAGGACCCCCATGTATCACCATTCTGTATAGTTATGTATGTGAGGAGCAGGACCTCCATGTGTCACCATTCTGTATAGTTATGTATGTGAGGGGCAGGACCTCCATGTGTCACCATTCTGTATAGTTATGTATGTGAGGAGCAGGACCTCCATGTGTCACCATTCTGTATAGTTATGTATGTGAGGGGCAGGACCTCCATGTGTCACCATTCTGTATAGTTATGTATGTGAGGGGCAGGACCTCCATGTATCACCATTCTGTATAGTTATGTATGTGAGGGGCAGGACCTCCATGTATCACCATTCTGTATAGTTATGTATGTGAGGGGCAGGACCTCCATGTATCACCATTCTGTATAGTTATGTATGTGAGGAGCAGGACCTCCATGTATCACCATTCTGTATAGTTATGTATGTGAGGAGCAGGACCTCCATGTATCACCATTCTGTATAGTTATGTATGTGAGGGGCAGGACCTCCATGTATCACCATTCTGTATAGTTATGTATGTGAGGGGCAGGACCCCCATGTGTCACCATTCTGTATAGTTATGTATGTGAGGAGCAGGACCCCCATGTGTCACCATTCTGTATAGTTATGTATGTGAGGGGCAGGACCTCCATGTGTCACCATTCTGTATAGTTATGTATGTGAGGGGCAGGACCCCCATGTGTCACCATTCTGTATAGTTATGTATGTGAGGGGCAGGACCCCCATGTATCACCATTCTGTATAGTTATGTATGTGAGGAGCAGGACCTCCATGTGTCACCATTCTGTATAGTTATGTATGTGAGGGGCAGGACCTCCATGTGTCACCATTCTGTATAGTTATGTATGTGAGGAGCAGGACCTCCATGTATCACCATTCTGTATAGTTATGTATGTGAGGGGCAGGACCTCCATGTATCACCATTCTGTATAGTTATGTATGTGAGGAGCAGGACCTCCATGTATCACCATTCTGTATAGTTATGTATGTGAGGAGCAGGACCTCCATGTATCACCATTCTGTATAGTTATGTATGTGAGGGGCAGGACCTCCATGTGTCACCATTCTGTATAGTTATGTATGTGAGGGGCAGGACCTCCATGTATCACCATTCTGTATAGTTATGTATGTGAGGGGCAGGACCTCCATGTATCACCATTCTGTATAGTTATGTATGTGAGGGGCAGGACCTCCATGTATCACCATTCTGTATAGTTATGTATGTGAGGAGCAGGACCTCCATGTATCACCATTCTGTATAGTTATGTATGTGAGGAGCAGGACCTCCATGTGTCACCATTCTGTATAGTTATGTATGTGAGGGGCAGGACCTCCATGTGTCACCATTCTGTATAGTTATGTATGTGAGGGGCAGGACCTCCATGTATCACCATTCTGTATAGTTATGTATGTGAGGGGCAGGACCTCCATGTATCACCATTCTGTATAGTTATGTATGTGAGGAGCAGGACCTCCATGTATCACCATTCTGTATAGTTATGTATGTGAGGAGCAGGACCTCTATGTGTCACCATTCTGTATAGTTATGTATGTGAGGAGCAGGACCTCCATGTATCACCATTCTGTATAGTTATGTATGTGAGGGGCAGGACCCCCATGTGTCACCATTCTGTATAGTTATGTATGTGAGGGGCAGGACCTCCATGTATCACCATTCTGTATAGTTATGTATGTGAGGAGCAGGACCTCCATGTGTCACCATTCTGTATAGTTATGTATGTGAGGAGCAGGACCCCCATGTATCACCATTCTGTATAGTTATGTATGTGAGGGGCAGGACCCCCATGTGTCACCATTCTGTATAGTTATGTATGTGAGGGGCAGGACCTCCATGTGTCACCATTCTGTATAGTTATGTATGTGAGGGGCAGGACCTCCATGTGTCACCATTCTGTATAGTTATGTATGTGAGGAGCAGGACCTCCATGTGTCACCATTCTGTATAGTTATGTATGTGAGGGGCAGGACCTCCATGTGTCACCATTCTGTATAGTTATGTATGTGAGGAGCAGGACCTCCATGTGTCACCATTCTGTATAGTTATGTATGTGAGGGGCAGGACCTCCATGTGTCACCATTCTGTATAGTTATGTATGTGAGGAGCAGGACCTCCATGTGTCACCATTCTGTATAGTTATGTATGTGAGGGGCAGGACCTCCATGTGTCACCATTCTGTATAGTTATGTATGTGAGGAGCAGGACCTCCATGTGTCACCATTCTGTATAGTTATGTATGTGAGGGGCAGGACCTCCATGTGTCACCATTCTGTATAGTTATGTATGTGAGGGGCAGGACCTCCATGTATCACCATTCTGTATAGTTATGTATGTGAGGGGCAGGACCTCCATGTGTCACCATTCTGTATAGTTATGTATGTGAGGAGCAGGACCTCCATGTATCACCATTCTGTATAGTTATGTATGTGAGGAGCAGGACCTCCATGTGTCACCATTCTGTATAGTTATGTATGTGAGGGGCAGGACCTCCATGTGTCACCATTCTGTATAGTTATGTATGTGAGGAGCAGGACCTCCATGTGTCACCATTCTGTATAGTTATGTATGTGAGGGGCAGGACCTCCATGTGTCACCATTCTGTATAGTTATGTATGTGAGGAGCAGGACCCCCATGTGTCACCATTCTGTATAGTTATGTATGTGAGGGGCAGGACCTCCATGTGTCACCATTCTGTATAGTTATGTATGTGAGGGGCAGGACCTCCATGTGTCACCATTCTGTATAGTTATGTATGTGAGGGGCAGGACCCCCATGTATCACCATTCTGTATAGTTATGTATGTGAGGAGCAGGACCCCCATGTGTCACCATTCTGTATAGTTATGTATGTGAGGGACAGGACCTCCATGTGTCACCATTCTGTATAGTTATGTATGTGAGGGGCAGGACCCCCATGTGTCACCATTCTGTATAGTTATGTATGTGAGGAGCAGGACCTCCATGTGTCACCATTCTGTATAGTTATGTATGTGAGGAGCAGGACCTCCATGTGTCACCATTCTGTATAGTTATGTATGTGAGGAGCAGGACCCCCATGTATCACCATTCTGTATAGTTATGTATGTGAGGGGCAGGACCTCCATGTATCACCATTCTGTATAGTTATGTATGTGAGGGGCAGGACCCCCATGTATCACCATTCTGTATAGTTATGTATGTGAGGAGCAGGACCCCCATGTATCACCATTCTGTATAGTTATGTATGTGAGGGGCAGGACCCCCATGTGTCACCATTCTGTATAGTTATGTATGTGAGGGGCAGGACCCCCATGTGTCACCATTCTGTATAGTTATGTATGTGAGGAGCAGGACCTCCATGTGTCACCATTCTGTATAGTTATGGATGTGAGGAGCAGGACCTCCATGTGTCACCATTCTGTATAGTTATGTATGTGAGGGGCAGGACCCCCATGTGTCACCATTCTGTATAGTTATGTATGTGAGGGGCAGGACCCCCATGTGTCACCATTCTGTATAGTTATGTATGTGAGGGGCAGGACCTCCATGTGTCACCATTCTGTATAGTTATGTATGTGAGGAGCAGGACCTCCAT
Organism: Engystomops pustulosus; assembly: GCF_040894005.1. NCBI lineage: Eukaryota > Metazoa > Chordata > Amphibia > Anura > Leptodactylidae > Engystomops > Engystomops pustulosus. The sequence continues at coordinate 210,891 of NW_027285018.1, read as the reverse complement.
GTGTCACCATTCTGTATAGTTATGTATGTGAGGAGCAGGACCTCCATGTGTCACCATTCTGTATAGTTATGTATGTGAGGAGCAGGACCTCCATGTGTCACCATTCTGTATAGTTATGTATGTGAGGAGCAGGACCCCCATGTATCACCATTCTGTATAGTTATGTATGTGAGGGGCAGGACCTCCATGTGTCACCATTCTGTATAGTTATGTATGTGAGGAGCAGGACCTCCATGTGTCACCATTCTGTATAGTTATGTATGTGAGGGGCAGGACCCCCATGTGTCACCATTCTGTATAGTTATGTATGTGAGGGGCAGGACCTCCATGTATCACCATTCTGTATAGTTATGTATGTGAGGAGCAGGACCCCCATGTGTCACCATTCTGTATAGTTATGTATGTGAGGGGCAGGACCTCCATGTGTCACCATTCTGTATAGTTATGTATGTGAGGGGCAGGACCTCCATGTATCACCATTCTGTATAGTTATGTATGTGAGGGGCAGGACCCCCATGTATCACCATTCTGTATAGTTATGTATGTGAGGAGCAGGACCTCCATGTGTCACCATTCTGTATAGTTATGTATGTGAGGAGCAGGACCCCCATGTGTCACCATTCTGTATAGTTATGTATGTGAGGAGCAGGACCTCCATGTATCACCATTCTGTATAGTTATGTATGTGAGGGGCAGGACCTCCATGTATCACCATTCTGTATAGTTATGTATGTGAGGAGCAGGACCTCCATGTGTCACCATTCTGTATAGTTATGTATGTGAGGAGCAGGACCCCCATGTGTCACCATTCTGTATAGTTATGTATGTGAGGAGCAGGACCTCCATGTATCACCATTCTGTATAGTTATGTATGTGAGGGGCAGGACCTCCATGTATCACCATTCTGTATAGTTATGTATGTGAGGGGCAGGACCTCCATGTGACACCATTCTGTATAGTTATGTATGTGAGGAGCAGGACCTCCATGTATCACCATTCTGTATAGTTATGTATGTGAGGGGCAGGACCTCCATGTATCACCATTCTGTATAGTTATGTATGTGAGGAGCAGGACCCCCATGTGTCACCATTCTGTATAGTTATGTATGTGAGGGGCAGGACCTCCATGTATCACCATTCTGTATAGTTATGTATGTGAGGAGCAGGACCTCCATGTATCACCATTCTGTATAGTTATGTATGTGAGGAGCAGGACCCCCATGTGTCACCATTCTGTATAGTTATGTATGTGAGGAGCAGGACCTCCATGTATCACCATTCTGTATAGTTATGTATGTGAGGAGCAGGACCTCCATGTATCACCATTCTGTATAGTTATGTATGTGAGGGGCAGGACCTCCATGTGTCACCATTCTGTATAGTTATGTATGTGAGGAGCAGGACCCCCATGTGTCACCATTCCGTATAGTTATGTATGTGAGGAGCAGGACCTCCATGTATCACCATTCTGTATAGTTATGTATGTGAGGAGCAGGACCTCCATGTATCACCATTCTGTATAGTTATGTATGTGAGGAGCAGGACCTCTATGTGTCACCATTCTGTATAGTTATGTATGTGAGGAGCAGGACCTCCATGTGTCACCATTCTGTATAGTTATGTATGTGAGGAGCAGGACCTCCATGTATCACCATTCTGTATAGTTATGTATGTGAGGGGCAGGACCCCCATGTGTCACCATTCTGTATAGTTATGTATGTGAGGGGCAGGACCTCCATGTGTCACCATTCTGTATAGTTATGTATGTGAGGGGCAGGACCCCCATGTGTCACCATTCTGTATAGTTATGTATGTGAGGGGCAGGACCCCCATGTGTCACCATTCTGTATAGTTATGTATGTGAGGAGCAGGACCTCCATGTATCACCATTCTGTATAGTTATGTATGTGAGGAGCAGGACCTCCATGTGTCACCATTCTGTATAGTTATGTATGTGAGGAGCAGGACCCCCATGTATCACCATTCTGTATAGTTATGTATGTGAGGGGCAGGACCTCCATGTATCACCATTCTGTATAGTTATGTATGTGAGGAGCAGGACCCCCATGTATCACCATTCTGTATAGTTATGTATGTGAGGGGCAGGACCTCCATGTATCACCATTCTGTATAGTTATGTATGTGAGGGGCAGGACCCCCATGTATCACCATTCTGTATAGTTATGTATGTGAGGAGCAGGACCCCCATGTATCACCATTCTGTATAGTTATGTATGTGAGGGGCAGGACCCCCATGTGTCACCATTCTGTATAGTTATGTATGTGAGGGGCAGGACCCCCATGTGTCACCATTCTGTATAGTTATGGATGTGAGGGGCAGGACCCCCATGTGTCACCATTCTGTATAGTTATGTATGTGAGGAGCAGGACCTCCATGTGTCACCATTCTGTATAGTTATGTATGTGAGGAGCAGGACCCCCATGTGTCACCATTCTGTATAGTTATGTATGTGAGGAGCAGGACCTCCATGTGTCACCATTCTGTATAGTTATGTATGTGAGGAGCAGGACCCCCATGTATCACCATTCTGTATAGTTATGTATGTGAGGGGCAGGACCTCCATGTGTCACCATTCTGTATAGTTATGTATGTGAGGAGCAGGACCTCCATGTGTCACCATTCTGTATAGTTATGTATGTGAGGAGCAGGACCTCCATGTATCACCATTCTGTATAGTTATGTATGTGAGGAGCAGGACCTCCATGTATCACCATTCTGTATAGTTATGTATGTGAGGAGCAGGACCTCCATGTGTCACCATTCTGTATAGTTATGTATGTGAGGAGCAGGACCTCCATGTGTCACCATTCTGTATAGTTATGTATGTGAGGGGCAGGACCCCCATGTATCACCATTCTGTATAGTTATGTATGTGAGGGGCAGGACCCCCATGTGTCACCATTCTGTATAGTTATGTATGTGAGGAGCAGGACCCCCATGTGTCACCATTCTGTATAGTTATGTATGTGAGGAGCAGGACCTCCATGTGTCACCATTCTGTATAGTTATGTATGTGAGGGACAGGACCTCCATGTATCACCATTCTGTATAGTTATGTATGTGAGGGGCAGGACCCCCATGTATCACCATTCTGTATAGTTATGTATGTGAGGGGCAGGACCCCCATGTGTCACCATTCTGTATAGTTATGTATGTGAGGGGCAGGACCCCCATGTATCACCATTCTGTATAGTTATGTATGTGAGGGGCAGGACCTCCATGTGTCACCATTCTGTATAGTTATGTATGTGAGGGGCAGGACCCCCATGTGTCACCATTCTGTATAGTTATGTATGTGAGGGGCAGGACCTCCATGTATCACCATTCTGTATAGTTATGTATGTGAGGAGCAGGACCCCCATGTGTCACCATTCTGTATAGTTATGTATGTGAGGGGCAGGACCTCCATGTGTCACCATTCTGTATAGTTATGTATGTGAGGGGCAGGACCTCCATGTATCACCATTCTGTATAGTTATGTATGTGAGGGGCAGGACCCCCATGTATCACCATTCTGTATAGTTATGTATGTGAGGAGCAGGACCTCCATGTGTCACCATTCTGTATAGTTATGTATGTGAGGAGCAGGACCCCCATGTGTCACCATTCTGTATAGTTATGTATGTGAGGAGCAGGACCTCCATGTATCACCATTCTGTATAGTTATGTATGTGAGGGGCAGGACCTCCATGTATCACCATTCTGTATAGTTATGTATGTGAGGAGCAGGACCTCCATGTGTCACCATTCTGTATAGTTATGTATGTGAGGAGCAGGACCTCCATGTATCACCATTCTGTATAGTTATGTATGTGAGGGGCAGGACCTCCATGTATCACCATTCTGTATAGTTATGTATGTGAGGGGCAGGACCTCCATGTGTCACCATTCTGTATAGTTATGTATGTGAGGAGCAGGACCCCCATGTGTCACCATTCTGTATAGTTATGTATGTGAGGGGCAGGACCTCCATGTGTCACCATTCTGTATAGTTATGTATGTGAGGAGCAGGACCCCCATGTGTCACCATTCTGTATAGTTATGTATGTGAGGAGCAGGACCTCCATGTATCACCATTCTGTATAGTTATGTATGTGAGGGGCAGGACCTCCATGTGTCACCATTCTGTATAGTTATGTATGTGAGGAGCAGGACCCCCATGTGTCACCATTCTGTATAGTTATGTATGTGAGGGGCAGGACCTCCATGTGTCACCATTCTGTATAGTTATGTATGTGAGGAGCAGGACCCCCATGTGTCACCATTCTGTATAGTTATGTATGTGAGGAGCAGGACCTCCATGTATCACCATTCTGTATAGTTATGTATGTGAGGGGCAGGACCTCCATGTATCACCATTCTGTATAGTTATGTATGTGAGGGGCAGGACCTCCATGTGACACCATTCTGTATAGTTATGTATGTGAGGAGCAGGACCTCCATGTATCACCATTCTGTATAGTTATGTATGTGAGGGGCAGGACCTCCATGTATCACCATTCTGTATAGTTATGTATGTGAGGAGCAGGACCCCCATGTGTCACCATTCTGTATAGTTATGTATGTGAGGGGCAGGACCTCCATGTATCACCATTCTGTATAGTTATGTATGTGAGGAGCAGGACCTCCATGTATCACCATTCTGTATAGTTATGTATGTGAGGAGCAGGACCTCCATGTATCACCATTCTGTATAGTTATGTATGTGAGGAGCAGGACCTCCATGTATCACCATTCTGTATAGTTATGTATGTGAGGAGCAGGACCTCTATGTGTCACCATTCTGTATAGTTATGTATGTGAGGAGCAGGACCTCCATGTGTCACCATTCTGTATAGTTATGTATGTGAGGAGCAGGACCCCCATGTGTCACCATTCTGTATAGTTATGTATGTGAGGAGCAGGACCTCCATGTATCACCATTCTGTATAGTTATGTATGTGAGGGGCAGGACCCCCATGTGTCACCATTCTGTATAGTTATGTATGTGAGGGGCAGGACCTCCATGTGTCACCATTCTGTATAGTTATGTATGTGAGGGGCAGGACCCCCATGTGTCACCATTCTGTATAGTTATGTATGTGAGGGGCAGGACCCCCATGTGTCACCATTCTGTATAGTTATGTATGTGAGGAGCAGGACCTCCATGTATCACCATTCTGTATAGTTATGTATGTGAGGAGCAGGACCTCCATGTGTCACCATTCTGTATAGTTATGTATGTGAGAGGCAGGACCCCCATGTGTCACCATTCTGTATAGTTATGTATGTGAGGGGCAGGACCTCCATGTATCACCATTCTGTATAGTTATGTATGTGAGGGGCAGGACCTCCATGTGTCACCATTCTGTATAGTTATGTATGTGAGGAGCAGGACCCCCATGTGTCACCATTCTGTATAGTTATGTATGTGAGGAGCAGGACCTCCATGTGTCACCATTCTGTATAGTTATGTATGTGAGGAGCAGGACCTCCATGTGTCACCATTCTGTATAGTTATGTATGTGAGGGGCAGGACCCCCATGTGTCACCATTCTGTATAGTTATGTATGTGAGGGGCAGGACCCCCATGTATCACCATTCTGTATAGTTATGTATGTGAGGAGCAGGACCTCCATGTGTCACCATTCTGTATAGTTATGTATGTGAGGGGCAGGACCCCCATGTGTCACCATTCTGTATAGTTATGTATGTGAGGAGCAGGACCTCCATGTATCACCATTCTGTATAGTTATGTATGTGAGGGGCAGGACCTCCATGTGTCACCATTCTGTATAGTTATGTATGTGAGGGGCAGGACCCCCATGTGTCACCATTCTGTATAGTTATGTATGTGAGGGGCAGGACCTCCATGTATCACCATTCTGTATAGTTATGTATGTGAGGGGCAGGACCTCCATGTATCACCATTCTGTATAGTTATGTATGTGAGGAGCAGGACCTCCATGTGTCACCATTCTGTATAGTTATGTATGTGAGGAGCAGGACCCCCATGTATCACCATTCTGTATAGTTATGTATGTGAGGAGCAGGACCTCCATGTATCACCATTCTGTATAGTTATGTATGTGAGGAGCAGGACCTCCATGTGTCACCATTCTGTATAGTTATGTATGTGAGGAGCAGGACCCCCATGTGTCACCATTCTGTATAGTTATGTATGTGAGGGGCAGGACCTCCATGTGTCACCATTCTGTATAGTTATGTATGTGAGGAGCAGGACCTCCATGTATCACCATTCTGTATAGTTATGTATGTGAGGGGCAGGACCCCCATGTGTCACCATTCTGTATAGTTATGTATGTGAGGGGCAGGACCCCCATGTATCACCATTCTGTATAGTTATGTATGTGAGGAGCAGGACCCCCATGTGTCACCATTCTGTATAGTTATGTATGTGAGGAGCAGGACCCCCATGTGTCACCATTCTGTATAGTTATGTATGTGAGGGGCAGGACCCCCATGTGTCACCATTCTGTATAGTTATGTATGTGAGGAGCAGGACCTCCATGTATCACCATTCTGTATAGTTATGTATGTGAGGAGCAGGACCTCCATGTGTCACCATTCTGTATAGTTATGTATGTGAGGGGCAGGACCTCCATGTGTCACCATTCTGTATAGTTATGTATGTGAGGGGCAGGACCTCCATGTATCACCATTCTGTATAGTTATGTATGTGAGGAGCAGGACCTCCATGTGTCACCATTCTGTATAGTTATGTATGTGAGGAGCAGGACCTCCATGTATCACCATTCTGTATAGTTATGTATGTGAGGGGCAGGACCTCCATGTGTCACCATTCTGTATAGTTATGTATGTGAGGGGCAGGACCTCCATGTATCACCATTCTGTATAGTTATGTATGTGAGGGGCAGGACCCCCATGTATCACCATTCTGTATAGTTATGTATGTGAGGGGCAGGACCTCCATGTGTCACCATTCTGTATAGTTATGTATGTGAGGAGCAGGACCCCCATGTGTCACCATTCTGTATAGTTATGTATGTGAGGGGCAGGACCTCCATGTGTCACCATTCTGTATAGTTATGTATGTGAGGGGCAGGACCTCCATGTGTCACCATTCTGTATAGTTATGTATGTGAGGGGCAGGACCTCCATGTGTCACCATTCTGTATAGTTATGTATGTGAGGAGCAGGACCTCCATGTGTCACCATTCTGTATAGTTATGTATGTGAGGAGCAGGACCTCCATGTGTCACCATTCTGTATAGTTATGTATGTGAGGGGCAGGACCCCCATGTGTCACCATTCTGTATAGTTATGTATGTGAGGAGCAGGACCCCCATGTATCACCATTCTGTATAGTTATGTATGTGAGGGGCAGGACCTCCATGTGTCACCATTCTGTATAGTTATGTATGTGAGGAGCAGGACCTCCATGTGTCACCATTCTGTATAGTTATGTATGTGAGGAGCAGGACCCCCATGTATCACCATTCTGTATAGTTATGTATGTGAGGGGCAGGACCTCCATGTATCACCATTCTGTATAGTTATGTATGTGAGGGGCAGGACCTCCATGTGTCACCATTCTGTATAGTTATGTATGTGAGGGGCAGGACCTCCATGTGTCACCATTCTGTATAGTTATGTATGTGAGGGGCAGGACCCCCATGTGTCACCATTCTGTATAGTTATGTATGTGAGGAGCAGGACCTCCATGTATCACCATTCTGTATAGTTATGTATGTGAGGGGCAGGACCTCCATGTGTCACCATTCTGTATAGTTATGTATGTGAGGGGCAGGACCCCCATGTGTCACCATTCTGTATAGTTATGTATGTGAGGAGCAGGACCCCCATGTGTCACCATTCTGTATAGTTATGTATGTGAGGAGCAGGACCTCCATGTATCACCATTCTGTATAGTTATGTATGTGAGGGGCAGGACCTCCATGTGTCACCATTCTGTATAGTTATGTATGTGAGGAGCAGGACCTCCATGTGTCACCATTCTGTATAGTTATGTATGTGAGGGGCAGGACCTCCATGTGTCACCATTCTGTATAGTTATGTATGTGAGGGGCAGGACCTCCATGTATCACCATTCTGTATAGTTATGTATGTGAGGGGCAGGACCTCCATGTGTCACCATTCTGTATAGTTATGTATGTGAGGGGCAGGACCTCCATGTGTCACCATTCTGTATAGTTATGTATGTGAGGAGCAGGACCTCCATGTGTCACCATTCTGTATAGTTATGTATGTGAGGAGCAGGACCTCCATGTGTCACCATTCTGTATAGTTATGTATGTGAGGGGCAGGACCTCCATGTGTCACCATTCTGTATAGTTATGTATGTGAGGGGCAGGACCTCCATGTGTCACCATTCTGTATAGTTATGTATGTGAGGGGCAGGACCTCCATGTATCACCATTCTGTATAGTTATGTATGTGAGGGGCAGGACCCCCATGTATCACCATTCTGTATAGTTATGTATGTGAGGGGCAGGACCTCCATGTGTCACCATTCTGTATAGTTATGTATGTGAGGGGCAGGACCCCCATGTATCACCATTCTGTATAGTTATGTATGTGAGGGGCAGGACCTCCATGTGTCACCATTCTGTATAGTTATGTATGTGAGGGGCAGGACCTCCATGTGTCACCATTCTGTATAGTTATGTATGTGAGGAGCAGGACCTCCATGTGTCACCATTCTGTATAGTTATGTATGTGAGGGGCAGGACCCCCATGTATCACCATTCTGTATAGTTATGTATGTGAGGAGCAGGACCTCCATGTGTCACCATTCTGTATAGTTATGTATGTGAGGAGCAGGACCTCCATGTGTCACCATTCTGTATAGTTATGTATGTGAGGGGCAGGACCCCCATGTGTCACCATTCTGTATAGTTATGTATGTGAGGGGCAGGACCCCCATGTGTCACCATTCTGTATAGTTATGTATGTGAGAGGCAGGACCTCCATGTATCACCATTCTGTATAGTTATGGATGTGAGGGGCAGGACCCCCATGTGTCACCATTCTGTATAGTTATGTATGTGAGGGGCAGGACCCCCATGTGTCACCATTCTGTATAGTTATGTATGTGAGGGGCAGGACCTCCATGTATCACCATTCTGTATAGTTATGTATGTGAGGGGCAGGACCTCCATGTGTCACCATTCTGTATAGTTATGTATGTGAGGAGCAGGACCCCCATGTATCACCATTCTGTATAGTTATGTATGTGAGGGGCAGGACCTCCATGTATCACCATTCTGTATAGTTATGTATGTGAGGGGCAGGACCTCCATGTGTCACCATTCTGTATAGTTATGTATGTGAGGGGCAGGACCTCCATGTGTCACCATTCTGTATAGTTATGTATGTGAGGGGCAGGACCCCCATGTGTCACCATTCTGTATAGTTATGTATGTGAGGGGCAGGACCCCCATGTGTCACCATTCTGTATAGTTATGTATGTGAGGAGCAGGACCCCCATGTATCACCATTCTGTATAGTTATGTATGTGAGGGGCAGGACCTCCATGTGTCACCATTCTGTATAGTTATGTATGTGAGAGGCAGGACCCCCATGTGTCACCATTCTGTATAGTTATGTATGTGAGGGGCAGGACCCCCATGTATCACCATTCTGTATAGTTATGTATGTGAGGGGCAGGACCCCCATGTGTCACCATTCTGTATAGTTATGTATGTGAGGGGCAGGACCCCCATGTATCACCATTCTGTATAGTTATGTATGTGAGGGGCAGGACCTCCATGTGTCACCATTCTGTATAGTTATGTATGTGAGGGGCAGGACCCCCATGTATCACCATTCTGTATAGTTATGTATGTGAGGAGCAGGACCTCCATGTGTCACCATTCTGTATAGTTATGTATGTGAGGGGCAGGACCTCCATGTGTCACCATTCTGTATAGTTATGTATGTGAGGGGCAGGACCTCCATGTGTCACCATTCTGTATAGTTATGTATGTGAGGAGCAGGACCCCCATGTGTCACCATTCTGTATAGTTATGTATGTGAGGAGCAGGACCCCCATGTATCACCATTCTGTATAGTTATGTATGTGAGGGGCAGGACCCCCATGTATCACCATTCTGTATAGTTATGTATGTGAGGAGCAGGACCTCTATGTGTCACCATTCTGTATAGTTATGTATGTGAGGGGCAGGACCCCCATGTGTCACCATTCTGTATAGTTATGTATGTGAGGGGCAGGACCCCCATGTGTCACCATTCTGTATAGTTATGTATGTGAGGGGCAGGACCCCCATGTGTCACCATTCTGTATAGTTATGTATGTGAGGAGCAGGACCCCCATGTGTCACCATTCTGTATAGTTATGTATGTGAGGGGCAGGACCCCCATGTATCACCATTCTGTATAGTTATGTATGTGAGGAGCAGGACCTCCATGTGTCACCATTCTGTATAGTTATGTATGTGAGGGGCAGGACCCCCATGTGTCACCATTCTGTATAGTTATGTATGTGAGGAGCAGGACCCCCATGTGTCACCATTCTGTATAGTTATGTATGTGAGGGGCAGGACCTCCATGTATCACCATTCTGTATAGTTATGTATGTGAGGAGCAGGACCTCCATGTATCACCATTCTGTATAGTTATGTATGTGAGGGGCAGGACCCCCATGTGTCACCATTCTGTATAGTTATGTATGTGAGGAGCAGGACCCCCATGTGTCACCATTCTGTATAGTTATGTATGTGAGGAGCAGGACCTCCATGTGTCACCATTCTGTATAGTTATGTATGTGAGGGGCAGGACCCCCATGTGTCACCATTCTGTATAGTTATGTATGTGAGGGGCAGGACCTCCATGTATCACCATTCTGTATAGTTATGTATGTGAGGAGCAGGACCCCCATGTGTCACCATTCTGTATAGTTATGTATGTGAGGAGCAGGACCTCCATGTATCACCATTCTGTATAGTTATGTATGTGAGGGGCAGGACCCCCATGTGTCACCATTCTGTATAGTTATGTATGTGAGGAGCAGGACCTCCATGTGTCACCATTCTGTATAGTTATGTATGTGAGGAGCAGGACCCCCATGTGTCACCATTCTGTATAGTTATGTATGTGAGGGGCAGGACCTCCATGTGTCACCATTCTGTATAGTTATGTATGTGAGGGGCAGGACCCCCATGTGTCACCATTCTGTATAGTTATGTATGTGAGGGGCAGGACCCCCATGTGTCACCATTCTGTATAGTTATGTATGTGAGGAGCAGGACCTCCATGTGTCACCATTCTGTATAGTTATGTATGTGAGGAGCAGGACCCCCATGTATCACCATTCTGTATAGTTATGTATGTGAGGGGCAGGACCCCCATGTATCACCATTCTGTATAGTTATGTATGTGAGAGGCAGGACCTCCATGTATCACCATTCTGTATAGTTATGTATGTGAGGGGCAGGACCCCCATGTGTCACCATTCTGTATAGTTATGTATGTGAGGGGCAGGACCTCCATGTGTCACCATTCTGTATAGTTATGTATGTGAGGAGCAGGACCTCCATGTGTCACCATTCTGTATAGTTATGTATGTGAGGGGCAGGACCTCCATGTATCACCATTCTGTATAGTTATGTATGTGAGGGGCAGGACCTCCATGTGTCACCATTCTGTATAGTTATGTATGTGAGGAGCAGGACCTCCATGTGTCACCATTCTGTATAGTTATGTATGTGAGGGGCAGGACCCCCATGTGTCACCATTCTGTATAGTTATGTATGTGAGGAGCAGGACCCCCATGTGTCACCATTCTGTATAGTTATGTATGTGAGGGGCAGGACCCCCATGTATCACCATTCTGTATAGTTATGTATGTGAGGAGCAGGACCCCCATGTGTCACCATTCTGTATAGTTATGTATGTGAGGGGCAGGACCCCCATGTGTCACCATTCTGTATAGTTATGTATGTGAGGGGCAGGACCCCCATGTGTCACCATTCTGTATAGTTATGTATGTGAGGAGCAGGACCTCCATGTGTCACCATTCTGTATAGTTATGTATGTGAGGAGCAGGACCCCCATGTATCACCATTCTGTATAGTTATGTATGTGAGGGGCAGGACCCCCATGTGTCACCATTCTGTATAGTTATGTATGTGAGGGGCAGGACCTCCATGTGTCACCATTCTGTATAGTTATGTATGTGAGGAGCAGGACCCCCATGTATCACCATTCTGTATAGTTATGTATGTGAGGAGCAGGACCTCCATGTGTCACCATTCTGTATAGTTATGTATGTGAGGGGCAGGACCCCCATGTGTCACCATTCTGTATAGTTATGTATGTGAGGGGCAGGACCTCCATGTGTCACCATTCTGTATAGTTATGTATGTGAGGAGCAGGACCCCCATGTGTCACCATTCTGTATAGTTATGTATGTGAGGGGCAGGACCTCCATGTGTCACCATTCTGTATAGTTATGTATGTGAGGAGCAGGACCTCCATGTGTCACCATTCTGTATAGTTATGTATGTGAGAGGCAGGACCTCCATGTATCACCATTCTGTATAGTTATGTATGTGAGGGGCAGGACCTCCATGTGTCACCATTCTGTATAGTTATGTATGTGAGGGGCAGGACCTCCATGTATCACCATTCTGTATAGTTATGTATGTGAGGGGCAGGACCCCCATGTGTCACCATTCTGTATAGTTATGTATGTGAGGGGCAGGACCTCCATGTGTCACCATTCTGTATAGTTATGTATGTGAGGGGCAGGACCTCCATGTATCACCATTCTGTATAGTTATGTATGTGAGGAGCAGGACCTCCATGTATCACCATTCTGTATAGTTATGTATGTGAGGGGCAGGACCTCCATGTGTCACCATTCTGTATAGTTATGTATGTGAGGGGCAGGACCCCCATGTGTCACCATTCTGTATAGTTATGTATGTGAGGGGCAGGACCCCCATGTGTCACCATTCTGTATAGTTATGTATGTGAGGGGCAGGACCCCCATGTGTCACCATTCTGTATAGTTATGTATGTGAGGAGCAGGACCTCCATGTGTCACCATTCTGTATAGTTATGTATGTGAGGAGCAGGACCCCCATGTATCACCATTCTGTATAGTTATGTATGTGAGGGGCAGGACCCCCATGTGTCACCATTCTGTATAGTTATGTATGTGAGGGGCAGGACCTCCATGTGTCACCATTCTGTATAGTTATGTATGTGAGGAGCAGGACCCCCATGTATCACCATTCTGTATAGTTATGTATGTGAGGAGCAGGACCTCCATGTGTCACCATTCTGTATAGTTATGTATGTGAGGAGCAGGACCCCCATGTATCACCATTCTGTATAGTTATGTATGTGAGGAGCAGGACCTCCATGTGTCACCATTCTGTATAGTTATGTATGTGAGGGGCAGGACCCCCATGTATCACCATTCTGTATAGTTATGTATGTGAGGAGCAGGACCTCCATGTATCACCATTCTGTATAGTTATGTATGTGAGGGGCAGGACCCCCATGTGTCACCATTCTGTATAGTTATGTATGTGAGGGGCAGGACCTCCATGTGTCACCATTCTGTATAGTTATGTATGTGAGGGGCAGGACCTCCATGTATCACCATTCTGTATAGTTATGTATGTGAGGGGCAGGACCCCCATGTGTCACCATTCTGTATAGTTATGTATGTGAGAGGCAGGACCTCCATGTATCACCATTCTGTATAGTTATGTATGTGAGGGGCAGGACCTCCATGTGTCACCATTCTGTATAGTTATGTATGTGAGGGGCAGGACCCCCATGTGTCACCATTCTGTATAGTTATGTATGTGAGGGGCAGGACCCCCATGTGTCACCATTCTGTATAGTTATGTATGTGAGGGGCAGGACCTCCATGTGTCACCATTCTGTATAGTTATGTATGTGAGGAGCAGGACCCCCATGTGTCACCATTCTGTATAGTTATGTATGTGAGGGGCAGGACCTCCATGTGTCACCATTCTGTATAGTTATGTATGTGAGGAGCAGGACCTCCATGTGTCACCATTCTGTATAGTTATGTATGTGAGGGGCAGGACCCCCATGTGTCACCATTCTGTATAGTTATGTATGTGAGGGGCAGGACCCCCATGTGTCACCATTCTGTATAGTTATGTATGTGAGGGGCAGGACCTCCATGTGTCACCATTCTGTATAGTTATGTATGTGAGGAGCAGGACCCCCATGTATCACCATTCTGTATAGTTATGTATGTGAGGAGCAGGACCTCCATGTGTCACCATTCTGTATAGTTATGTATGTGAGGGGCAGGACCCCCATGTGTCACCATTCTGTATAGTTATGTATGTGAGGGGCAGGACCCCCATGTGTCACCATTCTGTATAGTTATGTATGTGAGGAGCAGGACCTCCATGTGTCACCATTCTGTATAGTTATGTATGTGAGGAGCAGGACCTCCATGTGTCACCATTCTGTATAGTTATGTATGTGAGAGGCAGGACCTCCATGTATCACCATTCTGTATAGTTATGTATGTGAGGGGCAGGACCCCCATGTGTCACCATTCTGTATAGTTATGTATGTGAGGAGCAGGACCCCCATGTATCACCATTCTGTATAGTTATGTATGTGAGGGGCAGGACCTCCATGTATCACCATTCTGTATAGTTATGTATGTGAGGGGCAGGACCCCCATGTATCACCATTCTGTATAGTTATGTATGTGAGGAGCAGGACCTCCATGTGTCACCATTCTGTATAGTTATGTATGTGAGGAGCAGGACCCCCATGTGTCACCATTCTGTATAGTTATGTATGTGAGGAGCAGGACCTCCATGTGTCACCATTCTGTATAGTTATGTATGTGAGGGGCAGGACCCCCATGTGTCACCATTCTGTATAGTTATGTATGTGAGGGGCAGGACCTCCATGTGTCACCATTCTGTATAGTTATGTATGTGAGGGGCAGGACCCCCATGCGGGAGGGAGAGGAGAGGGTGTGAAGGTTTTTGGAGGGGTGATACGGTGAATGGAGGGACATTGTTGAGCAGATTATTTTGGGCTGTGACTTTCTTTGCCCTTTGGGTTTAGGTTTCTTGCATTTTATGATCTTTTGAGGAAATGTTAAATGTCCTTTTTATATTTATCATTTCTATTTCTTTTCTCCTGTATTGGATCTTTTACCACTAGTAAGGATGTTGTCAATTCTGAAAATTTCTAATAAAATAAAAAAAAGAGAAAACCAAGCTTGGTATCGCTGCTGCATCTATGTAGTAAGCTTGGTTTTGGTGCTGTATCTATGTAGTAAGCTTGGTTTTGGTGCTGTATCTATGTAGTAAGCTTGGTTTTGGTGCTGTATCTATGTAGTAAGCTTGGTTTTGGTGCTGTATCTATGTAGTAAGCTTGGTTTTGGTGCTGTATCTATGTAGTAAGCTTGGTTTTGGTGCTGTATCTATGTAGTAAGCTTGGTTTTGGTGCTGCATCTATGTAGTAAGCTTGGTTTTGGTGCTGCATCTATGTAGTAAGCTTGGTTTTGGTGCTGTATCTATGTAGTAAGCTTGGTTTTGGTGCTGTATCTATGTAGTAAGCTTGGTTTTGGTGCTGTATCTATGTAGTAAGCTTGGTTTTGGTGCTGTATCTATGTAGTAAGCTTGGTTTTGGTGCTGCATCTATGTAGTAAGCTTGGTTTTGGTGCTGCATCTATGTAGTAAGCTTGGTTTTGGTGCTGCATCTATGTAGTAAGCTTGGTTTTGGTGCTGTATCTATGTAGTAAGCTTGGTTTTGGTGCTGTATCTATGTAGTAAGCTTGGTTTTGGTGCTGCATCTATGTAGTAAGCTTGGTTTTGGTGCTGTATCTATGTAGTAAGCTTGGTTTTGGTGCTGCATCTATGTAGTAAGCTTGGTTTTGGTGCTGTATCTATGTAGTAAGCTTGGTTTTGGTGCTGTATCTATGTAGTAAGCTTGGTTTTGGTGCTGTATCTATGTAGTAAGCTTGGTTTTGGTGCTGTATCTATGTAGTAAGCTTGGTTTTGGTGCTGCATCTATGTAGTAAGCTTGGTTTTGGTGCTGCATCTATGTAGTAAGCTTGGTTTTGGTGCTGCATCTATGTAGTAAGCTTGGTTTTGGTGCTGTATCTATGTAGTAAGCTTGGTTTTGGTGCTGTATCTATGTAGTAAGCTTGGTTTTGGTGCTGCATCTATGTAGTAAGCTTGGTTTTGGTGCTGTATCTATGTAGTAAGCTTGGTTTTGGTGCTGCATCTATGTAGTAAGCTTGGTTTTGGTGCTGTATGTATGTAGTAAGCTTGGTTTTGGTGCTGCATCTATGTAGTAAGCTTGGTTTTGGTGCTGTATCTATGTAGTAAGCTTGGTTTTGGTGCTGTATCTATGTAGTAAGCTTGGTTTTGGTGCTGTATCTATGTAGTAAGCTTGGTTTTGGTGCTGCATCTATGTAGTAAGCTTGGTTTTGGTGCTGTATGTATGTAGTTAGCTTGGTTTTGGTGCTGCATCTATGTAGTAAGCTTGGTTTTGGTGCTGTATCTATGTAGTAAGCTGGGTTTTGGTGCTGTATCTATGTAGTAAGCTTGGTTTTGGTGCTGTATCTATGTAGTAAGCTTGGTTTTGGTGCTGCATCTATGTAGTAAGCTTGGTTTTGGTGCTGTATCTATGTAGTAAGCTTGGTTTTGGTGCTGCATCTATGTAGTAAGCTTGGTTTTGGTGCTGTATCTATGTAGTAAGCTTGGTTTTGGTGCTGTATCTATGTAGTAAGCTTGGTTTTGGTGCTGTATCTATGTAGTAAGCTTGGTTTTGGTGCTGTATCTATGTAGTAAGCTTGGTTTTGGTGCTGCATCTATGTAGTAAGCTTGGTTTTGGTGCTGTATCTATGTAGTAAGCTTGGTTTTGGTGCTGTATCTATGTAGTAAGCTTGGTTTTGGTGCTGTATCTATGTAGTAAGCTTGGTTTTGGTGCTGTATCTTTGTACTAAGCTTGGTTTTTGTGCCGCATCTATGTAGTAAGCTGAGTTTTTGTGCAGTACCTATGGAGTAAGATTACTATTGTTTCTTTCCCGCTGTAATGCGGTCAGTTGTGTAATAGTTTGTATCTAACAAGTTTTGCAGGATGAAATATTTCTGCGCTAAACATGAGATAATCTCCGAGCCCCCGGGACCCCCGGACCCTGTGCCTAGTGACTGGGTGTGCTATGTTGTAGAAGCTGGATGGCCTCAGGTAAGTCACAGCCCCCACTGGACTGAGCGTCCATGTGCCATGATTGTGCCCGGCACTCTGTGGCGCCCAATGTCAGGCGGGTCACAAGCTCTGGAGTCTCCAGCCCTCCAGGTAATGTTGGATGAGATGGGACCCTCTCATAACCTGATACTTGCGTGACGTAATCCTGGACATGAGACGTGTGATACATCAGGACGTGTAGTGTCCCGGAGCTGCGCCTCTGCCCCTGTCCTGGACCCCGAAGGGTTCTGGTGGTGCTCGTTGTACATCTCCCAGGTTCTGGTCTAATCCAAACCGCATCTAGGCCTAAGTCTCCATTACTATGATCATTGTTTAACCAATGATATTGTCTGATACAACCAAGAAAAGAAGTGATTCCCTATTGGTCAAAACTCTAGAACATACTAGAAGGTTCCACTGATTCACCATCGGTTCTGTATGTGATGTACTACTGGATCCTGTCATTCCTTCCGCCTCCTGGAGATACTAGGATTAGTAATGTGCTTCTCCAGAACCTTCCAGAATCGGGACTCGCTGGCGTTGCTTTATTCAGGACACATGACTACTAAGACGTAAATGGAAGATTGTGAAGGAAACTTCAAAAAACCGGAGTTCCCTGCTGCAACCATTAATTCCTGACTCCATTTCTCCAAACACTCCACAGGCATCCAGGGACAACACCCGGAGGAAGCCCCAAGAAACTCTGACACCCCCTTGTGGATTTCCCTCCTTTACCACTGTTACCCCTTACGACCCCCGGGGCAGAGGCCGGGTCAAGCCGCCGTGACACCATTGACTTGGCCTTGACCCCTCTTGGCTCCCGAAGGACTCTGCCCTGACTCCTGTCCAGTTATTTACTGCTTCCCAGGTCATGAAACAATAAGAAGGCAACACGGCCTGCCATGACCTCGGTGACCCCTGACCCCAATGATGAGACGAGGCAGAGATGAGGAGACGCTTTTATTGAGCATTATGTCAGCGATTGATCATTTCTCTAATCAGTGGATCTATAATCAGCGGCAGAAGGCGTTGGCCGCGCCGTTCATCATTTATTCTTCTGCTTTAAAAATTATTATAAATGTCATATCTATAGCCAAACGTAGTGCTCTGGGTGAACATGGTTCTGTGGTACCAGCACTCTAAGAATGGACACATGCAATCATATGCGCGGTGCCCGTAAACCTGGACGTTGGGGTAACTGGCCGGCGTGATGCCCCAACGCCGAATGTGGGCATCAAATATTCTGCAAGAAGAGAAAGATAGAGGAAGGTTATACTGAGAAGACAGAGGACATCTCATAGGCTTCTATGGCATGGTGTAGTGGGCATGCTCAGCGAGGTGTTAGCTGGACATCACTTCTAGGCTTCTATGGCATGGTGTAGTGGGCATGCTCAGCGAGGTGTTAGCTGGACATCACTTCTAGGCTTCTATGGCATGGTGTAGTGGGCATGCTCAGTGAGGTGTTAGCTGGACATCACTTCTAGGCTTCTATGGCATGGTGTAGTGGGCATGCTCAGTGAGGTGTTAGCTGGACATCACTTCTAGGCTTCTATGGCATGGTGTAGTGGGCATGCTCAGCGAGGTGTTAGCTGGACATCACTTCTAGGCTTCTATGGCATGGTGTAGTGGGCATGCTCAGCGAGGTGTTAGCTGGACATCACTTCTAGGCATCTATGGCATGGTGTAGTGGGCATGCTCAGCGAGGTGTTAGCTGGACATCACTTCTAGGCTTCTATGCCATGGTGTAGTGGGCATGCTCAGTGAGGTGTTAGCTGGACATCACTTCTAGGCTTCTATGGCATGGTGTAGTGGGCATGCTCAGCGGGGTGTTAGCTGGACATCACTTCTAGGCTTCTATGGCATGGTGTAGTGGGCATGCTCAGTGAGGTGTTAGCTGGACATCACTTCTAGGCTTCTATGGCATGGTGTAGTGGGCATGCTCAGCGAGGTGTTAGCTGGACATCACTTCTAGGCTTCTATGGCATGGTGTAGTGGGCATGCTCAGCGAGGTGTTAGCTGGACATCACTTCTAGGCTTCTATGGCATGGTGTAGTGGGCATGCTCAGCGAGGTGTTAGCTGGACATCACTTCTAGGCTTCTATGGCATGGTGTGGGCATGCTCAGTGAGGTGATAGCTGGACATCACTTCTAGGCTTCTTTGGCATGGTGTAGTGGGCATGCTCAGTGATGTGTTAGCTGGACATCACTTCTAGGCTTCTATGGCATGGTGTAGTGGGCATGCTCAGTGAGGTGTTAGCTGGACATCACTTCTAGGCTTCTATGGCATGGTGTAGTGGGCATGCTCAGTGAGGTGATAGCTGGACATTACTTCTAAGCTTCTATGGCATGGTGTAGTGGGCATGCTCAGCGAGGTGATAGCTGGACATCACTTCTAGGCTTCTATGGCATGGTGTAATGGGCATGCTCAGTGAGGTGTTAGCTGGACATCACTTCTAGGCTTCTATGGCATGGTGTAGTGGGCATGCTCAGCGAGGTGATAGCTGGACATCACTTCTAGGCTTCTATGGCATGGTGTAGTGGGCATGCTCAGTGAGGTGTTAGCTGGATATCACTTCTAGGCTTCTATGGCATGGTGTAGTGGGCATGCTCAGTGAGGTGTTAGCTGGACATCACTTCTAGGCTTCTATGGCATGGTGTAGTGGGCATGCTCAGCGAGGTGTTAGCTGGACATCACTTCTAGGCTTCTATGGCATGGTGTAGTGGGCATGCTCAGCGAGGTGTTAGCTGGACATCACTTCTAGGCTTCTATGGCATGGTGTAGTGGGCATGCTCAGTGAGGTGATAGCTGGACATCACTTCTAAGCTTCTATGGCATGGTGTAATGGGCATGCTCAGCGAGGTGTTAGCTGGACATCACTTCTAGGCTTCTATGGCATGGTGTAGTGGGCATGCTCAGCGAGGTGTTAGCTGGACATCACTTCTAGGCTTCTATGGCATGGTGTAGTGGGCATGCTCAGTGAGGTGTTAGCTGGACATCACTTCTAGGCTTCTATGGCATGGTGTAGTGGGCATGCTCAGTGAGGTGTTAGCTGGACATCACTTCTAGGCTTCTATGGCATGGTGTAGTTGGCATGCTCAGCGAGGTGTTAGCTGGACATCACTTCTAGGTTTCTATGGCATGGTGTAGTGGGCATGCTCAGTGAGGTGTTAGCTGGACATCACTTCTAGGCTTCTATGGCATGGTGTAGTGGGCATGCTCAGTGAGGTGTTAGCTGGACATCACTTCTAGGCTTCTATGGCATGGTGTAGTGGGCATGCTCAGCGAGGTGTTAGCTGGACATCACTTCTAGGCTTCTATGGCATGGTGTAGTGGGCATGCTCAGCGAGGTGTTAGCTGGACATCACTTCTAGGCTTCTATGGCATGGTGTAGTGGGCATGCTCAGCGAGGTGTTAGCTGGACATCACT
The DNA here is from genome assembly GCF_040894005.1 of Engystomops pustulosus. Lineage (NCBI taxonomy): Eukaryota > Metazoa > Chordata > Amphibia > Anura > Leptodactylidae > Engystomops > Engystomops pustulosus. Next base: position 190,224 of record NW_027285018.1, on the reverse strand, counting down.
TCTAGGCTTCTATGGCATGGTGTAGTGGGCATGCTCAGTGAGGTGTTAGCTGGACATCACTTCTAGGCTTCTATGGCATGGTGTAGTGGGCATGCTCAGCGAGGTGTTAGCTGGACATCACTTCTAGGCTTCTATGGCATGGTGTAGTGGGCATGCTCAGTGAGGTGTTAGCTGGACATCACTTCTAGGCTTCTATGGCATGGTGTAGTGGGCATGCTCAGCGAGGTGTTAGCTGGACATCACTTCTAGGCTTCTATGGCATGGTGTAGTGGGCATGCTCAGCGAGGTGTTAGCTGGACATCACTTCTAGGCTTCTATGGCATGGTGTAGTGGGCATGCTCAGCGAGGTGTTAGCTGGACATCACTTCTAGGCTTCTATGGCATGGTGTGGGCATGCTCAGTGAGGTGATAGCTGGACATCACTTCTAGGCTTCTTTGGCATGGTGTAGTGGGCATGCTCAGCGAGGTGTTAGCTGGACATCACTTCTAAGCTTCTATGGCATGGTGTAGTGGGCATGCTCAGCGAGGTGTTAGCTGGACATCACTTCTAGGCTTCTATGGCATGGTGTAGTGAGCATGCTCAGCGAGGTGTTAGCTGGACATCACTTCTAGGCTTCTATGGCATGGTGTAGTGGGCATGCTCAGTGATGTGTTAGCTGGACATCACTTCTAGGCTTCTATGGCATGGTGTAGTGGGCATGCTCAGTGAGGTGATAGCTGGACATCACATCTAAGCTTCTATGGCATGGTGTAGTGGGCATGCTCAGTGATGTGTTAGCTGGACATCACTTCTAGGCTTCTATGGCATGGTGTGGGCATGCTCAGTGAGGTGATAGCTGGACATCACATCTAAGCTTCTATGGCATGGTGTAGTGGGCATGCTCAGTGATGTGTTAGCTGGACATCACTTCTAGGCTTCTATGGCATGGTGTAGTGGGCATGCTCAGTGATGTGTTAGCTGGACATCACTTCTAGGCTTCTATGGCATGGTGTAGTGGGCATGCTCAGTGAGGTGTTAGCTGGACATCACTTCTAGGCTTCTATGGCATGGTGTAGTGGGCATGCTCAGTGAGGTGATAGCTGGACATCACATCTAAGCTTCTATGGCATGGTGTAGTGGGCATGCTCAGTGATGTGTTAGCTGGACATCACTTCTAGGCTTCTATGGCATGGTGTAGTGGGCATGCTCAGTGAGGTGTTAGCTGGACATCACTTCTAGGCTTCTATGGCATGGTGTAGTGGGCATGCTCAGTGAGGTGATAGCTGGACATTACTTCTAAGCTTCTATGGCATGGTGTAGTGGGCATGCTCAGCGAGGTGATAGCTGGACATCACTTCTAGGCTTCTATGGCATGGTGTAATGGGCATGCTCAGTGAGGTGTTAGCTGGACATCACTTCTAGGCTTCTATGGCATGGTGTAGTGGGCATGCTCAGCGAGGTGATAGCTGGACATCACTTCTAGGCTTCTATGGCATGGTGTAGTGGGCATGCTCAGTGAGGTGTTAGCTGGACATCACTTCTAGGCTTCTATGGCATGGTGTAGTGGGCATGCTCAGTGAGGTGTTAGCTGGACATCACTTCTAGGCTTCTATGGCATGGTGTAGTGGGCATGCTCAGCGAGGTGTTAGCTGGACATCACTTCTAGGCTTCTATGGCATGGTGTAGTGGGCATGCTCAGCGAGGTGTTAGCTGGACATCACTTCTAGGCTTCTATGGCATGGTGTAGTGGGCATGCTCAGCGAGGTGATAGCTGGACATCACTTCTAAGCTTCTATGGCATGGTGTAATGGGCATGCTCAGCGAGGTGTTAGCTGGACATCACTTCTAGGCTTCTATGGCATGGTGTAGTGGGCATGCTCATCGAGGTGTTAGCTGGACATCACTTCTAGGCTTCTATGGCATGGTGTAGTGGGCATGCTCAGTGAGGTGTTAGCTGGACATCACTTCTAGGCTTCTATGGCATGGTGTAGTGGGCATGCTCAGTGAGGTGTTAGCTGGACATCACTTCTAGGCTTCTATGGCATGGTGTAGTGGGCATGCTCAGTGAGGTGTTAGCTGGACATCACTTCTAGGCTTCTATGGCATGGTGTAGTGGGCATGCTCAGCGAGGTGTTAGCTGGACATCACTTCTAGGCTTCTATGGCATGGTGTAGTGGGCATGCTCAGTGAGGTGTTAGCTGGACATCACTTCTAGGCTTCTATGGCATGGTGTAGTGGGCATGCTCAGCGAGGTGTTAGCTGGACATCACTTCTAGGCTTCTATGGCATGGTGTAGTGGGCATGCTCAGCGAGGTGTTAGCTGGACATCACTTCTAGGCTTCTATGGCATGGTGTAGTGGGCATGCTCAGCGAGGTGTTAGCTGGACATCACTTCTAGGCTTCTATGGCATGGTGTAGTGGGCATGCTCAGCGAGGTGTTAGCTGGACATCACTTCTAGGCTTCTATGGCATGGTGTAGTGGGCATGCTCAGTGAGGAGTTAGCTGGACATCATTTCTAGGCTTCTAAGGCATGGTGTAGTGGGCATGCTCAGTGAGGTGTTAGCTGGACATCACTTCTAGGCTTCTATGGCATGGTGTAGTGGGCATGCTCAGTGAGGTGATAGCTGGACATCACTTCTAGGCTTCTATGGCATGGTGTAGTGGGCATGCTCAGTGAGGAGTTAGCTGGACATCACTTCTAGGCTTCTATGGCATGGTGTAGTGGGCATGCTCAGCGAGGTGTTAGCTGGACATCACTACTAGGCTTCTATGGCATGGTGTAGTGGGCATGCTCAGTGAGGAGTTAGCTGGACATCACTTCTAGGCTTCTATGGCATGGTGTAGTGGGCATGCTCAGTGAGGTGTTAGCTGGACATCACTTCTAGGCTTCTATGGAATGGTGTAGTGGGCATGCTCAGTGAGGTGATAGCTGGACATCACATCTAAGCTTCTATGGCATGGTGTAGTGGGCATGCTCAGTGAGGTGTTAGCTGGACATCACTTCTAGGCTTCTATGGCATGGTGTAGTGGGCATGCTCAGTGAGGAGTTAGCTGGACATCACTTCTAGGCTTCTATGGCATGGTGTAGTGGGCATGCTCAGTGAGGTGTTAGCTGGACATCACTTCTAGGCTTCTATGGCATGGTGTAGTGGGCATGCTCAGTGAGGTGTTGGCTGGACATCACTTCTAGGCTTCTATAGCATGGTGTAGTGGGCATGCTCAGCGAGGTGTTAGCTGGACATCACTTCTAGGCTTCTATGGCATGGTGTAGTGGGCATGCTCAGCGAGGTGTTAGCTGGACATCACTTCTAGGCTTCTATGGCATGGTGTAGTGGGCATGCTCAGTGAGGTGTTAGCTGGACATCACTTCTAGGCTTCTATGGCATGGTGTAGTGGGCATGCTCAGCGAGGTGTTAGCTGGACATCACTTCTAGGCTTCTATGGCATGGTGTAGTGGGCATGCTCAGCGAGGTGGAGGCCCACGCTGAGGTTTAAGGTGCTGTGCCATGGTGGGTGTCAATGTGTGTGAACTGTGGATTGTATGGGTGGGTGAAGACCACCCTGGGGAAGTCCTTGTATAGTCCTGACCATTGCCCCCACACAACTCGCTGCTGTATCCGTTCTCCCTGCTCTGAGAATCTCCTCCTCCTTATAAAGATTCCTTTTTACTCTTCATTACTAAGCAGACGTAATAAAACCACTGACAGATCTTCTCACTTACTTGTCAATGAAGCAGTGGTGTAGGAAGAACATGAGGTCATTACAAGCGATGGGGACCACCGACATCGTTCCACCCATGTAGACGTGCCAAAGGTTGTGTAGAGACGTTCCGCGTTGATCGTTTCTATCCCTCCAGCCTGGTGGACAATAAGAGGATGATCAATAGGACACACATGGGATAAGGCGTAAAAGCCACAAATCTGTCAGTATCTCCATGGACACAACCACAACCAGACTTGGCGCAAGCTGTCAGACTGGGTAAGTGTCTCCCCCTGAAATGTCCGTGCAGCTCTGTAGCCCTGCGTGCAGCAGATAAACCGCCCTGACAAGGGAAAAGCTGCTACCTGAGACCCTACAAGGTGACAGGGAACATTTACTGTGTCTGGCAGCTGCTGGATGGTGGAGAGTAAAGCACAGAGGCAATGACCCTACACAAGACCAAGATGGCCACAAAGCTACAGAATCAGATCAAAAGTCACAGGACGTGTAATGTAGCAGAGGCCAAACACAAAAGTCACAGGACGTGTAACGTAGCAGAGGCCAAACACAAAAGTCACAGGACGTGTAACGTAGCAGAGGCCAAACACAAAAGTCACAGGACGTATAACGTAGCAGAGGCCAAACACAAATAATAGCAAAGTACCCGGGAAAGGTGTAAGGGGACTGGCAGAGGTGTATCGGGCTGCTATAGAAAGGAGTTCCTGGGCGCTCCCCCCAGCAGCTGTCCCTCCTCGCTGAGAGCAGGGTGAGGGCACCCAGTCCACATCTCATTGATTGTTACTTTTTATGTGACAGTATTAAATATCCTTCTATTTAGTGCACTCTCCTTATTTCCTTAATTACTTCACATTTGCAGCCAACTGAAATCTGACTTTATATGGGATAGGATAGGAAATAACTGCTCTGAGCTATAACAAAACAGAATGGGTTAACAAAAAATATTTTATATGTATCAATAGACTGTCTCTGACCGTCTCTGACCTTTTCTGTCTCTGACCGTCTCTCTCACTGACTGTCTGTCTCTGGCAGTCTCTCTCACTGACTGTCTGTCTCTGGCAGTCTCTCTCACTGACTGTCTGTCTCTGGCAGTCTCTCTCACTGACTGTCTGTCTCTGGCAGTCTCTCTCACTGACTGTCTGTCTCTGGCAGTCTCTCTCACTGACTGTCTGTCTCTGGCAGTCTCTCTCACTGACTGTCTGTCTCTGGCAGTCTCTCTCACTGACTGTCTGTCTCTGGCAGTCTCTCTCACTGACTGTCTGTCTCTGGCAGTCTCTCTCACTGACTGTCTGTCTCTGGCAGTCTCTCTCACTGACTGTCTGTCTCTGGCAGTCTCTCTCACTGACTGTCTCTGAGGGTGCAGGATGCGTTGTGTCGCGTCGTGCTTCAGCCTTGATTACATGCTAAGGTTACATTGCGTTTTAGCTGAAGCCAGTGGAGTCAAAAACTCATTGCACGACGCCACGCGTCCTATGAATGCGTCCTGACACTCATTCCAGTCACTGTAATTATTAATTATTCTTTATTTATATAGCGCACACAGATACCGCAGCGCTGCACAGAGCTGTCACATCTCTCTGTCCCCAATGGGGCTCACAATCTAATCACGACGTTTCGCCAATTCAATCAAGGCATTATCAAGCATGATTGAAGCCTTGATTGCATTGGCGAAACGTCGCACTTTTTTGGTGGAATAAACTTCTTCAGAGATACCGGAGTGCTGCTTCTCAATTGTATACTAGTATGCTTTGGGGTCATTGCCAGACCTCTTAAGAAGACCTGCACCCGAATATTGATATACGCACGGTGCCGCTCAAAAACACATTGGGGGTCATTTATTAAGGGCCCGATTCGCGTTTTCCCGACGTGTTACCCGAATATTTCCGTTTTGCGCCGCTTGTACTTAAATTGCCCCGGGATTTTGGCGCACGCGATCGGATTGTGGCGCATCGGCGCTGGCATGCGCGCGACGGAAATCGGGGGGCGTGGCCGAACGAAAACCCGACGTATTCGGAAGAACCGCCGCATTTAAAAACCGAAAATGTGTCGCATAAGGACCGCTTACCTTCACCTGGTCCAGCTCGGTGCATTCCGGCGCGATGAGTTTACTTTCAGCGCAGCAGCGCCACCTGGTGGACGGCGGAAGAACTACCTTATTAAATCCCGGCCGGACCCGAATCCAGAGCGGAGAAGCCGCCGCTGGAACGCGAATGGACCGGGTAAGTAAATTTGCCCCATTGTTTGGACTGCTTTAATCACCTACCAGTATGTATGGAGTGTGGGAGGAAACCGGAGGAACCACAGAAAACCCATACAAACACGGAAAGAACATACAAACTCTTTGCAGATGTTGACCGGACTTGAACCCAGGTCCCCAGCGCTGCAAGGCTGTAATGATAACCACTAAGCCGCCGTGCTGCAAGGCTGTAATGATAACCACTAAGCCACCGTGCTGCAAGGCTGTAATGCTAACCACTGAGGCACCCTGCTGCAGGCCTGTAATGCTAACCACTGAGCCACCCTGCTGCAGGGCTGTAATGCTAACCACTGAGCCACCCTGCTGCAGGGCTGTAATGCTAACCACTGAGCCACCCTGCTGCAGGGCTGTAATGCTAACCACTGAGCCACCCTGCTGCAGGGATGTAATGCTAACCACTGAGCCACCGTGCTGTAAAGCTGTAATGCTAATCACTGAGTCACCCTGCTGCAAGGCTGTAATGGTAATTACTGAGTCACCCTGCTGCAAGGCTGCAATGCTAATTACTGAGTCACCCTGCTGCAGGCCTGTAATGCTAACCACTGAGCCACCCTGCTGCAGGCCTGCAATGCTAACCACTGAGCCACCCTGCTGCAGGGATGTAATGCTAACCACTGAGCCACCGTGCTGTAAAGCTGTAATGCTAATCACTGAGTCACCCTGCTGCAAGGCTGTAATGCTAATTACTGAGTCACCCTGCTGCAGGGCTGTAATGCTAACCACTGAGCCACCCTGCTTCAGGCCTGTAATGCTAACCACTGAGCCACCCTGCTGCAGGGCTGTAATGCTAACCACTGAGCCACCCTGCTGCAAGGCTGTAATGCTAATTACTGAGTCACCCTGCTGCAAGGCTGTAATGGTAATTACTGAGTCACCCTGCTGCAAGGCTGCAATGCTAACCACTGAGCCACCAAGCTGCCCAGTCTCTGACACTCTCATTCCAGTGACTATCACTTTGTCTAGAGAGCTCAACCGCTCTAGTTCCCCAGGGCAACCAATCAGGGCTCTGCTTTAATTTCCCCCAGCTGTTTATAAAATGACAGCTGATCTTTGATTGGTTTCATAGGCAAAGAACAGTTTTACCTCTGACACTTCTGATAATCTCCCCCGATCTCTGTCTCTCTCCGACTTACCTCACACATAAGTGTCTTATACTATTGTCTACAGTAACCAATCACAGCTCATATTACTGACCCGTAGTAGCCAATCACAGCTCATATTACTGACCTGTAGTAGCCAATCACAGCTCATATTACTGACCTGTAGTAGCCAATCACAGCTCATATTACTGACCTGTAGTAACCAATCACAGCTCATATTACTGACCTGTAGTAGCCAATCACAGCTCATATTACTGACCTGTAGTAGCCAATCACAGCTCATATTACTGACCTGTAGTAGCCAATCACAGCTCATATTACTGACCTGTAGTAACCAATCACAGCTCATATTATTAACATGTAGTAGTAACCAATCACAGCTCATATTACTGACCTGTAGTAACCAATCACAGCTCATATTACTGACCTGTAGTAGTAACCAATCACAGCTCATATTATTAACATGTAGTAGTAACCAATCACAGCTCATATTACTGACCTGTAGTAGTAACCAATCACAGCTCATATTACTGACCTGTAGTAGCCAATCACAGCTCATATTACTGACCTGTAGTAGTAACCAATCACAGCTCATATTACTGACCTGTAGTAGCCAATCACAGCTCATATTACTGACCTGTAGTAGCCAATCACAGCTCATATTACTGACCTGTAGTAGTAACCAATCACAGCTCATATTACTGACCTGTAGTAGCCAATCACAGCTCATATTACTGACCTGTAGTAGCCAATCACAGCTCATATTACTGACCTGTAGTAACCAATCACAGCTCATATTACTGACCTGTAGTAGCCAATCACAGCTCATATTACTGACCTGTAGTAACCAATCACAGCTCATATTACTGACCTGTAGTAGTAACCAATCACAGCTCATATTACTGACCTGTAGTAGTAACCAATCACAGCTCATATTACTGACCTGTAGTAGTAACCAATCACAGCTCATATTACTGACCGGTAGTAGTAACCCATCACAGCTCATATTACTGACCTGTAGTAGTAACCAATCACAGCTCATATTACTGACCTGTAGTAGTAACCAATCACAGCTCATATTACTGACCTGTAGTAGTAACCAATCACAGCTCATATTACTGACCTGTAGTAGTAACCAATCACAGCTCATATTACTGACCGGTAGTAGTAACCAATCACAGCTCATATTACTGACCTGTAGTAGTAACCAATCACAGCTCATATTACTGGCCTGTAGTAGTAACCAATCACAGCTCATATTACTGACCGGTAGTAGTAACCAATCACAGCTCATATTACTGACCTGTAGTAGTAACCAATCACAGCTCATATTACTGACCTGTAGTAGTAACCCATCACAGCTCATATTACTGACCTGTAGTAGTAACCAATCACAGCTCATATTACTGACCTGTAGTAGCCAATCACAGCTCATATTACTGACCTGTAGTAGTAACCCATCACAGCTCATATTACTGACCTGTAGTAGTAACCCATCACAGCTCATATTACTGACCTGTAGTAGTAACCCATCACAGCTCATATTACTGACCTGTAGTAGTAACCAATCACAGCTCATATTACTGACCTGTAGTAGTAACCCATCACAGCTCATATTACTGACCTGTAGTAGTAACCCATCACAGCTCATATTACTGACCTGTAGTAGTAACCAATCACAGCTCATATTACTGACCTGTAGTAGTAACCAATCACAGCTCATATTACTGACCTGTAGTAGTAACCAATCACAGCTCATATTACTGACCTGTAGTAGTAACCAATCACAGCTCATATTACTGACCTGTAGTAGCCATATATATTCACACACATACACATATATATACACACACACATATATATATATACACACACACACATATATATATACACACACACACACATATACATATATATATATATATATATATACACACACACACATATATATATACACCTACACACACACATACATATATACATACACACATACACATATATACACACACATACATATATACATACACACATACACATATTTATACACACATATATATACATACTCACACATACATACACACACATACATACACACACATATATACATACACACATACACATATTTATACACACATACATATATACATACTCACACATACATACACACACATACATACACACACATACATACACACACATATATATACATACACTTATATATATATACAGTACATACATTGTGTTGTTCAGTCTGAGGACTCTGTATATCACTAGGAGACTGGATCGATGTCCATGTCCTCGGGCGACAGAATTTCTTCCTATTCCACTAGAAAGAGTTTTTTGTTTCTTTCTTACCTCACTGTTTGTAAGTATCGGATGTGGATTGTTTTTATCTTTTTCATTTTATCTGACAATTCTTTTACTGTGCTGCATTTTTATGTAAATTAAATTGTTCACTTAATTAGTCTCTGCTCGTAGCCTTAAAGGATCTAAATTTCTGAAGGGAATCACGTTACCAGAGGTCATTGTTAGCGGAGTCCATGTAGTAAGCGATTGCAGGTTCTGTGTGATCATCAGTGTAATAATGTATAAGTAGTGAGTGCATGCGCTGTGTGATCATCAGTGTAATAGTGTATAAGTAGTGACTGCATGCGCTGTGTGATCATCAGTGTAATAGTGTATAAGTAGTGAGTGCATGCGCTGTGTGATCATCAGTGTAATAGTGTATAAGTAGTGACTGCATGCGCTGTGTGATCATCAGTGTAATAGTGTATAAGTAGTGAGTGCATGCGCTGTGTGATCATCAGTGTAATAGTGTATAAGTAGTGAGTGCATGCGCTGAGTGATCATCAGTGTAATAGTGTATAAGTAGTGAGTGCATGCGCTGTGTGATCATCAGTGTAATATCGTATAAGTAGTGAGTGCATGCGCTGTGTGATCATCAGTGTAATATCGTATAAGTAGTGAGTGCATGCGCTGAGTTATCATCAGTGTAATATCGTATAAGTAGTGAGTGCATGCGCTGTGTGATCATCAGTGTAATAGTGTATAAGTAGTGACTGCATGCGCTGTGTGATCATCAGTGTAATATCGTATAAGTAGTGAGTGCATGCGCTGTGTGATCATCAGTGTAATAGTGTATAAGTAGTGAGTGCATGCGCTGTGTGATCATCAGTGTAATATCGTATAAGTAGTGAGTGCATGCGCTGTGTGATCATCAGTGTAATATCGTATAAGTAGTGAGTGCATGCGCTGAGTTATCATCAGTGTAATATCGTATAAGTAGTGAGTGCATGCGCTGTGTGATCATCAGTGTAATAGTGTATAAGTAGTGACTGCATGCGCTGTGTGATCATCAGTGTAATATCGTATAAGTAGTGACTGCATGCGCTGTGTGATCATCAGTGTAATATCGTATAAGTAGTAACTGCATGCGCTGTGTGATCATCAGTGTAATAGTGTATAAGTAGTGAGTGCATGCGCTGTGTGATCATCAGTGCAATATCGTATAAGTAGTGAGTGCATGCGCTGTGTGATCATCAGTGTAATAGTGTATAAGTAGTGAGTGCATGCGCTGTGTGATCATCAGTGTAATAGTGTATAAGTAGTGAGTGCATGCGCTGTGTGATCATCAGTGTAATAGTGTATAAGTAGTGAGTGCATGCGCTGTGTGATCATCAGTGTAATAGTGTATAAGTAGTGAGTGCATGCGCTGTGTGATCATCAGTGTAATAGTGTATAAGTAGTGACTGCATGCGCTGTGTGATCATCAGTGTAATATCGTATAAGTAGGGACTGCATGCGCTGTGTGATCATCAGTGTAATAGTGTATAAGTAGTGAGTGCATGCGCTGTGTGATCATCAGTGCAATATCGTATAAGTAGTGAGTGCATGCGCTGTGTGATCATCAGTGTAATAGTGTATAAGTAGTGAGTGCATGCGCTGTGTGATCATCAGTGTAATAGTGTATAAGTAGTGAGTGCATGCGCTGTGTGATCATCAGTGTAATAGTGTATAAGTAGTGACTGCATGCGCTGTGTGACCATCAGTGTAATAGTGTATAAGTAGTGAGTGCATGCGCTGTGTGATCATCAGTGTAATATCGTATAAGTAGTGAGTGCATGCGCTGTGTGATCATCAGTGTAATATTGTATAAGTAGTGAGTGCATGCGCTGTGTGATCATCAGTGTAATATCGTATAAGTAGTGAGTGCATGCGCTGTGTGATCATCAGTGTAATATCGTATAAGTAGTGAGTGCATGCGCTGAGTGATCATCAGTGTAATAGTGTATAAGTAGTGAGTGCATGCGCTGTGTGAACATCAGTGTAATATTGTATAAGTAGTGAGTGCATGTGCTGTGTGACCATCAGTGTAATATCGTATAAGTAGTGAGTGCATGCGCTGAGTTATCATCAGTGTAATAGTGTATAAGTAGTGAGTGCATGCGCTGTGTGATCATCAGTGTAATAGTGTATAAGTAGTGAGTGCATGCGCTGTGTGATCATCAGTGTAATATCGTATAAGTAGTGAGTGCATGTGCTGAGTGATCATCAGTGTAATATCGTATAAGTAGTGAGGGCATGTGCTGTGTGATCATCAGTAAAATATCGTATAAGTAGTGAGTGCATGCGCTGTGTGATCATCAGTGTAATATCGTATAAGTAGTGAGTGCATGCGCTGAGTGATCATCAGTGTAATATCGTATAAGTAGTGAGTGCATGCGCTGAGTGATCATCAGTGTAATAGTGTATAAGTAGTGAGTGCATGCGCTGTGTGATCATCCGTGTAATAGTGTATAAGTAGTGAGTGCATGCGCTGAGTGATCATCAGTGTAATATCGTATAAGTAGTGAGTGCATGCGCTGTGTGATCATCAGTGTAATATCGTATAAGTAGTGAGTGCATGCGCTGAGTGATCATCAGTGTAATATCGTATAAGTAGTGAGTGCATGCGCTGAGTGATCATCAGTGCAATATTGTATATGTAGTGAGTGCATGTGCTGTGTTATCATCAGTGCAATATCGTATAAGTAGTGAGTGCATGCGCTGTGTGATCATCAGTGTAATAGTGTATAAGTAGTGAGTGCATGCGCTGTGTGATCATCAGTGCAATATCGTATAAGTAGTGAGTGCATGCGCTGTGTGACCATCAGTGTAATAGTGTATAAGTAGTGAGTGCATGCGCTGAGTGATCATTAGTGCAATATCGTATAAGTAGTGAGTGCATGCGCTGTGTGACCATCAGTGTAATAGTGTATAAGTAGTGAGCGCATGTGCTGAGTTATCATCAGTGCAATATCGTATAAGTAGTAAATGCATGCGCTGTGTGATCATCAGTGTAATAGTGTATAAGTAGTGAGTGCAAGCGCTGTGTGATCATCAGTGCAATATCGTATAAGTAGTGAGTGCATGCGCTGTGTGATCATCAGTGTAATAGTGTATAAGTAGTGAGTGCATGTGCTGTGTGATCATCAGTGTAATATCGTATAAGTAGTGAGTGCATGCGCTGTGTGATCATCAGTGTAATAGTGTATAAGTAGTGACTACATGCGCTGTGTGATCATCAGTGCAATATCGTATAAGTAGTGAGTGCATGCGCTGTGTGACCATCAGTGTAATAATGTATAAGTAGTGAGTGCATGCGCTGAGTTATCATTAGTGCAATATCGTATAAGTAGTGAGTGCATGCGCTGTGTGATCATCAGTGTAATAGTGTATAAGTAGTGAGTGCATGTGCTGTGTGATCATCAGTGCAATATCGTATAAGTAGTGAGTGCATGCGCTGTGTGATCATCAGTGTAATAGTGTATAAGTAGTGAGTGCATGCGCTGTGTGATCATCAGTGCAATATCGTATAAGTAGTGAGTGCATGCACTGTGTGATCATCAGTGCATTATCGTATAAGTAGTGAGTGCATGCGCTGTGTGACCATCAGTGTAATAGTGTATAAGTAGTGAGTGCATGCGCTGAGTTATCATTAGTGCAATATTGTATAAGTAGTGAGTGCATGCACTGTGTGATCATCAGTGTAATAGTGTATAAGTAGTGAGTGCATGTGCTGTGTGATCATCAGTGCAATATCATATAAGTAGTGAGTGCATGCGCTGTGTGATCATCAGTGTAATAGTGTATAAGTAGTAAGTGCATGCGCTGTGTGACCATCAGTGTAATAGTGTATAAGTAGTGAGTGCATGCGCTGAGTTATCTTCACTGCAATATCGTATAAGTAGTGAGTGCATGCGCTGAGTTATCATCAGTGCAATATCGTATAAGTAGTGAGTGCATGCGCTGTGTGATCATCAGTGCAATATCGTATAAGTAGTGAGTGCATGCGCTGTGTGATCATCAGTGCAATATCATATAAGTAGTGAGTGCATGCGCTGTGTGATCATCAGTGCAATATCATATAAGTAGTGAGTGCATGCGCTGTGTGATCATCAGTGTAATAGTGTATAAGTAGTGAGTGCATGCGCTGAGTTATCATCAGTGTAATAGTGTATAAGTAGTGAGTGCATGCGCTGTGTGATCATCAGTGTAATAGTGTATAAGTAGTGAGTGCATGTGCTGTGTGATCATCAGTGTAATATTGTATAAGTAGTGAGTGCATGCGCTGAGTTATCATCAGTGTAATATCGTATAAGTAGTGAGTGCAAGCGCTGAGTTATCAGTGTAATATCGTATAAGTAGTGAGTGCATGCGCTGTGTGATCATCAGTGTAATATCGTATAAGTAGTGAGTGCATGCGCTGAGTTATCATCAGTGTAATATCGTATAAGTAGTGAGTGCATGCACTGTGTGATCATCAGTGTAATATCGTATAAGTAGTAAGTGCATGCGCTGTGTGATCATCAGTGTAATAGTGTATAAGTAGTGAGTGCATGCGCTGTGTGATCATCAGTGTAATATCGTATAAGTAGTGAGTGCATGCACTGTGTGATCATCAGTGTAATATCGTATAAGTAGTGAGTGCATGCACTGTGTGATCATCAGTGTAATAGTGTATAAGTAGTGAGTGCATGCGCTGAGTGATCATCAGTGTAATATCGTATAAGTAGTGAGTGCATGCGCTGTGTGATCATCAGTGTAATATCGTATAAGTAGTGAGTGCATGCACTGTGTGATCATCAGTGTAATAGTGTATAAGTAGTGAGTGCATGCGCTTAGTGATCATCAGTGTAATATCGTATAAGTAGTGAGTGCATGCGCTGTGTGATCATCAGTGTAATATCGTATAAGTAGTGAGTGCATGCGCTGTGTGATCATCAGTGTAATATCGTATAAGTAGTGAGTGCATGTGCTGAGTGATCATCAGTGTAATAGTGTATAAGTAGTGAGTGCATGTGCTGTGTGATCATCAGTGTAATATCGTATAAGTAGTGAGTGCATGCACTGTGTGATCATCAGTGTAATATCGTATAAGTAGTGAGTGCATGTGCTGAGTGATCATCAGTGTAATAGTGTATAAGTAGTGAGTGCATGCGCTGTGTGATCATCAGTGTAATATCGTATAAGTAGTGAGTGCATGTGCTGAGTGATCATCAGTGTAATATCGTATAAGTAGTGAGTGCATGCGCTGTGTGATCATCAGTGTAATAGTGTATAAGTAGTGAGTGCATGCGCTGTGTGATCATCAGTGTAATAGTGTATAAGTAGTGAGTGCATGCGCTGTGTGATCATCAGTGTAATAGTGTATAAGTAGTGAGTGCATGCGCTGTGTGATCATCAGTGTAATATCGTATAAGTAGTGAGTGCATGCGCTGTGTGATCATCAGTGTAATATCGTATAAGTAGTGAGTGCATGCGCTGTGTGATCATCAGTGTAATATCGTATAAGTAGTGAGTGCATGCGCTGTGTAATATCGTATAAGTAGTGAGTGCATGCGCTGTGTGATCATCAGTGTAATATCGTATAAGTAGTGACTGCATGTGCTGTGTGATCATCAGTGTAATAGTGTATAAGTAGTGAGTGCATGCGCTGTGTGATCATCAGTGTAATATCGTATAAGTAGTGAGTGCATGCACTGTGTGATCATCAGTGTAATATCGTATAAGTAGTGAGTGCATGTGCTGTGTGATCATCAGTGTAATATCGTATAAGTAGTGAGTGCATGCACTGTGTGATCATCAGTGTAATATCGTATAAGTAGTGAGTGCATGCGCTGTGTGATTATCAGTGTAATATCGTATAAGTAGTGAGTGCATGCGCTGTGTGATCATCAGTGTAATATCGTATAAGTAGTGAGTGCATGCGCTGTGTGATCATCAGTGTAATAGTGTATAAGTAGTGACTGCATGCGCTGTGTGATCATCAGTGCAATATCGTATAAGTAGTGAGTGCATGCGCTGTGTGACCATCAGTGTAATAGTGTATAAGTAGTGAGTGCATGCGCTGAGTTATCATTAGTGCAATATTGTATAAGTAGTGAGTGCATGCACTGTGTGATCATCAGTGTAATAGTGTATAAGTAGTGAGTGCATGTGCTGTGTGATCATCAGTGCAATATCATATAAGTAGTGAGTGCATGCGCTGTGTGATCATCAGTGTAATAGTGTATAAGTAGTAAGTGCATGCGCTGTGTGACCATCAGTGTAATAGTGTATAAGTAGTGAGTGCATGCGCTGAGTTATCATCAGTGCAATATCGTATAAGTAGTGAGTGCATGCGCTGAGTTATCATCAGTGCAATATCGTATAAGTAGTGAGTGCATGCGCTGTGTGATCATCAGTGCAATATCATATAAGTAGTGAGTGCATGCGCTGTGTGATCATCAGTGTAATAGTGTATAAGTAGTGAGTGCATGCGCTGTGTGATCATCAGTGTAATAGTGTATAAGTAGTGAGTGCATGCGCTGTGTGATCATCAGTGTAATAGTGTATAAGTAGTGACTGCATGCGCTGTGTGACCATCAGTGTAATAGTGTATAAGTAGTGAGTGCATGCGCTGTGTGATCATCAGTGTAATATCGTATAAGTAGTGAGTGCATGCGCTGTGTGATCATCAGTGTAATATTGTATAAGTAGTGAGTGCATGCGCTGTGTGATCATCAGTGTAATATCGTATAAGTAGTGAGTGCATGCGCTGTGTGATCATCAGTGTAATATCGTATAAGTAGTGAGTGCATGCGCTGAGTGATCATCAGTGTAATAGTGTATAAGTAGTGAGTGCATGCGCTGTGTGAACATCAGTGTAATATTGTATAAGTAGTGAGTGCATGTGCTGTGTGACCATCAGTGTAATATCGTATAAGTAGTGAGTGCATGCGCTGAGTTATCATCAGTGTAATAGTGTATAAGTAGTGAGTGCATGCGCTGTGTGATCATCAGTGTAATAGTGTATAAGTAGTGAGTGCATGCGCTGTGTGATCATCAGTGTAATATCGTATAAGTAGTGAGTGCATGTGCTGAGTGATCATCAGTGTAATATCGTATAAGTAGTGAGGGCATGTGCTGTGTGATCATCAGTAAAATATCGTATAAGTAGTGAGTGCATGCGCTGTGTGATCATCAGTGTAATATCGTATAAGTAGTGAGTGCATTCGCTGAGTGATCATCAGTGTAATATCGTATAAGTAGTGAGTGCATGCGCTGAGTGATCATCAGTGTAATAGTGTATAAGTAGTGAGTGCATGCGCTGTGTGATCATCCGTGTAATAGTGTATAAGTAGTGAGTGCATGCGCTGAGTGATCATCAGTGTAATATCGTATAAGTAGTGAGTGCATGCGCTGTGTGATCATCAGTGTAATATCGTATAAGTAGTGAGTGCATGCGCTGAGTGATCATCAGTGTAATATCGTATAAGTAGTGAGTGCATGCGCTGAGTGATCATCAGTGCAATATTGTATATGTAGTGAGTGCATGTGCTGTGTTATCATCAGTGCAATATCGTATAAGTAGTGAGTGCATGCGCTGTGTGATCATCAGTGTAATAGTGTATAAGTAGTGAGTGCATGCGCTGTGTGATCATCAGTGCAATATCGTATAAGTAGTGAGTGCATGCGCTGTGTGACCATCAGTGTAATAGTGTATAAGTAGTGAGTGCATGCGCTGAGTGATCATTAGTGCAATATCGTATAAGTAGTGAGTGCATGCGCTGTGTGACCATCAGTGTAATAGTGTATAAGTAGTGAGCGCATGTGCTGAGTTATCATCAGTGCAATATCGTATAAGTAGTAAATGCATGCGCTGTGTGATCATCAGTGTAATAGTGTATAAGTAGTGAGTGCATGCGCTGAGTTATCATCAGTGTAATAGTGTATAAGTAGTGAGTGCAAGCGCTGTGTGATCATCAGTGCAATATCGTATAAGTAGTGAGTGCATGCGCTGTGTGATCATCAGTGTAATAGTGTATAAGTAGTGAGTGCATGTGCTGTGTGATCATCAGTGTAATAGTGTATAAGTAGTGAGTGCAAGCGCTGTGTGATCATCAGTGCAATATCGTATAAGTAGTGAGTGCATGCGCTGTGTGATCATCAGTGTAATAGTGTATAAGTAGTGAGTGCATGTGCTGTGTGATCATCAGTGTAATATCGTATAAGTAGTGAGTGCATGCGCTGTGTGATCATCAGTGTAATAGTGTATAAGTAGTGACTACATGCGCTGTGTGATCATCAGTGCAATATCGTATAAGTAGTGAGTGCATGCGCTGTGTGACCATCAGTGTAATAATGTATAAGTAGTGAGTGCATGCGCTGAGTTATCATTAGTGCAATATCGTATAAGTAGTGAGTGCATGCGCTGTGTGATCATCAGTGTAATAGTGTATAAGTAGTGAGTGCATGTGCTGTGTGATCATCAGTGCAATATCGTATAAGTAGTGAGTGCATGCGCTGTGTGATCATCAGTGTAATAGTGTATAAGTAGTGAGTGCATGCGCTGTGTGATCATCAGTGCAATATCGTATAAGTAGTGAGTGCATGCACTGTGTGATCATCAGTGCATTATCGTATAAGTAGTGAGTGCATGCGCTGTGTGACCATCAGTGTAATAGTGTATAAGTAGTGAGTGCATGCGCTGAGTTATCATTAGTGCAATATTGTATAAGTAGTGAGTGCATGCACTGTGTGATCATCAGTGTAATAGTGTATAAGTAGTGAGTGCATGTGCTGTGTGATCATCAGTGCAATATCATATAATTAGTGAGTGCATGCGCTGTGTGATCATCAGTGTAATAGTGTATAAGTAGTAAGTGCATGCGCTGTGTGACCATCAGTGTAATAGTGTATAAGTAGTGAGTGCATGCGCTGAGTTATCTTCACTGCAATATCGTATAAGTAGTGAGTGCATGCGCTGAGTTATCATCAGTGCAATATCGTATAAGTAGTGAGTGCATGCGCTGTGTGATCATCAGTGCAATATCGTATAAGTAGTGAGTGCATGCGCTGTGTGATCATCAGTGCAATATCATATAAGTAGTGAGTGCATGCGCTGTGTGATCATCAGTGCAATATCATATAAGTAGTGAGTGCATGCGCTGTGTGATCATCAGTGTAATAGTGTATAAGTAGTGAGTGCATGCGCTGAGTTATCATCAGTGTAATAGTGTATAAGTAGTGAGTGCATGTGCTGTGTGATCATCAGTGTAATATTGTATAAGTAGTGAGTGCATGCGCTGAGTTATCATCAGTGTAATATCGTATAAGTAGTGAGTGCAAGCGCTGAGTTATCAGTGTAATATCGTATAAGTAGTGAGTGCATGCGCTGTGTGATCATCAGTGTAATATCGTATAAGTAGTGAGTGCATGCGCTGAGTTATCATCAGTGTAATATCGTATAAGTAGTGAGTGCATGCACTGTGTGATCATCAGTGTAATATCGTATAAGTAGTAAGTGCATGCGCTGTGTGATCATCAGTGTAATAGTGTATAAGTAGTGAGTGCATGCGCTGTGTGATCATCAGTGTAATATCGTATAAGTAGTGAGTGCATGCACTGTGTGATCATCAGTGTAATATCGTATAAGTAGTGAGTGCATGCACTGTGTGATCATCAGTGTAATAGTGTATAAGTAGTGAGTGCATGCGCTGAGTGATCATCAGTGTAATATCGTATAAGTAGTGAGTGCATGCGCTGTGTGATCATCAGTGTAATATCGTATAAGTAGTGAGTGCATGCGCTGTGTGATCATCAGTGTAATATCGTATAAGTAGTGAGTGCATGCGCTGAGTGATCATCAGTGTAATATCGTATAAGTAGTGAGTGCATGCGCTGAGTTATCATCAGTGTAATATCGTATAAGTAGTGAGTGCATGCACTGTGTGATCATCAGTGTAATATCGTATAAGTAGTGAGTGCATGCGCTGTGTGACCATCAGTGTAATAGTGTATAAGTAGTGAGTGCATGCACTGTGTGATCATCAGTGTAATAGTGTATAAGTAGTGAGTGCATGCGCTTAGTGATCATCAGTGTAATATCGTATAAGTAGTGAGTGCATGCGCTGTGTGATCATCAGTGTAATATCGTATAAGTAGTGAGTGCATGCGCTGTGTGATCATCAGTGTAATATCGTATAAGTAGTGAGTGCATGTGCTGAGTGATCATCAGTGTAATAGTGTATAAGTAGTGAGTGCATGTGCTGTGTGATCATCAGTGTAATATCGTATAAGTAGTGAGTGCATGCACTGTGTGATCATCAGTGTAATATCGTATAAGTAGTGAGTGCATGTGCTGAGTGATCATCAGTGTAATAGTGTATAAGTAGTGAGTGCATGCGCTGTGTGATCATCAGTGTAATATCGTATAAGTAGTGAGTGCATGTGCTGAGTGATCATCAGTGTAATATCGTATAAGTAGTGAGTGCATGCGCTGTGTGATCATCAGTGTAATAGTGTATAAGTAGTGAGTGCATGCGCTGTGTGATCATCAGTGTAATAGTGTATAAGTAGTGAGTGCATGCGCTGTGTGATCATCAGTGTAATAGTGTATAAGTAGTGAGTGCATGCGCTGTGTGATCATCAGTGTAATATCGTATAAGTAGTGAGTGCATGCGCTGTGTGATCATCAGTGTAATATCGTATAAGTAGTGAGTGCATGCGCTGTGTGATCATCAGTGTAATATCGTATAAGTAGTGAGTGCATGTGCTGTGTAATATCGTATAAGTAGTGAGTGCATGCGCTGTGTGATCATCAGTGTAATATCGTATAAGTAGTGACTGCATGTGCTGTGTGATCATCAGTGTAATAGTGTATAAGTAGTGAGTGCATGCGCTGTGTGATCATCAGTGTAATATCGTATAAGTAGTGAGTGCATGCACTGTGTGATCATCAGTGTAATATCGTATAAGTAGTGAGTGCATGTGCTGTGTGATCATCAGTGTAATATCGTATAAGTAGTGAGTGCATGCACTGTGTGATCATCAGTGTAATATCGTATAAGTAGTGAGTGCATGCGCTGTGTGATTATCAGTGTAATATCGTATAAGTAGTGAGTGCATGCGCTGTGTGATCATCAGTGTAATATCGTATAAGTAGTGAGTGCATGCGCTGTGTGATCATCAGTGTAATAGTGTATAAGTAGTGACTGCATGCGCTGTGTGATCATCAGTGCAATATCGTATAAGTAGTGAGTGCATGCGCTGTGTGACCATCAGTGTAATAGTGTATAAGTAGTGAGTGCATGCGCTGAGTTATCATTAGTGCAATATTGTATAAGTAGTGAGTGCATGCACTGTGTGATCATCAGTGTAATAGTGTATAAGTAGTGAGTGCATGTGCTGTGTGATCATCAGTGCAATATCATATAAGTAGTGAGTGCATGCGCTGTGTGATCATCAGTGTAATAGTGTATAAGTAGTAAGTGCATGCGCTGTGTGACCATCAGTGTAATAGTGTATAAGTAGTGAGTGCATGCGCTGAGTTATCATCAGTGCAATATCGTATAAGTAGTGAGTGCATGCGCTGAGTTATCATCAGTGCAATATCGTATAAGTAGTGAGTGCATGCGCTGTGTGATCATCAGTGCAATATCGTATAAGTAGTGAGTGCATGCGCTGTGTGATCATCAGTGCAATATCATATAAGTAGTGAGTGCATGCGCTGTGTGATCATCAGTGCAATATCATATAAGTAGTGAGTGCATGCGCTGTGTGATCATCAGTGTAATAGTGTATAAGTAGTGAGTGCATGCGCTGAGTTATCATCAGTGTAATAGTGTATAAGTAGTGAGTGCATGCGCTGTGTGATCATCAGTGTAATAGTGTATAAGTAGTGAGTGCATGTGCTGTGTGATCATCAGTGTAATATTGTATAAGTAGTGAGTGCATGCGCTGAGTTATCATCAGTGTAATATCGTATAAGTAGTGAGTGCAAGCGCTGAGTTATCAGTGTAATATCGTATAAGTAGTGAGTGCATGCGCTGTGTGATCATCAGTGTAATATCGTATAAGTAGTGAGTGCATGCGCTGAGTTATCATCAGTGTAATATCGTATAAGTAGTGAGTGCATGCACTGTGTGATCATCAGTGTAATATCGTATAAGTAGTAAGTGCATGCGCTGTGTGATCATCAGTGTAATAGTGTATAAGTAGTGAGTGCATGCGCTGTGTGATCATCAGTGTAATATCGTATAAGTAGTGAGTGCATGCACTGTGTGATCATCAGTGTAATATCGTATAAGTAGTGAGTGCATGCACTGTGTGATCATCAGTGTAATAGTGTATAAGTAGTGAGTGCATGCGCTGAGTGATCATCAGTGTAATATCGTATAAGTAGTGAGTGCATGCGCTGTGTGATCATCAGTGTAATATCGTATAAGTAGTGAGTGCATGCACTGTGTGATCATCAGTGTAATAGTGTATAAGTAGTGAGTGCATGCGCTTAGTGATCATCAGTGTAATATCGTATAAGTAGTGAGTGCATGCGCTGTGTGATCATCAGTGTAATATCGTATAAGTAGTGAGTGCATGCGCTGTGTGATCATCAGTGTAATATTGTATAAGTAGTGAGTGCATGCGCTGTGTGACCATCAGTGTAATAGTGTATAAGTAGTGAGTGCATGCGCTGTGTGATCATCAGTGTAATATCGTATAAGTAGTGAGTGCATGCGCTGTGTGATCATCAGTGTAATATCGTATAAGTAGTGAGTGCATGCGCTGTGTGATCATCAGTGTAATATTGTATAAGTAGTGAGTGCATGCGCTGTGTGATCATCAGTGTAATAATGTATAAGTAGTGAGTGCATGCACTGTGTGATCATCAGTGTAATATCGTATAAGTAGTGAGTGCATGTGCTGAGTGATCATCAGTGTAATAGTGTATAAGTAGTGAGTGCATGTGCTGTGTGATCATCAGTGTAATATCGTATAAGTAGTGAGTGCATGCACTGTGTGATCATCAGTGTAATATCGTATAAGTAGTGAGTGCATGTGCTGAGTGATCATCAGTGTAATAGTGTATAAGTAGTGAGTGCATGCGCTGTGTGATCATCAGTGTAATATCGTATAAGTAGTGAGTGCATGTGCTGAGTGATCATCAGTGTAATATCGTATAAGTAGTGAGTGCATGCGCTGTGTGATCATCAGTGTAATAGTGTATAAGTAGTGAGTGCATGCGCTGTGTGATCATCAGTGTAATAGTGTATAAGTAGTGAGTGCATGCGCTGTGTGATCATCAGTGTAATAGTGTATAAGTAGTGAGTGCATGCGCTGTGTGATCATCAGTGTAATATCGTATAAGTAGTGAGTGCATGCGCTGTGTGATCATCAGTGTAATATCGTATAAGTAGTGAGTGCATGCGCTGTGTAATATCGTATAAGTAGTGAGTGCATGCGCTGTGTGATCATCAGTGTAATATCGTATAAGTAGTGAGTGCATGTGCTGTGTGATCATCAGTGTAATATCGTATAAGTAGTGAGTGCATGCACTGTGTGATCATCAGTGTAATATCGTATAAGTAGTGAGTGCATGCGCTGTGTGATTATCAGTGTAATATCGTATAAGTAGTGAGTGCATGCGCTGTGTGATCATCAGTGTAATATCGTATAAGTAGTGAGTGCATGCGCTGTGTGATCATCAGTGTAATATCGTATAAGTAGTGAGTGCATGCGCTGTGTGATCATCAGTGTAATATCGTATAAGTAGTGAGTGCATGCGCTGTGTGATCATCAGTGTAATATCGTATAAGTAGTGAGTGCATGCGCTGTGTAATATCGTATAAGTAGTGAGTGCATGCGCTGTGTGATCATCAGTGTAATATCGTATAAGTAGTGACTGCATGTGCTGTGTGATCATCAGTGTAATAGTGTATAAGTAGTGAGTGCATGCGCTGTGTGATCATCAGTGTAATAGTTTATAAGTAGTGAGTGCATGCACTGTGTGATCATCAGTGTAATATCGTATAAGTAGTGAGTGCATGTGCTGTGTGATCATCAGTGTAATATCGTATAAGTAGTGATTGATTGCACTGTGTGATCATCAGTGTAATAGTGTATAAGTAGTGAGTGCATGCGCTGTGTGATCATCAGTGTAATATCGTATAAGTAGTGAGTGCATGTGCTGTGTGATCATCAGTGTAATATCGTATAAGTAGTGACTGCATGTGCTGTGTGATCATCAGTGTAATATCGTATAAGTAGTGAGTGCATGCGCTGAGTTATCATCAGTGTAATATCGTATAAGTAGTGAGTGCATGCACTGTGTGATCATCAGTGTAATATCGTATAAGTAGTGAGTGCATGTGCTGTGTGATCATCAGTGTAATATCGTATAAGTAGTGAGTGCATGCGCTGAGTTATCATCAGTGTAATAGTGTATAAGTAGTGAGTGCATGCACTGTGTGACCATCAGTGTAATATCGTATAAGTAGTGAGTGCATGCACTGTGTGATCATCAGTGTAATATCGTATAAGTAGTGAGTGCATGCGCTGTGTGACCATCAGTGTAATAGTGTATAAGTAGTGAGTGCATGCGCTGTGTGATCATCAGTGTAATATTATATAAGTAGTGAGTGCATGCGCTGTGTGATCATCAGTGCAATATCGTATAAGTAGTGAGTGCATGCACTGTGTGATCATCAGTGTAATATCGTATAAGTAGTGAGTGCATGCGCTGAGTTATCATCAGTGTAATATCGTATAAGTAGTGAGTGCATGCACTGTGTGATCATCAGTGTAATATCGTATAAGTAGTGAGTGCATGCGCTGTGTGACCATCAGTGTAATAGTGTATAAGTAGTGAGTGCATGCGCTGTGTGATCATCAGTGTAATATTATATAAGTAGTGAGTGCATGCGCTGTGTGATCATCAGTGCAATATCGTATAAGTAGTGAGTGCATGCGCTGTGTGATCATCAGTGTAATAGTGTATAAGTAGTGAGTGCATGCGCTGTGTGATCATCAGTGTAATATCGTATACGTAGTGAGTGCATGCGCTGTGTGATCATCAGTGTAATAGTGTATAAGTAGTGAGTGCATGCGCTGTGTGATCATCAGTGTAATATCGCATAAGTAGTGAGTGCATGCACTGTGTGATCATCAGTGTAATATCGTATAAGTAGTGAGTGCATGCGCTGTGTGATCATCAGTGTAATAGTGTATAAGTAGTGAGTGCATGCGCTGTGTGATCATCAGTGTAATATCGTATACGTAGTGAGTGCATGCGCTGTGTGATCATCAGTGTAATAGTGTATAAGTAGTGAGTGCATGCGCTTTGTGATCATCAGTGTAATATCGCATAAGTAGTGAGTGCATGCACTGTGTGATCATCAGTGTAATATCGTATAAGTAGTGAGTGCATGCGCTGTGTGATCATCAGTGTAATAGTGTATAAGTAGTGAGCGTCCTCTCTATGTCCTGACTGTGTCCTGTGTCCTTTCTATGTCCTGACTGTGTCCACTCTATGTCCTGACTGTGCCCTTTCTGTGCTTTCTGTGTCCTGACTATGCCCTGACTGTGTCCTTTCTATGTCCTGACTGTGTGCTTTCTATGCTCTGACTGTGTTCTTTCTTTGTCCTGACTATGCCCTGACTGCCTGCTTTCTATGCCCTGACTGCCTGCTTTCTATGCCCTGACTATGTGCTTTCTATGCCCTGACTGTGTTCTTTCTATGCCCTGACTATGCCCTGCGTGTGTCCTGACTGTGCTCTGACTGTGTGCTTTCTTTGTCCTGACTATGCCCTGACTGTGTGCTTTCTTTGTCCTGACTATGCCCTGAGTGTGTCCTGACTGTGTCCTGACTGTGTGCTTTCTGTGTCCTGACTATGCCCAGACTGTGTGCTTTCTTTGTCCTGAGTATGTCCTGACTGTGTGCTTTCTTTGTCCTGAGTATGTCCTGAGTATGTCCTGACTGTGTCCTTTCTATGTCCTGACTGTGCCGTTGCTGTGTCCTTTCTATGTCCTGACTATGCCCTGAGTGTGTCCTGACTGTGTCCTGACTGTGTGCTTTCTTTGTCCTGACTATGCCCTGACTGTGTGCTTTCTTTGTCCTGAGTATGTCCTGACTGTGTGCTTTCTGTGTCCTGACTATGCCCTGACTGTGTGCTTTCTTTGTCCTGAGTATGCCCAGACTGTGTGCTTTCTATGTCCTGACTGTGCCGTTGCTGTGTCCTTTCTATGTCCTGACTATGCCCTGACTGTGTCCTGACTGTGTCCTGACTGTGTCCTGACTGTGTGCTTTCTGTGTCCTGACTATGCCCAGACTGTGTGCTTTCTTTGTCCTGAGTATGTCCTGACTGTGTGCTTTCTGTGTCCTGACTATGCCCAGACTGTGTGCTTTCTATGTCCTGAGTATGTCCTGACTATGCCCTGAGTGTGTCCTGACTGTGTGCTTTCTGTGTCCTGACTATGCCCAGACTGTGTGCTTTCTTTGTCCTGAGTATGTCCTGACTGTGTGCTTTCTGTGTCCTGACTATGCCCAGACTGTGTGCTTTCTATGTCTTTACTGTGTCCTGACTATGCCCTGAGTGTGTCCTGACTGTGTGCTTTCTATGTCCTGACTGTGTCCTTTCTATGTGGAAGAACAAACGAAGGTAAGCTCCAGCGAGGATCCAAAAATGTGTGAAGTCAAGAAAAAAAATATATGAAAAAATCAAAATAATGGAAGCATAAAAACTAACTTTTAATTCATAAGGTTAAAAAACCTTAAAAAATTATCTTCACTTTTACAAGAGGGCAAATGCCTAAACATCTTTGACGACAAAAAAAACATATTTCTTTTGCCAACTCATCCACTGACCCCTATCCTGTACGCCCTACCCAAGACACATAAGGAACTTTTTCCCCCTCCTATGCGCCCGATAATATCTGGGGTAGGCTCTTTGACAGATGGTTGGACAATATGCTACAGCCCCTTGTACTACGCATCCCTGGATACATCAAAGATAGCCGTGAGGTGTTAAAAAGCATGTCAAATTTTTTCTGGGATAGCAATTTATGTTGGGTTACTTGTGATGTATCATCTTTGTATACCATGATACCACACGACTTAGCTATCTTAGCAATAGCCCACCACCTAAGCAAGTACAGCAATTACTCTAAGATATTACAAGAACTTATTTTAGACGTCTTAAGATTTCTGCTAACCCACAATTTTTTTGCTTTTGACAAAGAATTTTATTTGCAGGTACAAGGCTGCCCTATGGGGGCCAAGTTCTCGCCCTCTTTAGCTAATCTATATATGGCATGGTGGGAGGAACATTATATATTTACGGACACCAACCCTTTTGTTAAATCCATAAAATGGTATGGTAGATATAGATGATTGCATCTTAGTTTGGTCGGATGACATATGTAACATTCCCAATTTCATCAGTTACATTAACAACAATACTATATTAATAACAATGGATATTACCTTAACAGGACACAGCTCTTCCCACTCTGTGTCCACGTGTCTGTATAGAAAGCCTACATCAGGCAATACCACTCTTCATGCAAATCCTGTCATCCCAAGCACACTATCAGGAACCTACCAGTCGGAGAGTACATCGGAGCACGACGCTCTTGCTCCGACTCTGATACATTTGTCTCTGAAACCCATACCATGGACAATCGTTTCAAACATAGGGGTTACAACACACATACCCTCGAACGAGCTAAAAGAATAGTAGACACTAAACCCCGTGTGGAATTTTTATTTTCACAGCAAAACCGTAAAAAACAACAGCACGCCAATAGTGTAACTTTCAGCACAACTTACAGTGAAGAATTTTCCATGGTTAAAACTATCATACAAAACAACTTACCTATTTTATACCAGGATCCTATAGTAAAACAAATTCTGTCTAATGGTGTACAATATGTTGCCAAACGTGCTTCCACCATAGGCAACACTGTTTCACCTAATATGTTCTCTAGTGCACACATACTATTACCTGGTTACACCTTAAAGGCAATTTTAAGTGCGGTCAAAATAGATGCACGGTATGCAAATTCATGAAAAAGTCTGCCACCTTTCAAAGCTATACCACCTCCCACCAGACATTGTACAATATTAATAAATATGTAAATTGTGACAGTCACCATGTGGTATACCTTATCAGTTGCACATCGTGTCATCTGCAATATGTCGGATGCACAGTGAGAAAATGTAAAATTCGTCTACAAGAACATGTAAATGATGCACACAAAATGTGCTCACGAAACATGTCCAATGTAGCAAAACATTTCAAAACTGTTCATTCTGGCTCTTTTACACATATGTCGGCATTGGTTATCGAAAAAGTTCCCCCACCTAAAAGAGGAGGCGATTGGCGCAAAACCCTACTCACTAGAGAGGCTTTTTGGATACTTACTTTAAATACTAGCCATCCACATGGTTTAAATTTGCGATCCGACCTCATGTATTTCTATTAAGTCTATACCTACCGCATTTTCAAGATTTGCCTGATCTTTTTAGATTTTTTTCATTGTTTACAATTTGTTTACACATGTAAACATTTTTCTTTCCATATCGGGTTTTCCCTTCTCTGGCCTATTATGTTGTCTCTATTATGTCATTTCTATTAAGTTCATACCTACCGCATTTTCAAGATTTGCCTGATCTTTTTAGATCTTTTCATTGTTTACAATTTGTTTACATCTGTAAACATTTTCTGTCCACACCGGGTTTTCCTTCTTTCCCTTATACTGTGGTTTCATTACGTCACTTCCTTCTTCTCATGCATACCGGGCGCTTCCATTTAGACTTTAAATGCCCCAAGTTCCCACATGCACACACGCCAGTATGACTAAGGATTGACTTCCGAAACGCGTCATGGCTTTTTTCTTTCCCATGTGCACATGGTTTTTTAACCTTATGAATTAAAAGTTAGTTTTTATGCTTCCATTTTTTTGATTTTTTCATATATTTTTTTTCTTGACTTCCCACATTTTTGGATCCTCGCTGGAGCTTACCTTCGTTTGTTCTTCCACATTGTCTCGGAGCGGCCCGACTTCTTTGCTCCGTGCGCCTGATCCTCATATGGCTTCCTACATGTCGGTGAGCTGAAAGAATGACTTTGTGTCCTTTCTATGTCCTGACTGTGCCCTGACTGTGTCCTTTCTATGCCCTGACTGTGTCCTTTCTATGTCCTGACTGTGTGCTTTCTATGTCCTGGCTGTGTCCTTTCTATGTCCTGACTGTGTGCTTTCTATGTCCTGACTGTGTGCTTTCTATGTCCTGGCTGTGTCCTTTCTATGTCCTGACTGTGTCCTTTCTATGTCCTGACTGTGTCCTTTCTATGTCCTGACTGTGTCCTTTCTATGTCCTGACTGTGTCCTTTCTATGTCCTGGCTGTGTCCTTTCTATGTCCTGACTGTGTCCTTTCTATGTCCTGACTGTGTCCTTTCTATGTCCTGACTGTGTCCTTTCTATGTCCTGACTGTGTCCTTTCTATGCCCTGACTGTGTCCTTTCTATGTCCTGACTGTGTCCTTTCTATGCCCTGACTGTGTCCTTTCTATGTCCTGACTGTGTCCTTTCTATGTCCTGACCGTGTCCTTTCTATGTCCTGACCGTGTCCTTTCTATGCCCTGACTGTGTCCTTTCTATGCCCTGACTGTGTCCTTTCTATGCCCTGACTGTGTCCTTTCTATGCCCTGACTGTGTCCTTTCTATGCCCTGACTGTGTCCTTTCTATGCCCTGACTGTGTCCTTTCTATGCCCTGACTGTGTCCTTTCTATGCCCTGACTGTGTCCTTTCTATGCCCTGACTGTGTCCTTTCTATGCCCTGACTGTGTCCTTTCTATGCCCTGACTGTGTGCTTTCTATGTCCTGACTGTGTCCTTTCTATGTCCTGACTGTGTTTTTTCTATGTCCTGACTGTTTCCTTTCAATGTCCCGACTATGTCCTGACTATGTCCTGACTGTGTCCTTTCTATGTCCTGACTGTGTCCTGACTATGCCCTGACTGTGTCCTGACTGTGTCCTTTCTATGCCCTGACTGTGTCCTTTCTATGCCCTGACTGTGTCCTTTCTATGTCCTGACTGTGCCCTTTCTATGCCCTGACTGTGTCCTTTCTATGCCCTGACTGTGTCCTTTCTATGTCCTGACTGTGCCCTTTCTATGCCCTGACTGTGTCCTTTCTATGTCCTGACTATGCCCTGACTGTGTCCTTTCTATGCCCTGACTGTGTCCTTTCTATGCCCTGACTGTGTCCTTTCTATGCCCTGACTGTGTCCTTTCTATGCCCTGACTGTGTCCTTTCTATGCCCTGACTGTGTCCTTTCTATGTCCTGACTATGCCCTGACTGTGTCCTTTCTATGCCCTGACTGTGTCCTTTCTATGCCCTGACTGTGTCCTTTCTATGTCCTGACTGTGTCCTTTCTATGTCCTGACTGTGTCCTTTCTATGTCCTGACTGTGTCCTTTCTATGTCCTGACTGTGTCCTTTCTATGTCCTGACTGTGTCCTTTCTATGTCCTGACTGTGTCCTTTCTATGTCCTGACTGTGTCCTTTCTATGTCCTGACTGTGTCCTTTCTATGTCCTGACTGTGTGCTTTCTATGTCCTGGCTGTGTCCTTTCTATGTCCTGACTGTGTCCTTTCTATGTCCTGACTGTGTGCTTTCTATGTCCTGGCTGTGTCCTTTCTATGTCCTGACTGTGTGCTTTCTATGTCCTGACTGTGTCCTTTCTATGTCCTGACTGTGTCCTTTCTATGTCCTGACTGTGTCCTTTCTATGTCCTGACTGTGTCCTTTCTATGTCCTGACTGTGTCCTTTTTATGTCCTGACTATACCCCGACTGTGTGCTTTCTGTGTCCTGACTGTGTCCTTTCTATGTCCTTACTATGCCCTGACTGTGTGCTTTCTATGTCCTGCCTGTGCCCTGACTGTGTCCTGACTGTGTGCTTTCTATGCCCTGACTGTGTCCTGACTGTGTCCTTTCTATGCCCTGACGGTGTCCTTTCTATGCCCTGACTATGTCCTTTCTATGTCCTGACTATGCCCTGACGGTGTCCTTTCTATGCCCTGACTATGTCCTTTCTATGTCCTGACTGTGTCCTTTCTATGCCCTGACTATGCCCTGACTGTGTCCTTTCTATGCCCTGACTGTGTCCTTTCTATGCCCTGACTGTGTCCTTTCTATGCCCTGACTGTGTCCTTTCTATGCCCTGACTGTGTCCTTTCTATGCCCTGACGGCAGGGGCGTTGCTAGGGTGGGAAAAGATCCGGGGCACGGGCCCCAATGCATTTGTATCAGAATTTCAGTAACCCCCTCACACGTGGTTGTGCCAATAACAACTTTACTGAGGGTATATACAGCTACAGAAACACCAGAGAAATCCTGACTTACATCCAGAGACTGCAGGTGACATGTCCACTTCACTATTAGGGTGGTGGGACACGTGACCTTTTGAACCCGTTTTTTCTCAAGCATTTTCAGTCTGTTAAAAACTCATTCGTTTTTGTCCGGTTTTCCCAATTATCTTAATTAAAAACGGACAAAAACGGATGGGTTTTCAAAAAACGGACTAAAACCTGGATCAAAACGCCACATGTGCTACCACCCTTAGGCCCGGCATCACCACGTCTCCTTCCTGTGGAGTTCACCGCACAGACATCTTATGTCCTTCATTGTCCCGAAATCTTGGTTCTCCGAAGTTGCGTTCACATGTTGCAGTTACAACTGCATCACAATCAGTTTTGAGAAGGTTTTAGGTGCAGTTTTATTATTTTATCAAGTGAAAGACATTTGTGGAGCAGGTTTCCCCTTTAATCTCAAATTCACCCATTCAGATCATGTCTTTCACTTGTTAAAGAAGCAAAACGGCACCTAAAACCCCCTCAAAGCTGATTGTGATGCAGTTGTAACTGCAACTTGTGACTGCACCCTGACAGTGTTGTCCTGCTGCTGCCCCTAACACTCTCCCAAAATACTGTAAGGCTGCGCTCACAGGTTTGCATCTCAACCAATACAAGACACCAGATGCTCTTATCCATCACATAACAATCACTGGAAACTCATGTGAGATCAAACCTAGGCTCTTCCTACTGCCACGTGTGAACACGCCCCAAGAAATGTCCCCACAGCCCCCCAGTAATGTCCCCCACACAGCCCCCCAGTAATGTCCCCCACACAGCCCCCAGTAATATCCCCCACACAGTCCCCCAGTAATGTCCTCCACACAGTCCCCCAGTAATGTCCTCCACACAGTCCCCCAGTAATGTCCTCCACACATCCCCCAGTAATGTCCTCCACACATCCCCCAGTAATGTCCCCCACACAGCCCCCCAGTAATGTCCCCCACACAGTCCCCCAGTAATGTCCCCCACACAGTCCTCCCAGTAATGTCCCCCCCTCAAGTAATGTCACCCACTCATCCCCCAGTAATGTCACCCAAACAGCTCCCAGTAATGTCTTCCAAACCCCCCCCAAGTAATGTCACCCACACATCCCATCAGTAATGTCCCCCACACAGTCTACCGTAATGTCCCCACACATCCATCCAGTAATGTCACCCAAACAGCTCCCAATAATGTCTTCCAAAGGCCCCCCCCCAAGTAATTTCACCTACACATTCCCTCAGTAACGTCCCCACACATCCATCCAGCTCGCCTGTAATGTCCCCACACAGCCCCCCTGTAATATCCCCAGTGATGTCCCCCCACAGCCTCCCTGTAATGTGCCCACACATATCCCCCTATAATGTGCCCCACACAGATCCCCCTGTAATGTGCCCCACACAGATCCCCCTGTAATGTGACCCACACAGATCCCCCTGTAATGTGCCCCACACAGATCCCCCTGTAATGTGCCCCACACAGACCCCCCTGTAATGTGCCCCATACAGATCCCCCTGTAATGTGCCCCACACAGATCCCCCTGTAATGTGCCCCACACAGATCCCCCTGTAATGTGCCCCACACAGATCCCCCTGTAATGTGCCCCACACAGACCCCCCTGTAATGTGCCCCACACAGACCCCCCTGTAATGTGCATCATACAGATCCCCCTGTAATGTGCCCCACACAGATCCCCCTGTAATGTGCCCCACACAGATCCCCCTGTAATGTGCCCCATACAGATCCCCCTGCAATGTGCCCCACACAGATCCCCCTGTAATGTGCCCCATACAGACCCCCCTGTAATGTGCCCCATACAGATCCCCCTGTAATGTGCCCCATACAGATCCCCCTGTTATGTGCCCCATACAGATCCCCCTGCAATGTGCCCCACACAGATCCCCCTGTAATGTGCCCCACACAGACCCCCCTGTAATGTGCATCATACAGATCCCCCTGCAATGTGCCCCACACAGATCCCCCTGTTATGTGCCCCATACAGATCCCCCTGTAATGTGCCCCATACAGATCCCCCTGTTATGTGCCCCATACAGATCCCCCTGTAATGTGCCCCATACAGATCCCCCTGCAATGTGCCCCACACAGATCCCCCTGTAATGTGCCCCACACAGACCCCCCTGTAATGTGCATCATACAGATCCCCCTGCAATGTGCCCCACACAGATCCCCCCGTTATGTGCCCCATACAGACCCCCCTGTAATGTGCCCCATACAGATCCCCCTGTAATGTGCCCCATACAGATCCCCCTGTTATGTGCCCCATACAGATCCCCCTGTTATGTGCCCCATACAGATCCCCCTGCAATGTGCCCCACACAGATCCCCCTGTAATGTGCCCCACACAGACCCCCCTGTAATGTGCATCATACAGATCCCCCTGCAATGTGCCCCACACAGATCCCCCTGTTATGTGCCCCATACAGATCCCCCTGTAATGTGCCCCACACAGACCCCCCTGTAATGTGCCCCATACAGATCCCCCTGTAATGTACCCCACATACAAATCCCCCTGTAGTGTACCCCACATACAGATCCCCCTGCAATGTGCCCCACACAGATCCCCCTGTAATGTGCCCCATACAGATCCCCCTGTAATGTGCCCCATACAGATCCCCCTGTAATGTGCCCCATACAGATCCCCCTGTAATGTGCCCCATACAGATCCCCCTGTAATGTGCCCCATACAGATCCCCCTGTAATGTGCCCCATACAGATCCCCCTGTAATGTGCCCCATACAGATCCCCCTGTTATGTGCCCCACACAGATCCCCCTGTAATGTGCCCCATACAGATCCCCCTGCAATGTGCCCCACACAGATCCCCCTGTAATGTGCCCCATACAGACCCCCCTGTAATGTGCCCCATACAGATCCCCCTGTAATGTGCCCCACACAGATCCCCCTGTAATGTGCCCCACACAGATCCCCCTGTAATGTGCCCCACACAGATCCCCCTGCAATGTGCCCCACACAGATCCCCCTGTAATGTGCCCCACACAGACCCCCCTGTAATGTGCCCCACACAGACCCCCCTGTAATGTGCCCCACACAGACCCCCCTGTAATGTGCCCCACACAGATCCCCCTGTAATGTGCCCCATACAGATCCCCCTGTAATGTGCCCCATACAGATCCCCCTGTAATGTGCCCCATACAGATCCCCCTGCAATGTGCCCCACACAGATCCCCCTGTAATGTGCCCCACACAGACCCCCCTGTAATGTGCATCATACAGATCCCCCTGCAATGTGCCCCACACAGATCCCCCTGTAATGTGCCCCATACAGATCCCCCTGCAATGTGCCCCACACAGATCCCCCTGTAATGTGCCCCATACAGATCCCCCTGTAATGTGCCCCACACAGATCCCCCTGTAATGTGCCCCATACAGATCCCCCTGCAATGTGCCCCACACAGATCCCCCTGTAATGTGCCCCACACAGACCCCCCTGTAATGTGCATCATACAGATCCCCCTGCAATGTGCCCCACACAGATCCCCCTGTAGTGTACCCCACATACAGATCCCCCTGTATTGTGCCCCATACAGATCCCCCTGTAATGTGCCCCACACAGATCCCCCTGTAATGTGCCCCACACAGATCCCCCTGTAATGTGCCCCATACAGATCCCCCTGTAATGTGCCCCACACAGATCCCCCTGTAATGTGCCCCATACAGATCCCCCTGCAATGTGCCCCACACAGATCCCCCTGTAATGTGCCCCATACAGACCCCCCTGTAATGTGCCCCATACAGATCCCCCTGTAATGTGCCCCACACAGATCCCCCTGTAATGTGCCCCACACAGATCCCCCTGTAATGTGCCCCACACAGATCCCCCTGCAATGTGCCCCACACAGATCCCCCTGTAATGTGCCCCATACAGATCCCCCTGTAATGTGCCCCACACAGATCCCCCTGTAATGTGCCCCACACAGATCCCCCTGTAATGTGCCCCATACAGATCCCCCTGTAATGTGCCCCATACAGATCCCCCTGTAATGTGCCCCATACAGATCCCCCTGTAATGTGCCCCACACAGATCCCCCTGTAATGTGCCCCACACAGATCCCCCTGTAATGTGCCCCACACAGACCCCCCTGTAATGTGCCCCATACAGATCCCCCTGTAATGTGCCCCACACAGATCCCCCTGCAATGTGCCCCACACAGATCCCCCTGTAATGTGCCCCATACAGATCCCCCTGTTATGTGCCCCATACAGATCCCCCTGTAATGTGCCCCACACAGATCCCCCTGTTATGTGCCCCATACAGACCCCCCTGTAATGTGCCCCATACAGATCCCCCTGCAATGTGCCCCATACAGATCCCCCTGTTATGTGCCCCATACAGATCCCCCTGTAATGTGCCCCACACAGATCCCCCTGTTATGTGCCCCATACAGACCCCCCTGTAATGTGCCCCATACAGATCCCCCTGTTATGTGCCCCATACAGATCCCCCTGTAATGTGCCCCATACAGATCCCCCTGTAATGTGCCCCATACAGATCCCCCTGTAATGTGCCCCACACAGATCCCCCTGTTATGTGCCCCATACAGATCCCCCTGTTATGTGCCCCATACAGATCCCCCTGTAATGTGCCCCATACAGATCCCCCTGTAATGTGCCCCATACAGATCCCCCTGTAATGTGCCCCATACAGATCCCCCTGTAATGTGCCCCATACAGACCCCCCTGTAATGTGCCCCATACAGATCCCCCTGTAATGTGCCCCACACAGATCCCCCTGTTATGTGCCCCATACAGATCCCCCTGTAATGTGCCCCATACAGATCCCCCTGTAATGTGCCCCATACAGATCCCCCTGTAATGTGCCCCATACAGATCCCCCTGTTATGTGCCCCATACAGATCCCCCTGTAATGTGCCCCATACAGATCCCCCTGTTATGTGCCCCATACAGATCCCCCTGTAATGTGCCCCACACAGATCCCCCTGTTATGTGCCCCATACAGACCCCCCTGTAATGTGCCCCATACAGATCCCCCTGTTATGTGCCCCATACAGATCCCCCTGTTATGTGCCCCATACAGATCCCCCTGTAATGTGCCCCATACAGATCCCCCTGTAATGTGCCCCATACAGATCCCCCTGTTATGTGCCCCATACAGATCCCCCTGTAATGTGCCCATATAGATCTTCCTATGTTCTCTCTCTTACCTCTCTCCTGCAGCTCCGTGCACTGCCGCCCCCTGCAGGTCATGTGATCGTGACATCATCACAGGTCCTGCAGGGAAAGCATGTAGGCTGTGTACTGTGCCTGTCTCATCACGATCTATGTCCAGAGGACATAGGATCGTGGTGAGAGAGGGGAAGATGCCCGGGCAGCGGGACTGATGTCCTGCTGACCCAGGGAGATCCGGGGCACCAGACAAAAGATCCGGGGCACGGGCCCCGGATCTTTTGATCTAGTGACGCCCCTGCCTGACGGTGTCCTTTCTATGCCCTGACTATGTCCTTTCTATGCCCTGACTGTGTCCTTTCTATGCCCTGACTATGTCCTTTCTATGCCCTGACTGTGTCCTTTCTATGTCCTGACTGTGTCCTTTCTATGCCCTGACTGTGTCCTTTCTATGCCCTGACTATGCCCTGAGTGTGTCCTGACTGTGCCCTGACTGTGTGCTTTCTATGTCCTTTCTATGTCCTGACTGTGTCCTTTCTATGCCCTGACTGTGTCCTTTCTATGCCCTGACTGTGTCCTTTCTATGCCCTGACTATGTCCTTTCTATGCCCTGACTGTGTCCTTTCTATGTCCTGACTGTGTCCTTTCTATGTCCTGACTGTGTCCTTTCTATGCCATGACTGTGTCCTTTCTATGCCCTGACTGTGTCCTTTCTATGCCCTGACTGTGTCCTTTCTATGCCCTGACTATGTCCTTTCTATGCCCTGACTGTGTCCTTTCTATATCCTGACTGTGTGCTTTCTATGCCCTGACTATGCCCTGAGTGTGTCCTGACTGTGCCCTGACTGTGTGCTTTCTATGTCCTTTCTCTGTCCTGACTGTGTGCTTTCTCTGTCCTGACTGTGTGCTTTCTCTGTCCTGACTGTGTGCTTTCCATGTCCTGACTGTGTGCTTTCCATGTCCTGACTGTGTGCTTTCCATGTCCTGACTGTGTGCTTTCCATGTCCTGACTATGCCCTGACTTTGTCCTTTCTAGGTCCTGACTGTGTCCTTTCCATGTCCTGACTATGCCCTGACTTTGTCCTTACTGTGTCCTTTCTATATCCTGACTGTGTGCTTTCTATGTCCTTACTATATCCTGACTGTGTCCTTTCTATGCCCTGACTGTGTCCTTTCTATGCCCTGACTGTGTCCTGACTATACCCCGACTGTGTGCTTTCTATATCCGGACTGTGTGCTTTCTATGTCCTTACTATATCCTGATTGTGTCCTGACTGTGTCCTTTCTATGTCCTGGCTGTGTCCTTTCTATGCCCTGACTATGCGCTTTCTATGCCCTGACTATACCCCGACTGTGTGCTTTCTGTGTCCTAACTATGACCTGACTGTGTGCTTTCTATGTCCTGACTGTGTGCTTTCTATGTCCTGCCTGTGCCCTGTCTATGTCCTGACTGTGTCCTTTCTATGCCCTGACTGTGTCCTTTCTATGCCCTGACTGTGTCCTTTCTATGCCCTGACTGTGTCCTTTCTATGCCCTGACTGTGTCCTTTCTATGCCCTGACTGTGTCCTTTCTATGCCCTGACTGTGTCCTTTCTATGCCCTGACTGTGTCCTTTCTATGCCCTGACTGTGTCCTTTCTATGTCCTGACTGTGTCCTTTCTATGCCCTGACTATGCGCTTTCTATGCCCTGACTATACCCCGACTGTGTGCTTTCTATGCCCTGACTGTGTGCTTTCTATGTCCTGCCTGTGCCCTGTCTATGTCCTGACTGTGTCCTTTCTATGACCTGACTGTGTCCTTTCTATGACCTGACTGTGTGCTTTCTATGCCCTGACTGTGTGCTTTCTATGCCCTGACTGTGTGCTTTCTATGTCCTGACTGTGTCCTTTCTATGCCCTGACTGTGTCCTTTCTATGCCCTGACTGTGTCCTTTCTATGCCCTGACTGTGTCCTTTCTATGCCCTGACTGTGTCCTTTCTATGCCCTGACTGTGTCCTTTCTATGCCCTGACTGTGTCCTTTCTATGTCCTGACTGTGTCCTTTCTATGTCCTGACTTTGTCCTTTCTATGCCCTGACTGTGTCCTTTCTATGCCCTGACTGTGTCCTTTCTATGCCCTGACTTTGTCCTTTCTATGTCCTGACTTTGTCCTTTCTATGTCCTGACTGTGTCCTTTCTATGTCCTGACTATGCCCTGACTGTGTGCTTTCTATGCCCTGACTGTGTGCTTTCTATGCCCTGACTGTGTGCTTTCTATGCCCTGACTGTGTGCTTTCTATGCCCTGACTGTGTGCTTTCTATGTCCTGCCTGTGCCCTGTCTATGTCCTGACTGTGTCCTTTCTATGCCCTGACTGTGTCCTTTCTATGCCCTGACTGTGTCCTTTCTATGCCCTGACTGTGTCCTTTCTATGCCCTGACTGTGTCCTTTCTATGCCCTGACTGTGTCCTTTCTATGTCCTGACTGTGTCCTTTCTATGCCCTGACTATGCGCTTTCTATGCCCTGACTATACCCCGACTGTGTGCTTTCTATGCCCTGACTGTGTGCTTTCTATGTCCTGCCTGTGCCCTGTCTATGTCCTGACTGTGTCCTTTCTATGCCCTGACTGTGTCCTTTCTATGCCCTGACTGTGTCCTTTCTATGCCCTGACTTTGTCCTTTCTATGTCCTGACTGTGTCCTTTCTATGTCCTGACTATGCCCTGACTGTGTGCTTTCTATGCCCTGACTGTGTGCTTTCTATGCCCTGACTGTGTGCTTTCTATGCCCTGACTGTGTGCTTTCTATGCCCTGACTGTGTGCTTTCTATGCCCTGACTGTGTGCTTTCTATGCCCTGACTGTGTGCTTTCTATGTCCTGCCTGTGCCCTGTCTATTTATAGATAATACACGTCACTCTCTGCTTTGTTGTCTTGTCCGGGTGCTCAAGTAGGATACAAGACCATCGAATAGATATTTAAGAAGACTTGGCACTCCTATTGGTTGCGTTTGAAAATTAGTGAGTTTTATTTCACAAGTGTATAGGCGTGGCAATCCCAAAATTTTACAACGTTTCGGTCTACATACGGACCTTCGTCAGGTACTATATACAGAAAACAAAGTGGATACAAATCAATAACAGTGGAATGGAAATATATACATAATATATACATAATATACATGAAAGTCGGAGATACATATAAGACGATAATGATGCGTTGTTGCCACCTGGCACATGATTGAGGTGAATCTTGTCAAAATTGTGCTCTCCTGGAGTTTCTTGCCAAGGTCAGCGAGCATGAACTACAGCTCCTGGATATGTGGGATAAACCTCATGAGTCTACATTTAAAGACCTAGGGATAGGTCCTACCCAACGGTGACCCGGTTGCTGTGGGTGCTTGGGTATGGCCCATCATGTGGTATATACATAGCAGTATACTGGAGGGTACAGTCTAAAGTGGGCACAGCGGTATGCAATATAATGATACATATTAGATATACAGAACGGTTAGGCTCAGGCATTGAATACTCTCTAGGTCAATTAAGCTCAGGTTCTCTATACTTACCGGATTGCATGGTATACAGATAAGAAGAAAGTGGATAGTTTTAGGCTTTGCGGCACTATGGCCGCTGCAGCGCTGGAGAGGGGGTAGCGGAGGTCCGCTGTGGAGAAAAGCGCTGGCGTTCTGGGGCGATCGCTGTGGTATATAAAGCAGCGGACCGGAAACCGGAAGTGACGTTCCGGCTTCAGCTGTTGGTCGCTTGCGTTCCAGAGTGGAACGCGGAAGATTATCTAGACAAATCAGCGATCGCACGGGGAACGGAGCTGGAGGTAAAGAAAGAAGGTATGGGCTATGTAAATGTATGTTGTGTAAAGAGGAACTGTGTATAGAGTGTAGATAGTGTGTCTGTGAATGACATTTAATGTAGATGTAGAAAAGAAGAAGTAGTGTACTGCATAGATGCTGGAGAGCCAGAGGGAGTGTTCTGCGTGTGGTCAAAGATTATGTTTGTCACCAGTGTATGTATGATGTATATTTCTATGTGTCGAGAGTATGTCCGTGTGTGGTGTATAGAAAGAGGGGGAAGGAGAGGAATATATACCTATTGCAATGCGGTCTTCAAGTATTCAGGGAATCTGAAAAGAAACAAAGTATAATTAGTGAGTGTGAGATCACAGAGGTTAATGCATATTTTGTATCTCGTATTCCCTGTTGAGCCCATTGGGAGACATTGCATTGAGGCGATGTATCCAAAAGGCTTCTCGTCTCAATAGTTGCTTGATCCTGTTGCCTCCTCGCCTAGGTACAGGTACATGTTCTACCACCTGGAATCTTAGTTGGGAGATCTTGTGTTTAGCTTGGGCGAAATGGTAAGGAAGGGGTAGTAGGAGCTTGTTGCACCGTATGTCAGATTTATGCTTGGATATACGGTCCTTAATGTGCTGGACTGTTTCACCTACATATACTAGGCCACATGGGCACTTGATAACGTAGACTACAAATGATGAGTTACAGGTGAAGTAATCTTTAATGGGGTACGTCGTGCCAGTTCTGGGGTGGGATATTTTATCTCCCCTCAGCACATTATTGCATTGTGAGCAATTGAGGCAAGGAAAGGTGCCATATTTGGGTGTAGACAGGAATCGTTGTCCTGTTTTGTTCTTGGAGGAACCTTCGTCCGCTTTCACCAATCTATCTCTTAGATTGGGCAGACGTTTAAAGCAGGGGCGAAATTGTCGCGTGAATTCAGGTATAGAGGGATGACTATTGGAAAGTATTGACCAGTGTTTGCGTATACTCTTGTGTAACTTGAATATTGTAGGGTGGTATTGGTGGATAAAATTGATACATGGTTCCTTCTTAGTTTCCTGTCTCTCCTTGTGTTCCTGTGTTTTTAGTACGTGTTCAGGATAGCCACGTGTTCTGAATTTGTCACGCATCTCTTGGAGACGTGTTTCTCTTTGTGTGGAGTCGGAGACTATCCTGTGGACCCTCTGCATTTGGGAATTCGGTAAGGCTCTTTTACAGGGATTGGAGTGACAGCTAGAGTAGTGTAGTAGGCTGTTCCTGTCTGTGGGTTTGGTGTACAAATCACTCGAAAGTCTGCCTAGTGTGTCTTTGATAATGGTGGTGTCTAAGACACACTAGGCAGACTTTCGAGTGATTTGTACACCAAACCCACAGACAGGAACAGCCTACTACACTACTCTAGCTGTCACTCCAATCCCTGTAAAAGAGCCTTACCGAATTCCCAAATGCAGAGGGTCCACAGGATAGTCTCCGACTCCACACAAAGAGAAACACGTCTCCAAGAGATGCGTGACAAATTCAGAACACGTGGCTATCCTGAACACGTACTAAAAACACAGGAACACAAGGAGAGACAGGAAACTAAGAAGGAACCATGTATCAATTTTATCCACCAATACCACCCTACAATATTCAAGTTACACAAGAGTATACGCAAACACTGGTCAATACTTTCCAATAGTCATCCCTCTATACCTGAATTCACGCGACAATTTCGCCCCTGCTTTAAACGTCTGCCCAATCTAAGAGATAGATTGGTGAAAGCGGACGAAGGTTCCTCCAAGAACAAAACAGGACAACGATTCCTGTCTACACCCAAATATGGCACCTTTCCTTGCCTCAATTGCTCACAATGCAATAATGTGCTGAGGGGAGATAAAATATCCCACCCCAGAACTGGCACGACGTACCCCATTAAAGATTACTTCACCTGTAACTCATCATTTGTAGTCTACGTTA
Organism: Engystomops pustulosus; assembly: GCF_040894005.1. NCBI lineage: Eukaryota > Metazoa > Chordata > Amphibia > Anura > Leptodactylidae > Engystomops > Engystomops pustulosus. The sequence goes on along the minus strand of NW_027285018.1, from coordinate 148,559 downwards.
TCAAGTGCCCATGTGGCCTAGTATATGTAGGTGAAACTGTCCAACACATAAAGGACCGTATATCCAAGCATAAATCTGACATACGGTGCAACAAGCTCCTACTACCCCTTCCTTACCATTTCGCCCAAGCTAAACACAAGATCTCCCAACTAAGATTCCAGGTGGTAGAACATGTACCTGTACCTAGGCGAGGAGGCAACAGGATCAAGCAACTATTGAGACGAGAAGCCTTTTGGATACATCGCCTCAATGCAATGTCTCCCAATGGGCTCAACAGGGAATACGAGATACAAAATATGCATTAACCTCTGTGATCTCACACTCACTAATTATACTTTGTTTCTTTTCAGATTCCCTGAATACTTGAAGACCGCATTGCAATAGGTATATATTCCTCTCCTTCCCCCTCTTTCTATACACCACACACGGACATACTCTCGACACATAGAAATATACATCATACATACACTGGTGACAAACATAATCTTTGACCACACGCAGAACACTCCCTCTGGCTCTCCAGCATCTATGCAGTACACTACTTCTTCTTTTCTACATCTACATTAAATGTCATTCACAGACACACTATCTACACTCTATACACAGTTCCTCTTTACACAACATACATTTACATAGCCCATACCTTCTTTCTTTACCTCCAGCTCCGTTCCCCGTGCGATCGCTGATTTGTCTAGATAATCTTCCGCGTTCCACTCTGGAACGCAAGCGACCAACAGCTGAAGCCGGAACGTCACTTCCGGTTTCCGGTCCGCTGCTTTATATACCACAGCGATCGCCCCAGAACGCCAGCGCTTTTCTCCACAGCGGACCTCCGCTACCCCCTCTCCAGCGCTGCAGCGGCCATAGTGCCGCAAAGCCTAAAACTATCCACTTTCTTCTTATCTGTATACCATGCAATCCGGTAAGTATAGAGAACCTGAGCTTAATTGACCTAGAGAGTATTCAATGCCTGAGCCTAACCGTTCTGTATATCTAATATGTATCATTATATTGCATACCGCTGTGCCCACTTTAGACTGTACCCTCCAGTATACTGCTATGTATATACCACATGATGGGCCATACCCAAGCACCCACAGCAACCGGGTCACCGTTGGGTAGGACCTATCCCTAGGTCTTTAAATGTAGACTCATGAGGTTTATCCCACATATCCAGGAGCTGTAGTTCATGCTCGCTGACCTTGGCAAGAAACTCCAGGAGAGCACAATTTTGACAAGATTCACCTCAATCATGTGCCAGGTGGCAACAACGCATCATTATCGTCTTATATGTATCTCCGACTTTCATGTATATTATGTATATATTATGTATATATTTCCATTCCACTGTTATTGATTTGTATCCACTTTGTTTTCTGTATATAGTACCTGACGAAGGTCCGTATGTAGACCGAAACGTTGTAAAATTTTGGGATTGCCACGCCTATACACTTGTGAAATAAAACTCACTAATTTTCAAACGCAACCAATAGGAGTGCCAAGTCTTCTTAAATATCTGTGCCCTGTCTATGTCCTGACTGTGTCCTTTCTATGCCCTGACTGTGTCCTTTCTATGCCCTGACTGTGTCCTTTCTATGCCCTGACTGTGTCCTTTCTATGCCCTGACTGTGTCCTTTCTATGTCCTGACTGTGTCCTTTCTATGTCCTGACTGTGTCCTTTCTATGTCCTGACTGTGTCCTTTCTATGTCCTGACTGTGTCCTTTCTATGCCCTGACTGTGTCCTTTCTATGCCCTGACTGTGTCCTTTCTATGTCCTGACTGTGTCCTTTCTATGTCCTGACTGTGTCCTTTCTATGTCCTGACTGTGTCCTTTCTATGTCCTGACTGTGTCCTTTCTATGTCCTGACTGTGTCCTTTCTATGTCCTGACTGTGTCCTTTCTATGTCCTGACTGTGTCCTTTCTATGTCCTGACTGTGTCCTTTCTATGTCCTGACTGTGTCCTTTCTATGTCCTGACTGTGTCCTTTCTATGCCCTGACTGTGTGCTTTCTATGTCCTGCCTGTGCCCTGTCTATGTCCTGCCTGTGCCCTTTCTATGACCTGACTGTGTCCTTTCTATGCCCTGACTGCGTGCTTTCTATGCCCTGACTGTGTCCTTTCTATGCCCTGACTGTGTCCTTTCTATGCCCTGACTGTGTCCTTTCTATGCCCTGACTGTGTCCTTTCTATGCCCTGACTGTGTCCTTTCTATGCCCTGACTGTGTGCTTTCTATGCCCTGACTGTGTGCTTTCTATGCCCTGACTGTGTGCTTTCTATGCCCTGACTGTGTGCTTTCTATGCCCTGACTGTGTGCTTTCTATGCCCTGACTGTGTCCTTTCTATGCCCTGACTGTGTCCTTTCTATGCCCTGACTGTGTCCTTTCTATGCCCTGACTGTGTCCTTTCTATGCCCTGACTGTGTCCTTTCTATGCCCTGACTGTGTCCTTTCTATGTCCTGACTGTGTGCTTTCTATGCCCTGACTGTGTGCTTTCTATGCCCTGACTGTGTGCTTTCTATGCCCTGACTGTGTGCTTTCTATGCCCTGACTGTGTCCTTTCTATGCCCTGACTGTGTGCTTTCTATGCCCTGACTGTGTCCTTTCTATGCCCTGACTGTGTGCTTTCTATGCCCTGACTGTGTGCTTTCTATGCCCTGACTGTGTCCTTTCTATGTCCTGACTGTGTGCTTTCTATGCCCTGACTGTGTCCTTTCTATGCCCTGACTGTGTCCTTTCTATGCCCTGACTGTGTCCTTTCTATGCCCTGACTGTGTCCTTTCTATGCCCTGACTGTGTCCTTTCTATGCCCTGACTGTGTCCTTTCTATGCCCTGACTGTGTCCTTTCTATGCCCTGACTGTGTCCTTTCTACGCCCTGACTGTGTCCTTTCTACGCCCTGACTGTGTCCTTTCTATGCCATGACTGTGTCCTTTCTATGCCATGACTGTGTCCTTTCTATGCCATGACTGTGTCCTTTCTATGCCCTGACTGTGTCCTTTCTATGCCCTGACTGTGTCCTTTCTATGCCATGACTGTGTCCTTTCTATGTCCTGACTGTGTCCTTTCTATGTCCTGACTGTGTCCTTTCTATGTCCTGACTGTGCCCTTTCTATGCCCTGACTGTGTCCTTTCTATGTCCTGACTGTGCCCTGACTGTGTCCTTTCTATGCCCTGACTGTGTGCTTTCTATGTCCTGACTATGCCCTGACTGTGTCCTTTCTATGCCCTGACTGTGTGCTTTCTATGCCCTGACTGTGTGCTTTCTATGCCCTGACTGTGTGCTTTCTATGCCCTGACTGTGTGCTTTCTATGCCCTGACTGTGTGCTTTCTATGCCCTGACTGTGTGCTTTCTATGCCCTGACTGTGTGCTTTCTATGCCCTGACTGTGTGCTTTCTATGCCCTGACTGTGTGCTTTCTATGCCCTGACTGTGTGCTTTCTATGCCCTGACTGTGTGCTTTCTATGCCCTGACTGTGTGCTTTCTATGCCCTGACTGTGTGCTTTCTATGCCCTGACTGTGTGCTTTCTATGCCCTGACTGTGTGCTTTCTATGCCCTGACTATGCCCTGACTGTGTGCTTTCTATGCCCTGACTGTGTGCTTTCTATGCCCTGACTGTGTGCTTTCTATGCCCTGACTGTGTGCTTTCTATGCCCTGACTGTGTGCTTTCTATGCCCTGACTGTGTGCTTTCTATGCCCTGACTGTGTGCCCTCTATGCCCTGACTGTGTGCTTTCTATGCCCTGACTGTGTGCTTTCTATGCCCTGACTGTGTGCTTTCTATGCCCTGACTGTGTGCTTTCTATGCCCTGACTGTGTGCTTTCTATGCCCTGACTGTGTGCTTTCTATGCCCTGACTGTGTGCTTTCTATGCCCTGACTGTGTCCTGATGACATTAACGACAATGCAGTAAAAATATGGAGTTTTATTATTTGTGAAAAAAAGTGATGTTTTAACAAAAATTAATAACCAATGGGTTTCGTTTAGAGCTTTATCGGAGACTCAGACATACAAAACCCAGTGGGAAATGAACCTGAGCCGGACTCCGCGGTTACAGGTTGTCCATGTTTCTTACCTTCTATGCAGCATCGGGAGCTGTTGGATGAGCTTGGGTCGTAAGGCGGAGTGTCGATGTTTGGGATGGTCAGGCAGTGCTGCACGTCCAGTCTGTTCGGTTTTCCAAATCCCAGTGCCATGCCAGGACGCCTGAAAACCTTTGTACGTTCACAAATGCAGTCAGACATCAAGCAGTAAGTTCCTCTATAATCTGTAGTTCCACAAACCGTCTAAAAAATACAAGAAATGTAGAGTTTTTACAATCCTGTAATTCTATCATAGGAGATACCTGTGATTCCCGAGAGATGAGCAAGAGAAGGAGAAATCTGCAGGTAAAGCTCAGACGTGAGGAGAGAACTGTCAGTGGTGCACTACCATTAGAAGAAGAGAACTGCCTGTGCTACTCGGACACATGAGGAGGAGAGAACTGCATGTAGAGCTGAGAAATGAGTGTAGAGCTCAGCAGCCTGACCCAACCCTACATCTCTTCAGTGTCCACAGAATACAGGAAAAGACACTACTGTGGGGTCCATGGAGGGCGCAGCAGCTGGGGATGTGTATGGGTGTCAGCGCTATGGACATGGGTGACATGGGCTCTGCTGCTACTGGTAACACTCCTAGGCCTATGTTACCCAATACTGATAGTAGATTGGTAGCATCTGAGAGCAGACAAAGAGACTTTCCTGTTCTCCCACTCGTCTAACAATCCTCATTTTCTCAACTTTCTATTAACTCTTATGATTGAAACTAGAGAACATCACTTCAGCAGGAAGTGTAAAGCTCAGCCATTTTTTTAAATAAAAACACTCCGCCTCCATGTGATGGACGTGAGGAACCATAGGACTGCACTGGCATCTCCTCCTGAGACCTGGACTCCACCAGCTTCTCCAGCTGAGCCTTGGATTGCAGCGGCATCTCCTGCTGAGCCTTGGACTGCAGCGGCATCTCCTGCTGAGCCTTGGACTGACTTATCATCTCCTGCTGAGCCTTGGACTGCACCAGCATCTCCTGCTGAGCCTTGGACTGCAGCAGCATCTCCTGCTGAGCCTTGGACTGCAGCGGCATCTCCTGCTGAGCCTTGGACTGACTTATCATCTCCTGCCGAGCCTTGGACTGCACCAGCATCTCCTGCTGAGCCTTGGACTGCACCGGCATCTCCTGCTGAGCCTTGGACTGCACCGGCATCTCCTGCTGAGCCTTGGACTGCACCGGCATCTCCTGCTGAGCCTTGGACTGCACCGGCATCTCCTGCTGAGCCTTGGACTGCAGCGGCATCTCCTGCTGAGCCTTGGACTGCAGCGGCATCTCCTGCTGAGCCTTGGACTGACTTATCATCTCCTGCCGAGTCTTGGACTGCAGCGGCATCTCCTGCTGAGCCTTGGACTGCAGCGGCATCTCCTGCTGAGCCTTGGACTGCAGCGGCATCTCCTGCTGAGCCTTGGACTGCAGCGGCATCTCCTGCTGAGCCTTGGACTGCAGCGGCATCTCCTGCTGAGCCTTGGACTGCAGCGGCATCTCCTGCTGAGCCTTGGACTGCAGCGGCATCTCCTGCTGAGCCTTGGGCTGCAGCGGCATCTCCTGCTGAGCCTTGGGCTGCAGCGGCATCTCCTGCTGAGCCCTGGGCTGCACCGGCAACTGCTGCTGAGCCCTGGGCTGCACCGGCAACTGCTGCTGAGCCCTGGGCTGCACCGGCAACTGCTGCTGAGCCCTGGGCTGCACCGGCAACTGCTGCTGAGCCCTGGGCTGCACCGGCAACTGCTGCTGAGCCCTGGGCTGCACCGGCAACTGCTGCTGAGCCCTGGGCCGCACCGGCAACTGCTACTGGGCCCTGGGCCGCACCGGCAACTGCTGCTGAGCCCTGGGCCGCACCGGCAACTGCTGCTGAGCCCTGGGCCGCACCGGCAACTGCTGCTGAGCCCTGGGCCGCACCGGCAACTGCTGCTGAGCCCTGGGCCGCACCGGCAACTGCTGCTGAGCCCTGGGCCGCACCGGCAACTGCTGCTGAGCCCTGGGCCGCACCGGCAACTGCTGCTGAGCCCTGGGCCGCACCGGCAACTGCTGCTGAGCCCTGGGCCGCACCGGCAACTGCTGCTGAGCCCTGGGCCGCACCGGCAACTGCTGCTGAGCCCTGGGCCGCACCGGCAACTGCTGCTGAGCCCTGGGCCGCACCGGCAACTGCTGCTGAGCCCTGGGCCGCACCGGCAACTGCCGCTGAGCCCTGGGCCGCACCGGCAACTGCCGCTGAGCCCTGGGCCGCACCGGCATCTACTGCTGAGCCCTCTACTGTGCCTTCCTCTCCTGCTGAGCCCTGGACTGCCCCAACATATCCTGCGGAGCCTTGGATGGCGGCAGCATCTCCTACTGGGCTCTGCACTGCAGCAGCATCTAATGCTTAGCCCTGTACTGCACTGGCATCTACCGCTGAGCCGTGGACTGCACCAGCAACTTCTGCTGAAGCCTGAACTGCACTGGCCTCTGCTGCTGAGCCCTGGCCTGCCTCAGCATCTCCTGCTGTGCCCTGGACTGCAGCGGCATCTCATGCTGTGCCCTGTACTGCAGCAGCATTTCCTGCTGTGCCCTGGACCGCAGCAGCATCTCCTGCACTGGGAGTGCAGCATTGAAAGCGACCTAGTGTAGAGCAGCAGAGGTGACTGAGAGGTGGGGAAAGTGCAGATTATAATACATATTACAAAGTATTGAAAAGTACAGAAAAAATACCAAAGGTTTGATGCCTCGAGCAACCCTGATCTCCAGTCCAGTCCAGAAGACCAGTCACAGGTCCTCATTAGCGCTGTCAATGTATTTACTCCCTAGCGGAGATGTTATCCTGCACTGTAAGGGTCTCTTACATGAGGCATTAACTTGTCATCTGTAGAATACTGGCACCAGGTCTGACCTGCCACAGATATCATTCCCTCACTCCAGTGCTAAGAGATCAGAACCTCATGTCATGGATCGGGTCAAGGATTATGAAGACTCCATCCCACCCGGATGCGATCAACTCTGCTTCTGTGGGCAGATGCTCAATAAAGAGCCAGATAGTTACCGGTTTCCATTTTCCACCAAGTCTTCCTTGTCATAGTACAATCTGTCACCCTGCCCCGTGTCTGAAGCTCCACTGGATTGGACTCATCTCACAAATACTTCATATTTTATAGAGAACTAGCTGTAGATTCTGGCGTTATCTGTGATAGGACATAACTGCTCTTAGCTATAACAAAATAGAATGGGTTAAATATTTTATGTGTATCTTTCTCTCGCTCTCTCTGACCATCTCTTTCGGTGACTGTCTCTGGATGTCTCTTTCGGTGACTGTCTCTGGCCGTCTCTTTCGGTGACTGTCTCTGGCCGTACATACACTAAGATACACAGATACATACATACACATACACTTACATACACATAGATGCACAGATACATACATACATACATACACTTACATACACTTACATACACATAGATACACAGATACATATATACATACATACACTTACATACACATAGATACACAGATACATTCATACATACAAATACATACACTTACATACACATAGATACACAGATGCATGCATACATACATACACTTACTTACACTTACATACACATACATACACAGATGCATACATACATACACTTACTTACACTTACATACACATACATACGCAGATACATACATACATACAAATACATACACTTACATACACATACATACGCAGATACATACATACATACAAATACATACACTTACATACACATAGATGCACAGATACATACATACATACATACATACGCTTACATACACATAGATACACAGATACATACATACATACAAATACATACACTTACATACACATAGATGCACAGATACATACATACATACATACATATACATACACTTACATACACATAGATGCACAGATACATACATACATACATACGCTTACATACACATAGATACACAGATGCATATATACATACACTTACAAACACATAGATACACAGATGCATACATACATACAAATACATACACTTAGATACACAGATGCATACATACATACAAATACATACACTTACATACACATAGATACACAGATACATACATACATACAAATACATACACATAGATACACAGATGCATACATACATACAAATACATACACTTACATACACATAGATACACAAATACATACATACACTTACATACACAGATACATACATACACTTACATACACAGATACATACATACACTTACATACACAGATACATAGATACATACAAATACATACACTTACATACACAGATACATACATACATAAATACAAATACATACACTTACATACACAGATACATACATACATACATACACTTACATACACAGATACATACATATATACATACATACATACATACATACATACATATTTTATGTGTATCTTTCTCTCTCTCTGACCGTCTCTTTCAGTGACTGTCTCTGGCCGTCTCTTTCAGTGACTGTCTCTGGCCGTCTCTTTCGGTGACTGTCTCTGGCCGTCTCTTTCGGTGACTGTCTCTGGCCGTACATACACATAGATACGCAGATACATACATACATACACATACACTTACATACACATAGATGCACAGATACATACATACATACAAATACATACATACACTTACATACACATAGATGCACAGATACATACATACATACATACATACATACAAATACATACACTTACATACACATAGATACACAGATGCATATATACATACACTTACATACACATAGATACACAGGTGCATACATACATACAAATACATACACTTAGATACACAGATGCATACATGCATACATACATACAAATACATACACTTACATACACATAGATACACAGATACATACATACAAATACATACACTTACATACACATAGATACACAGATACATACATACAAATACATACACAGATACATACATACATACAAATACATACACTTACATACACATAGATACACAAATACATACATACACTTACATACACAGATACATACATACATACATACACTTACATACACAGATACATACATACATACACTTACATACACTTACATACACAGATACATACATACATACAAATACATACACATACACTTACATACACATAGATACACAGATACATACATACATACATACAAATACATACATACATACACTTACACAGATACATACATACATACATACAAATACATACACTTACATACACATAGATATGCAGATGCATACATACAAATACATACACTTACATACACATAGATACATACATACATACAAATACATACACATAGATACACACATACATACATACATACATACAAATACACACACTTACATACACATAGATACACAGATGCATACATACATACACATAGATACGCAGATACATACATACATACATACAAATACATACACTTACATACACAGATATATACATACATACAAATACATACACTTACATACACATAGATACACAGATACATACATACAAATACATACACTTACATACACATAGTTACACAGATGCATACATACATACACTAACATACACTTACATACACATAGTTACACAGATGCATACATACATACACTTACATACACTTACATACACATAGATACACAGATTTATACATACATACAAATACATACTTACATACACATAGATGCACAGATACATACATACATACACTTACATACACATAGATACGCAAATACATACATACATACAAATACATACACTTACATACACATAGATGCACAGATACATACATACATACACTTACATACACATAGATGCACAGATACATACATACATACATACATTCATACATACACTTACATACACATAGATACACAGATGCATATATACATACAAATACATACACTTACATACACATAGATACACAGATACATACATACATACATACATAAACAGTTACATACACATAGATACACAGATGCATATATACATACAAATACATACACTTACATACACATAGATACACAGATACATACATACATACAAATACATACACTTACATACACATAGATACACAGATACATACATACATACATACATACATACACTTACATACACATAGTTACACAGATGCATACATACATACATACATACATACATACACTTACATACACATAGATACACAGATACATACATACATACATAAACAGTTACATACACATAGATACACAGATACATCCCCCCCCCCCCCCCCCCCCCGTCGGGGTGACACCTCTGTGCTTTCTATAGAAGGCCTTGTACTCACCCTCCATGTAGAGAAGATGCTGTACTTGCTGATGCGTCCTTGCTTATCGTTGCCTCCTATCATGTCATCACCGCAGATGGCACAATCGGGGTCGTCCTGCCAGTCATAAAAGGCCAGAGCGAAGGTGGGATCTTTCAGACACAGCTGCATTTGTCTCTCCAGAAGCAACAGGAAGAACCGATGCCAGGACCCGAATCCGGTGGAGCCGTGTGCGTAGTTTAGGAAACCAAATTCCGAGTTGCCCTGCAGGAAGGGCTTTGTGGCGTAGTAATGGTAGTAGCACCAGCAGTCGTAGTAGGAGGCATCGATGAATTTGTAGGTGTAGGACTGGAAGCGATCGCCCGTCCTCAGGATGTAGTAGCGGGGGTCGATGAGCTTCTTACAATAATTTATTTTGGCAAAAAATTGGATTCGCTCCACGACTGAGAACTGGCGGATCTCCCTCCGCACCACAGTAATGAACTGGTCACAATTCTCTCCAACTCGGCCAAACTTGCACTGACCACAATCAGGGCCCATAAATTTATCTTTACACACGCAGGAGACATTGAAGTAGAAGCTCGGGCACCTGTCTCTGTCATCTAGGAGGACGGTAGGAGTCTCTGTGCGACTGCGCTGCACCGGGAGACAGCTCCCCCGATTCAGGGCAGAGCCGCAGGGAGACCCCTTGTAGGAGGGGCAGCACGTCCCAGGGAGATGAGGCTGCGGGACGCAATCCTTGGGGAACATAAAGGCGGTGCTGGTGGTGGAGAGGCTCAGCAGGAAGACGCTCAGGAGGAACATCTCAGGAACTTCTCAGCGAGATCTCTGCAGGGAAACAGACAGGACAGCAGTGAGACCACCAGACTGTACAAAGTGACTGTACATAGTGTCCTATCTGCAGGGAAACAGACAGGACAGCAGTGAGACCAGCAGCCCAGACTGTACAAAGTGACTGTACATAGTGTCCTATCTGCAGGAAAACAGACAGGACAGCAGTGAGACCACCAGACCAGACTGTACAAAGTGACTGTACATAGTGTCCTATCTGCAGGGAAACAGACAGGACAGCAGTGAGACCACCAGACCAGACTGTACAAAGTGACTGTACATAGTGTCCTATCTGCAGGGAAACAGACAGGACAGCAGTGAGACCAGCAGACCAGACTGTACAAAGTGACTGTACATAGTGTCCTATCTGCAGGGAAACAGACAGGACAGCAGTGAGACCACCAGACCAGACTGTACAAAGTGACTGTACATAGTGTCCTATCTGCAGGGAAACAGACAGGACAGCAGTGAGACCAGCAGCCCAGACTGTACATAGTGTCCTATCTGCAGGGAAACAGACAGGACAGCAGTGAGACCAGCAGCCCAGACTGTACAAAGTGACTGTAGATAGTGTCCTATCTGCAGGGAAACAGACAGGACAGCAGTGAGACCACCAGACCAGACTGTACAAAGTGACTGTACATAGTGTCCTATCTGCAGGGAAACAGACAGGACAGCAGTGAGACCAGCAGCCCAGACTGTACAAAGTGACTGTACATAGTGTCCTATCTGCAGGGAAACAGAAAGGACAGCAGTGAGACCAGCAGCCCAGACTGTTCAAAGTGACTGTACATAGTGTCCTATCTGCAGGGAAACAGACAGGACAGCAGTGAGACCACCAGCCCAGACTGTACATAGTGTCCTATCTGCAGGGAAACAGACAGGACAGCAGTGAGACCACCAGACCAGACTGTACAAAGTGACTGTACATAGTGTCCTATCTGCAGGGAAACAGACAGGACAGCAGTGAGACCAGCAGCCCAGACTGTACAAAGTGACTGTACATAGTGTCCTATCTGCAGGGAAACAGACAGGACAGCAGTGAGACCAGCAGCCCAGACTGTACAAAGTGACTGTACATAGTGTCCTATCTGCAGGGAAACAGACAGGACAGCAGTGAGACCACCAGACCAGACTGTACAAAGTGACTGTACATAGTGTCCTATCTGCAGGGAAACAGACAGGACAGCAGTGAGACCACCAGACCAGACTGTACAAAGTGACTGTACATAGTGTCCTATCTGCAGGGAAACAGACAGGACAGCAGTGAGACCAGCAGCCCAGACTGTACAAAGTGACTGTACATAGTGTCCTATCTGCAGGGAAACAGACAGGACAGCAGTGAGACCACCAGCCCAGACTGTACAAAGTGACTGTACATAGTGTCCTATCTGCAGGGAAACAGACAGGACAGCAGTGAGACCAGCAGCCCAGACTGTACAAAGTGACTGTACATAGTGTCCTATCTGCAGGGAAACAGACAGGACAGCAGTGAGACCAGCAGACCAGACTGTACAAAGTGACTGTACATAGTGTCCTATCTGCAGGGAAACAGACAGGACAGCAGTGAGACCAGCAGCCCAGACTGTACAAAGTGACTGTACATAGTGTCCTATCTGCAGGGAAACAGACAGGACAGCAGTGAGACCAGCAGACCAGACTGTACATAGTGTCCTATCTGCAGGGAAACAGACAGAACAGCAGTGAGACCACCAGCCCAGACTGTACAAAGTGACTGTACATAGTGTCCTATCTGCAGGGAAACAGACAGGACAGCAGTGAGACCACCAGCCCAGACTGTACAAAGTGGCTGTACATAGTGTCCTATCTGCAGGGAAACAGACAGGACAGCAGTGAGACCAGCAGCCCAGACTGTACAAAGTGACTGTACATAGTGTCCTATCTGCAGGGAAACAGACAGGACAGCAGTGAGACCAGCAGCCCAGACTGTACAAAGTGACTGTACATAGTGTCCTATCTGCAGGGAAACAGACAGGACATTAGTGAGACCACCAGCCCAGACTGTACAAAGTGACTGTACATAGTGTCCTATCTGCAGGGAAACAGACAGGACAGCAGTGAGACCAGCAGACCAGACTGTACAAAGTGACTGTACATAGTGTCCTATATGCAGGGAAACAGACAGGACAGCAGTGAGACCAGCAGCCCAGACTGTACAAAGTGACTGTACATAGTGTCCTATCTGCAGGGAAACAGACAGGACATTAGTGAGACCACCAGCCCAGACTGTACAAAGTGACTGTACATAGTGTCCTATCTGCAGGGAAACAGACAGGACAGCAGTGAGACCAGCAGACTAGACTGTACAAAGTGACTGTACATAGTGTCCTATCTGCAGGGAAACAGACAGGACAGCAGTGAGACCAGCAGACCAGACTGTACAAAGTGACTGTACATAGTGTCCTATCTGCAGGGAAACAGACAGGACAGCAGTGAGACCAGCAGCCCAGACTGTACAAAGTGACTGTACATAGTGTCCTATCTGCAGGGAAACAGACAGGACAGCAGTGAGACCAGGAGGAGGAGGAGCTGAGCACTTTGTACATAGTGTCCTATCTGCAGGCAGCATGTTGTAGAGCAGGAGATGCTGAGCAGATTGTACGTGGTGTCCTATCTGCAGGTAGCATGTTATAGAGCAGGAGGAGCTGAGCAGATTGTACATAGTGTCCTATCTGCAGGGAGCATGTTATAGAGCTGGAGGAGCTGAGCAGATTGTACATAGTGTCCTATCTGCAGGCAGCATGTTATAGAGCAGGAGGAGCTGAGCAGATTGTACATAGTGTCCTATCTGCAGGGAGCATGTTATAGAGCAGGAGGAGCTGAGCAGATTGTACATAGTGTCCTATCTGCAGGCAACATGTTATAGAGCAGGAGGAGCTGAGCAGATTGTACATAGTGTCCTATCTGCAGGCAGCATGTTATAGAGCAGGAGGAGCTGAGCAGACTGTGCATAGTGTCCTATCTGCAGGCAGCATGTTATAGGGCAGGAGGAGCTGAGCACATTGTACATAGTGTCCTATCTGCAGGCAGCATGTTATAGAGCAGGAGGAGCTGAGCACATTGTACATAGTGTCCTATCTGCAGGCAGCATGTTGTAGAGCAGGAGGAGCTGAGCAGATTGTACATAGTGTCCTATCTGCAGGGAGCATGTTATAGAGCAGGAGGAGCTGAGCAGATTGTATGTAGTGTCCTATCTGCAGGCAGCATGCTATATAGCAGGAGGAGCTGAGCAGATTGTACATAGTGTCCTATCTGCAGGCAGCATGTTATAGAGCAGGAGGAGCTGAGCATATTGTACAAAGTGTCCTATCTGCAGGCAGCATGTTATAGAGCAGGAGGAGCTGAGCAGATTGTATGTAGTGTCCTATCTGCAGGCAGCATGCTATATAGCAGGAGGAGCTGAGCAGATTGTACATAGTGTCCTATCTGCAGGCAGCATGTTATAGAGCAGGAGGAGCTGAGCATACTGTACATAGTGTCCTATCTGCAGGCAGCATGTTATAGAGCAGGAGGAGCTGAGCATATTGTACATAGTGTCCTATCTGCAGACAGCATGTTATAGAGCAGGAGGAGCTGAGCACATTGTATATAGTGTCCTATCTGCAGGCAGCATGTTATAGAGCAGGAGGAGCTGAGCAGATTGTACATAGTGTCCTATCTGCAGGCAGCATGTTATAGAGCAGGATGAGCTGAGCAGATTGTACATTGTGTCCTATCTGCAGGCAGCATGTTATAGAGCAGGAGTAGATGAGCAGATTGTCCATAGTGTCCTATCTGCAGGAAGCATGTAATAGAGCAGGAGGAGCTGAGCAGATTGTACATAGTGTCCTATCTGCAGGCAGCATGTTATAGAGCAGGAGGAGCTGAGCAGACTGTACATAGTGTCCTATCTGCAGGCAGCATGTTATAGAGCAGGAGTAGATGAGCAGATTGTACATAGTGTCCTATCTGCAGGGAGCATGTAATAGAGCAGGAGGAGCTGAGCAGATTGTACATAGTGTCCTATCTGCAGGCAGCATGTTATAGAGCAGGAGGAGCTGAGCAGACTGTACATAGTGTCCTATCTGCAGGCAGCATGTTATAGGGCAGGAGGAGCTGAGCACATTGTACATAGTGTCCTATCTGCAGGGAGCATGTTATAGAGCAGGAGGAGCTGAGCAGATTGTACATGGTGTCCTATCTGCAGGCAGCATGTTATAGAGCAGGAGGAGCTGAGCAGATTGTACATAGTGTCCTGTCTGCAGGCGGTATGTTATAGAGCAGGAGGAGATGAGCGCATTGTACATAGTGTCCTGTCTGCAGACAGCATGTTATAGAGCAGGAGGAGCTGAGCACATTGTACATAGTGTCCTATCTGCAGACAGCATGTTATAGAGCAGGAGGAGCTGAGCAGATTGTACATAGTGTCCTATCTGCAGGCAGCATGTTATAGAGCAGGAGTAGATGAGCAGATTGTACATAGTGTCCTATCTGCAGGCAGCATGTTATAGAGCAGGAGGAGCTGAGCGCATTGTACATAGTGTCCTATCTGCAGACAGCATGTTATAGAGCAGGAGGAGCTGAGCAGACTGTACATAGTGTCCTATCTGCAGGCAGCATGTTATAGAGCAGGAGGAGATGAGCGCATTGTACATAGTGTCCTGTCTGCAGACAGCATGTTATAGAGCAGGAGGAGCTGAGCACATTGTACATAGTGTCCTATCTGCAGACAGCATGTTATAGAGCAGGAGGAGGAGGAAGTGATTCTGTATGAGAGGTCATAGAAGCTGGTAAGAGGCAGGAGCGAGCGGTGTGTGAGGCACTGAGCTCCTGGCCAAGATATAAGGTCCTATGAAGAAAGGAAAGTACTGGGCCCAGAAGCCAAGGTGTTGAGAACCAGAAAAGGACAGTCTGCAGGTGAGGTCCTGGGACAGCATGGACAGAGAGGGGGTCTCCCGTCCTACAGGTGCGGCTGAAGAAAGACCCACATTCCTGCAGTGACCTCTAAGCAACTCATTTCTATCCACATTATGGACATTTGTGTGTCTGTCGTCTCCCCTGCAACATTACAGACATTGCACAAACAACAGGGATAAAGACAAGAAGAGTTACCGGAGAAGATGGAAACCTCCCGACCGCCACCAGAACGTAACCTTCAAGACTATGCAAGGAGCTTGTGCCACCTGGAATTACCCCGAACCTTTCTAGTGTCACCCGAGGGACGTATTTGGGAGGAATATCTGTTACAGGACAACGTAAAGGATTTATTACTTCGGAATGATCCCCATCCAATCAAAGCTCACGTATAGACACTCCCAAACTTTGGCTCCAAGTAAATTACATCCAAAAACGGCTACAAAACAGATTTCACTTTTTCCTAAAATTATCAGCAGTTTTGGATGCGGTCGCCTGGACTGCACATGTTCCATCATCGAACACCGAGGCAAATCATGAACTAGCCACAAGTGAAGTGTTTCTGGCTCCTCCACCATCTACACGGCCGCACATGAATGGTCGCCGTAGGAAAGTTACAAATGGCTATTTAATACTCGGTGTATCTCACCTGTAGAGATAATACCAGAAGCTGTCGTGACCGTTTCCGATTACTCTGAAAAGCCCAACCGCCGGCACCCACAGATATCACATGACTCCGCCTGTTGTATATTTATGGTTATATACAGGTATCATTGTCAGGATGTCTTCTCCAACCACTGTCCTACTTTATAATTTCACTTGTTTACAGAAAAATTTTCACTGGGGCGTGGCTTAGCTGCCGAGCTGAATGGACGCTGGACCCTAGAGCTCCTCTGATCCCAGCGCAAAGCGACTAGAAAAAACGGCCGAGCAGGCCATGAACCCTTACCTCCGGTTACACACCGATGTCCCAACAACCCATGACGAGGTACAGGGCCAAAAGCAAACTGCAGAAACAGGGCAAACTGGAGCTTTACTTTTTGGGTAATGATTTTAACTGGGGATCTGTACGGCATTTTGTGGCCCCTTAGGGCTAAAGTGATTGGCTGCAGAGAGCTCAGCGAAGACGGAAAGTCGCCCACCTTCCTGATTGCTGTGAAAGAAGTGTATGCGTGCCACGACATCTCTGTCGGTTGTATCCGGGAGGTGCAAAGGGTGTGGGACCCTGTGGGCCCTGTCCATGGAATGGTCCAAGGTTGAGCATCCCAGGAGCAATATCTTAATCAGGCCCTGAATGTAGTTAGGTAGTTCTTGTGCCTGATCTACTTCAGGTACTTCAGGCCCCTAAATTTCAAATTCTTTCGCCTGGAGCGATCCTCCAGGTCCCTAAGTTTGGCTTTTAGCGGCTTAAATTCATCTGTTAGGTCGTTATAGGCATCTGCTAGTTGGTTAATAGTAGTGGCAAAGTCTCTCATTTTATCTTCAACATGGGACACTCTGACATCAATGTCCTTAACCTCTGCACGCATGGGTGATAGCAGATTGCTAAGGCTCCCAAGGTCAGAAGCATCTCTCCCAGGAGATTCCCTGATGCTGCGAAACCCTGAAAAGGCCTCTCATATGTGAGCTGCAGTCTGGGGTTGCAGGGGCACATCACTTACTGGGTCTGGCGCCACGTGTTGGGTCTTCTGGCGCTGCTTAGAAGAACTTCTGGCTTATGGAGATGGCGGTGGCCCGTCACCTCTTTTGTCCAGGGGGCTTTGTGTTACTGGCTGCGGAGGTTGTGAGATGCCTCCCGGGGAGACGCGCTCTGGAGTGGACACACTGCTGGCTCCATTGCTACGCTGAGAGGACAGCGAGGAGGTAATGGCGCCGCTGGAGTAAGGAGAAGCCGTGTGTAAGTCAGCATCATCTTTGCCATGTTCCTTGTGAAAGAAGGACTCTCCCACATCATTAACCCCCTGGAAGAAGGCCAATGTCTCCTGCACGACTGGAATATCTCCCCTCATTCTCCAGATAACCCTGGATATCGACCTAATCCTCCACCTAATGACTGGAAGTTGGTCGCCTCCCAGTGCGCCTCCAAGCACTAATCTACGAGCTGCTGGGCTCATCGTGCAGCTTGTTGTGAACTTATTCGGCATCTGCTTTATCTTTTTTGGCTTTCCTTGCTAGGTCTCCCCAGTTTTTTGCTTTTTCTATTGTTTCTTTTTTGTTTTATAAGGCATCCAACTTGTTGTATATCACCAATCATGGTGGAGGGAGCAGGGAGACGGCATTATAATACAGCGCATGTAATAATGACACCAGACCTATCTCTTCATTGTACCCATGGTGCTTAAATTTGCAAGTCTCAACTTGAAGAGTCTCAACAATCCATGTAAAAGAGCCTACATGTGGCACTTTCCTTGAGGTGTGACATAATCTGCGGCCAAGAGACTTAATTGAAAAAGACGTCCAGAGAATCAAACGCCCTCTTTCCCCTATATTCTCCAAAGCCATTACAGCAAAAAACCAAGCGGAGTGTTAGGAACTATTAAAAACTCAGCGGCCGCCTCCCTGATCTCTTGCAAAACAGACCCATTGGGCAGGTATATCATCTTAAACTGTTTAATGAATGCATGCACGCTGATAGGGATTTATGCCCCCAAACTCCTCCATATAGTCAGCACTACCCAAAGTGGTCATGTCATATGGTGGTCCCAGACCCCGCCATAGACTCCACTTCCACTATTAATCCCTAAATAACGCCCGTTGAGATTGTTCCACAAACTCCTCCTCCGAGTCGGCACTACCCAAAGCGGTCATGTCGTATAGTGCAGGGACAATCCCCAAATAACGCCCTCTTTGAACACGAGCTATTTGACAGCTGGAGGATTCTTCATGACACAGAGAGGGATTACTCAGTCTTTTCCTACAAACACAACTCGTACTCCCGTATAGATCTCTTATCAACCTCCCGGTCACTACTGTATTTAACCAAAACATGTGACGTGGACCTCATCAAGTGGTCGGCCCACGCAGCAGTTACACTAGAGATTGAGGCGTCCTATAACCACACTGACTGCCGCATCTGGAGGTGTAATGACTACTAGCAAACCCAACAACGACAGAGAAACACGCCCAGGGGCGTAACTGGGAGGGGCAGGGCCCCAGAGAAGAAAATATACATATATGTATATACTTACACATGAAAGTTACAATCACACAGTTATCCCCTCACATATAGTGCATATGCACACATACAGTATATACACGCACACAACACCAGATACAGCATATATACATCACACGTATGTTATATACATATTATGCTGTACAATGTCCAGCATATGTATATAGCATATTGGGATGATGGGGGCCCCCTGACACTGCGGGCCCCAGAGCAGCTGCTGTGGCTGCTACCACTGTAGTTTAGCCCCTGAACATGCCTTACGTTGTGCGTAGCCGCTTCAGGTGAGTTACACATATTCATCGCTCCCTGACCTCTACATTATTTCCCTACGAGCGCTTTCTTTCCCAACCATTTCATAACTTACTTAATAAGGACTGTAACTGCTGTAAGTGAACTTTTCGAGCTGATTGAACCGTTAATCGACTAACGGACAGAAAGCGACATTCCACTGGCGCCAAGTCAATTTCTATCCCCAGGAATCACATGGGAGTGGAGGCGCCTCCAGTTTTATCAGGGGCTCTGGGAAGGGCAAATTAGTTTTGCAGTCCGCTCCACAGTATGAAGTGAACTAAACCGACATGGGAATCATAATGAAGTGTGCCATCCCTGGTCGTGTTCCCCATCGCAGGCCTACCTTCAGCCACCATGTGCGTCCATGCTCCAGCTCCCGTAGGTGCGGGCTGTGTGTCTGGTCGCATTCCTCATTGCAGCCCTACCTTCAGGCACCATGTGCGTCCATGCTCCAGCTCCCTTAGGTGCGGGCTGTGTCTCTGGTCGTGTTCCCCATCGCAGGCCTACCTTAAGCCACCATGTCCGTCCATGCTCCAGCTCCCTTAGGTGCAGGCTGTGTCTCTGGTTGCATTCCTCATTGCAGCCCTACCTTCAGCCACCATGTGCGTCCATGCTCCAGCTCCCGTAGGTGCGGGCTGTGTGTCTGGTCGCATTCCTCATTGCAGCCCTACCTTCAGCCACCATGTCCGTCCATGCTCCAGCTCCCTTAGGTGCGGGCTGTGTCTCTGGTCGTGTTCCCCATCGCAGGCCTACCTTAAGCCACCATGTGCGTCCATGCTCCAGCTCCCGTAGGTGCGGGCTGTGTGTCTGGTCGCATTCCTCATTGCAGCCCTACCTTCAGGCACCATGTGCGTCCATGCTCCAGCTCCCTTAGGTGCGGGCTGTGTCTCTGGTCGTGTTCCCCATCGCAGGCCTACCTTAAGCCACCATGTCCGTCCATGCTCCAGCTCCCTTAGGTGCAGGCTGTGTCTCTGGTTGCATTCCTCATTGCAGCCCTACCTTCAGCCACCATGTGCGTCCATGCTCCAGCTCCCGTAGGTGCGGGCTGTGTGTCTGGTCGCATTCCTCATTGCAGCCCTACCTTCAGCCACCATGTCAGTCCATGCTCCAGCTCCCTTAGGTGCGGGCTGTGTCTCTGGTCGCATTCCTCATTGCAGCCCTACCTTCAGCCACCATGTCAGTCCATGCTCCAGCTCCCTTAGGTGCAGGCTGAGCCTCTGGTCACATTCCTCATTGCAGCCCTACCTTCAGGCACCATATCAGTCCATGCTCCAGTTCCCTTAGGTGCGGGCTGTGTCTCTGGTCGTTTTCCTCATTGCAGCCCTACCTTCAGGCACCATGTCTGTCCATGCTCCAGCTCCCTTAGGTGCGGGCTGTGTCTCTGGTCACGTTCCCTGTCACAGGCCTACCTTAAGCCATCATGTCCGTCCATGCTCCAGCTCCCTTAGGTGCGGGCTGTGTCTCTGGTCGTTTTCCTCATTGCAGCCCTACCTTCAGGCACCATGTCTGTCCATGCTCCAGCTCCCTTAGGTGCGGGCTGTGTCTCTGGTCACGTTCCCTGTCACAGGCCTACCTTAAGCCATCATGTCCGTCCATGCTCCAGCTCCCTTAGGTGCGGCCTGTGTCTCTGGTCGCATTCCTCATTGCAGTCCTACTTTCAGCCACCATGTCCGTCCATGCTCCAGCTCCCTTAAGGTGCGGGCTGTGTCTCTGGTCGCATTCCTTGTTGCAGCCCTACCTTCAGCCACCATGTCCGTCCATGCTCCAGCTCCCTTAGGTTCGGACGGTGTCTCTGGTCGCATTCCTCATTGCAGCCCTACCTTCAGCCACCATGTCCGTCCATGCTCCAGCTCCCTTAGGTGCGGGCTGTGTCTCTGGTCGCATTCCTCATTGCAGTCCTACTTTCAGCCACCATGTCCGTCCATGCTCCAGCTCCCTTAAGGTGCGGGCTGTGTCTCTGGTCGCATTCCTCATTGCAGCCCTACCTTCAGGCACCATGTCTGCCCATGCTCCAGCTCCCTTAGGTGCGGCCTGTGTCTCTGGTCGCATTCCTCATTGCAGCCCTACCTTCAGTCGTGTGTGTGACCCTGGCTCGTCCTTCGACTACATGTTCCCTGGCATTTGACCCCGGCTTGGTTCCTGATCCTGTGCTGCCTGCTACGGCCCTCTGCCTCTTCCTGACTCTGCGTGTACACTGCCTGCCTCCACTTTGTTACCACGTTCCGGTGTCTCTGTGCCCGCTGGGCGAGCTGCTATCTACACTGGGACCACCACGAGAGGTAACGGCCTTGCTATCTCTCTGCAGCAAAGTCCACATCCCTGTTTAGGGATTAAAGGGTTAAACCCGGAGAGGTCCAGGGATGACGTCCTTAGTGTGGGGCACAGGGTAGCACCGTGGGTTTACAAACCCACGCCTTGGTACATTAGTATCGATTCCCTGACGAAGAAGACAGCACCAGTCTTTGAAGCGCGTTGGTAGTTTTTCCCTCTGGAATTACCATAGCTCGGTGATGTCACAATACGGAACCCTCCTGGACTGTGTGCGGAGTGTTAGCCGCCGGCCGGGGCTTCACTACACGTGCAGCTAACCCCTTCAAGTCTGTAAACTTTTCCACCAGTGGATTGCTTTTTGGATGCAGCAATGTGAAGGATTTCTTCGTGGATTTACAAAGAATTCTACATCCTTGGACTCCGAACATTCAGCTTCATCTCGGATGAAAAGGTTGTCACAGCTTCCTGCCCATTTTGCCTGAACGTGCAGCACTATACCTAACGTAGCCAGTAAACCTATTGTGCTATAGCTGGTTAATGCATTAGGTATAGATACATATTCAGACTTAGGGGCGTATAATAGTTACATTTGCTGTATTTCTCTATGTTTATCCCAATATTTTTTGTTGGCGCAGGTATCTTTGTTTTATATTAGTTGTTTTTAGTGGCTTACTTTTTAGTGATCCACAGCAACACTACATTCTAAAATACTCAGATATTTTTCTTAGATCTGCGCCAAATTCAAAAACTAATTTAAGTAATCATATAGATCTATGGCCTACCACCTCTTCACCTCCA
This sequence comes from Engystomops pustulosus, assembly GCF_040894005.1. Taxonomy (NCBI): domain Eukaryota; kingdom Metazoa; phylum Chordata; class Amphibia; order Anura; family Leptodactylidae; genus Engystomops; species Engystomops pustulosus. The sequence continues at coordinate 125,922 of NW_027285018.1, read as the reverse complement.
CCATCACATCATATACATCTATGGCCTACCACCTCTTCACCTCCACCATCAAAACATATAGATCTATGGCCTACCACCTCTTCACCTCCACCATCACATCATATAGATCTATGGCCTTCCACCTCTTCACCTTCACCACCACATCATATAGATATATGGCCTACCACCTCTTCACCTCCAGCATCACATCATATACATCTATGGCCTACCACCTCTTCACCTCCACCATCACATCATATAGATCTATGGCCTACTACCTCTTCACCTCCACCATCACATCATATACATCTATGGCCTACCACCTCTTCACCTCCACCATCACATCATATAGATCTATGACCTACCACCTCTTCACCTCCACCATCACATCATATACATCTATGGCCTACCACCTCTTCACCTCCACCATCACATCATATAGATCTATGGCCTACTACCTGTTCACCTCCACCATCACATCATATAGATCTATGGCCTACCACATCCTCACCTCCACCATCACATCATATAGATCTATGGCCTTCCACCTCTTCACCTCCACCATCACATCATATAGATCTATGGCCTACCACATCCTCACCTCCACCATCACATCATATAGATCTATGGCCTTCCACCTCTTCACCTTCACCACCACATCATATAGATCTATGGCCTACCACCTCTTCACCTCCACCATCACATCATATAGATCTATGGCCTACCACCTCTTCACCTCCACCATCACAACATATAGATCTATGGCCTACCACCTCTTCACCTCCACCATCACATCATATACATCTATGGCCTACCACCTCTTCACCTCCACCATCACATCATATACATCTATGGCCTACCACCTCTTCACCTCCACCATCAAAACATATAGATCTATGGCCTACCACCTCTTCACCTCCACCATCACATCATATAGATCTATGACCTACCACCTCTTCACCTCCACCATCACATCATATAGATCTATGGCCTACCACCTCTTCACCTCCACCATCACATCATATACATCTATGGCCTACCACCTCTTCACCTCCACCATCACATCATATACATCTATGGCCTACCACCTCTTCACCTCCACCATCACATCATATAGATCTATGGCCTTCCACCTCTTCACCTTCACCACCACATCATATAGATCTATGGCCTACCACCTCTTCACCTCCAGCATCACATCATATACATCTATGGCCTACCACCTCTTCACCTCCACCATCACATCATATAGATCTATGGCCTACTACCTCTTCACCTCCACCATCACATCATATACATCTATGGCCTACCACCTCTTCACCTCCACCATCACATCATATAGATCTATGACCTACCACCTCTTCACCTCCACCATCACATCATATACATCTATGGCCTACCACCTCTTCACCTCCACCATCACATCATATAGATCTATGGCCTACTACTAGAGATGAGCGAACACTAAAATGCTCGGGTACTCGTTATTCGAGACGAACTTTTCCCGATGCTCGAGTGCTCGTCTCGAATAACGAACCCCATTGAAGTCAATGGGAGACTCGAGCATTTTTCAAGGGGACCAAGGCTCTGCACAGGGAAGCTTGGCCAAACACCTGGGAACCTCAGAAAAGGATGGAAACACCACGGAAATGGACAGGAAACAGCAGGGGCAGCATGCATGGATGCCTCTGAGGCTGCATAATCGCACCATTATGCCAAAATTATGGCCAACAGCATGGCCATGACAGAGTGACAGAATGAAGCTAGATAGCATCTAAAACATCCAATAATTGACCCTGACACTATAGGGGACGGCATGCAGAGGCAGCGGCAGCAGCGGCAGGCTAGAGAGTGGCATGGCGACATACCCTAAATGGACTCAGGCTTCAAACCAATGGGTGGCAGAGAGGAACCAAAGGAGGTGAGCAAGAAGCGCTCAAATAATATCGGTACATGATAAAAGTTTGCCAGTATATTTTGTGGATTACACAGCAGGGTGGCGACAAAGTTAACAAGTTTGTTGTGGAAGCCATGAAAACAACCCAAAATTCTGCCTGACACAGCACGTTTGATAAGGCGGCCATGTATGGAGGCAGTGAACTAGTAGTAGATTAAAGGTGCTGCAGTTAAAACTATGTTAGTTGGTTCTTGGCATGGAGCTGGCGCTCTGCTGCCAGGCGAGCTTTCGCCAATCCAAGCCCCTGTCTATAGGCTACTCCCCAAACAGCACTTCTAAGAACCTTTTGTATAAGATCAAGTGTAGTAGCGTTCTTATAAGTTTAGGATATGGCGGGTGAGGGGAATGTAAACAGATGCGCAAGAAGCGCTGAAATAATATCCCTAAATGGTAAAAGTTTGCAAGTATATTTTGGGGATTACACAGCAGGGTGGCGACAAAGTTAACAAGTTTGATGTGGAATGCCCTGTAATAGCTCTTGGGCGGTGTGCCTTTTATCGCCTAGGCTCAGCAGTTTCAGCACCGCCTGCTGTCGCTTAGCGACGGCACTGCTGCTGTGCCTAGAGCTACCGACTGATGGCGCCATGCCCACGGATGGTAATTCGGAGGAGGAGGAGGTGGAGGAGGGGTGGGAGGAGGTATAGTAGGCCTTTGAGACCTGGACCGAGGTAGGCCCCGCAATTCTCTGCGTCGGCAGTATATGACCAGCCCCAGGGTCAGACTCGGTCCCAGCCTGCACCAAGTTAAGTGTAGTAGCGTTCTTATAAGTTTGGGATATGGCGGGTGAGGGGAATGTAAACAGATGCGCAAGAAGCGCATGATGCGCATGGAGCTGGCGCTCCGCTGCCAGGCGAGCTTTCGCCAATCCAAGCCCCTGTCTCTAGGCTACTCCCCAAACAGCACTTCTAAGAACCTTTTGTATAAGATCAAGTGTAGTAGCGTTCTTATAAGTTTAGGATATGCCGGGTGAGGGGAATGTAAACAGATGCGCAAGAAGCGCTGAAATAATATCCCTAAATGGTAAAAGTTTGCCAGTATATTTTGTGGATAACACAGCTGGGTGGCGACAAAGTTAACAACTTTGATGTGGAATCCATGAAAACAACCCAAATTTCTGCCTGACACACCTCGTTTGATAAAGGGACGATGTATGGAGGCAGCTATATGGACGACTTTTGGAGGTAGCAATGGAGACAACGTGTGGAGGCTGCTATGGAGACAATTTAATTTGGATAGTGCCTGTATGTGGCAGTCCCAAACATTTTTCAAACCAGAGGAGCAGGTAGGTGGCCCTCCAGTAAAATGGAATAGATTGAGTGCCTGTATGTGGCAGTCCCAAAAATGTTTCAAACCAGAGGAGCAGGTAGGTGGCCCTCCAGTAAAATGGGATAGATTGAGTGCCTGTATGTGGCAGTCCCAAAAATGTTTCAAACCAGAGGAGCAGGTAGGTGGCCCTCCAGTAAAATGGAATAGATTGAGTGCCTGTATGTGGCAGTCCCAAAAATGTTTCAAACCAGAGGAGCAGGTAGGTGGCCCTCCAGTAAAATGGAATAGATTGAGTGCCTGTATGTGGCAGTCCCAAAAATTGTTCAAACCAGAGGAGCAGGTAGGTGGCCCTGCAGTAAAATGGAATAGATTGAGTGCCTGTATGTGGCAGTCCCAAAAATGTTTCAAACCAGAGGAGCAGGTAGGTGGCCCTCCAGTAAAATGGAATAGATTGAGTGCCTGTATGTGGCAGTCCCAAAAATTGTTCAAACCAGAGGAGCAGGTAGGTGGCCCTGCAGTAAAATGGAATAGATTGAGTGCCTGTATGTGGCAGTCCCAAAAATTGTTCAAACCAGAGGAGCAGGTAGGTGGCCCTGCAGTAAAATGGAATAGATTGAGTGCCTGTATGTGGCAGTCCCAAAAATTGTTCAAACCAGAGGAGCAGGTAGGTGGCCCTGCAGTAAAATGGAATAGATTGAGTGCCTGTATGTGGCAGTCCCAAAAATGTTTCAAACCAGAGGAGCAGGTAGGTGGCCCTCCAGTAAAATGGAATAGATTGAGTGCCTGTATGTGGCAGTCCCAAAAATTGTTCAAACCAGAGGAGCAGGTAGGTGGCCCTGCAGTAAAATGGAATAGATTGAGTGCCTGTATGTGGCAGTCCCAAAAATTGTTCAAACCAGAGGAGCAGGTAGGTGGCCCTGCAGTAAAATGGAATAGATTGAGTGCCTGTATGTGGCAGTCCCAAAAATGTTTCAAACCAGAGGAGCAGGTAGGTGGCCCTCCAGTAAAATGGAATAGATTGAGTGCCTGTATGTGGCAGTCCCAAAAATTGTTCAAACCAGAGGAGCAGGTAGGTGGCCCTGCAGTAAAATGGAATAGATTGAGTGCCTGTATGTGGCAGTCCCAAAAATTGTTCAAACCAGAGGAGCAGGTAGGTGGCCCTGCAGTAAAATGGAATAGATTGAGTGCCTGTATGTGGCAGTCCCAAAAATGTTTCAAACCAGAGGAGCAGGTAGGTGGCCCTCCAGTAAAATGGAATAGATTGAGTGCCTGTATGTGGCAGTCCCAAAAATTTTTTAAAACAGAGGACCGGGTAGGTGGCCCTCCAGAAAAATGGAATAGATTGAGTGCCTGTATGTGGCACTCACAAAAATTGTTTCAAACAGAGGACCGGGTAGGTGGCCCTCCAGAAAAATTAAATGCATGAAGTACTATAGCTAGAGCCAGTTGGCCCTGTCAAAAAATAGCCATTTTCCTCTGCTTTACTGTACAAAGAGGAGGAGAAGGAGGAAAATGAGGAGGAGGAGGAGGAGTGGATCAATTATTCAGGTTGAGCTTCTTTCACCTGGTGGAGAATGGAAATCCTGAGAAATCCAGGCTTTATTCATCTTGATAAGCGTCAGCCTGTCAGCGCTGTCAGTCGACAGGCGTGTACGCTTATCGGTGATGATGCCACCAGCTGCACTGAAAACCCGCTCGGACAAGACGCTAGCGGCAGGGCAGGCAAGAACCTCCAAGGCGTACAGCGCCAGTTCGTGCCACATGTCCAGCTTTGAAACCCAGTAGTTGTAGGGAGCTGTGTGATCATTTAGGACGATGGTATGGTCAGCTACGTACTCCCTCACCATCTTTCTGTAAAGATCAGCCCTACTCTGCCGAGACTGGGGACAGGTGACAGTGTCTTGCTGGGGTGACATAAAGCTGGCAAAAGCCTTGTAAAGCGTACCCCTGCCAGTGCTGGACAAGCTGCCTGCTCGCCTACTCTCCCTCGCTACTTGTCCCGCAGAACTACGCACTCTGCCGCTAGCGCTGTCAGAAGGGAAATAGTGTTTCAGCTTGTGCACCAGGGCCTGCTGGTATTCATGCATTCTCACACTCCTTTCCTCTCCAGGGATGAGAGTGGAAAGATTTTGCTTGTACCGTGGGTCCAGGAGAGTGAACACCCAGTAATCGGTGCTGGAATAAATTCTTTGAACGCGAGGGTCACGGGATAGGCAGCCTAGCATGAAATCTGCCATATGCGCCAGAGTACCAACGCGTAAGAATTCACTCCCCTCACTGGCCTGACTGTCCATTTCCTCCTCCTCCAACTCCTCCAACTCCTCTTCTTCTGCCCATACACGCTGAACAGTGAAGGACTCAACAATGGTCCCCTCTTGTGTCTCGCCAACATTCTCCTCCTCTTCCTCCTCATCCTCCTCCACCTCCACCTCCTCCGATATGCGCTGAGAAACAGACCTCAGGGTGCTTTGGCTATCAACAAGGGAATATTCTTCCCCCGTCTCTTGTGACGAGCGCAAAGCTTCCGACTTCATGCTGACCAGAGAGTTTTTCAACAGGCCAAGCAGCGGGATGGTGAGGCTGATGATGGCGGCATCGCCACTGACCATCTGTGTTGACTCCTCAAAGTTACTCAGCACCTGACAGATATCAGACATCCACGTCCACTCCTCATTGTAGACTTGAGGAAGCTGACTGACCTGACTACCAGTTCTGGTGGAAGTTGACATCTGGCAGTCTACAATCGCTCTGCGCTGCTGGTAAACTCTGGATAACATGGTCAGTGTTGAATTCCACCTCGTGGGCACGTCGCACAACAGTCGGTGAGCGGGCAGTTGGAGGCGGCGCTGCGCTGCCCTGAGAGTGGCAGCATCTGGGCTGGACTTCCTGAAATGCGCACAGATGCGGCGCACCTTCGTGAGCAAATCAGACAGATTGGGGTATGTCTTGAGGAAACGCTGCACTATCAGATTTAACACATGGGCCAGGCATGGCACATGTGTCAGTCTGCCGAGTTGCAGAGCCGCCACCAGGTTACGGCCGTTGTCACACACAACCATTCCCGGCTTGAGGTTCAGCGGTGCCAGCCACAGATCAGTCTGCGCCGTGATGCCCTGTAATAGCTCTTGGGCAGTGTGCCTTTTGTCGCCTAGGCTCAGCAGTTTGAGCACCGCCTGCTGTCGCTTAGCGACGGCACTGCTGCTGTGCCTAGAGCTACCGACTGATGGCGCCGTGCCCACGGATGGTAGTTCGGAGGAGGAGGTGGAGGAGGGGTGGGAGGAGGAGGAGGCATAGTAGGCCTGAAACACCTGGACCGAGGTAGGCCCCGCAATCCTCGGCGTCGGCAGTATATGAGCAGCCCCAGGGTCAGACTCGGTCCCAGCCTCCACCAAGTTAACCCAATGTGCCGTCAGCGATATATAGTGGCCCTGCCCGGCAGCACTCGTCCACGTGTCCGTGGTCAGGTGGACCTTGTCAGAAACGGCGTTGGTCAGGGCACGGATGATGTTGTCTGACACGTGCTGGTGCAGGGCTGGGACGGCACATCGGGAAAAGTAGTGGCGGCTGGGGACCGAATACCGAGGGGCGGCCGCCGCCATGAGGTTGCGAAAGGCCTCGGTCTCTACTAGCCTATAGGGCAGCATCTCCAGGCTAAGCAATCTGGAGATGTGCACATTAAGGGCTTGGGCGTGCGGGTGGGTTGCACTATATTTGCGTTTCCGCTCCAGTGTCTGGGGTATGGAGAGCTGAACGCTGGTGGATGCTGTGGAGGATCGTGGAGGCGACGATGGGGTTTTTGTGCCAGGGTCCTGGGCAGGGGGCTGACTAGCAGCTGACACAGGGGAAGGAGCAGTGGTGTGCACGGCCGGAGGTGAACGGGCTTGTTGCCACTGAGTGGGGTGCTTAGCATTCATATGCCTGCGCATACTGGTGGTAGTTAAGCTAGTAGTGGTGGAACCCCTGCTGAGCCTGGTTTGGCAAATGTTGCACACCACAGTCCGTCGGTCATCCGGTGTTTCCTTAAAGAACCTCCACACTTCTGAAGATCTAGCCCTCGCCGCAAGAGCCCTCACCACGGGAGCTTCACTAGTTGACAGTGGCGCTGATGCACCAGCTCTGGCCCTGCCTCTCCGTCTGGCCCCACCACTGCCTCTTCCAACCTGTTCAGGTCGAGGACTCTCCTCCGTCTCAGAAGCACTGTGTTCACCCGGCCTCTCAACCCAGCTTGGGTCTGTCACCTCATCATCCTCCGATCCCTCAGTCTGCTCCCCCCTCGGACTTCCTGCCCTGACAACAACTTCCCCACTGTCTGACAACCGTGTCTCCTCATCGTCGGACACCTCTTTACACACTTCCACTACGTCAAGAAGGTCATCATCACCCACAGACTGTGACTGGTGGAAAACCTGGGCATCGGAAAATTGCTCAGCAGCAACCGGACAAGTGGTTTGTGACTGTGGGAAGGGTCCAGAAAACAGTTCCTCAGAGTATGCCGGTTCAAATGCCAAATTTTCCTGGGAGGGGGCAGACTGGGGGGGAGGAGGCTGAGGTGCAGGAGCTGGAGGAGTGGGGATTTCGGTGACATGGGTGGACTGCGTGGAAGACTGACTGGTGGTGGACAAATTGCTCGAAGCATTGTCAGCAATCCACGACATCACCTGTTCGCACTGTTCTGGCCTCAACAGTGCTCTACCACGAGTCCCAGTAACTTCAGACATGAACCTAGGGAGTGTAGCTCTGCGGCGTTCCCCTGCTCCCTCATCAGCAGGTGGTGTCTCACCCCGCCCAGGACCACGGCCTCTGACCCCTGCAGTAGTTGGACGCCCACGTCCCCGCCCTCGTCCTCTACCCCTAGCCCTCGGGTTAAACATTTTTAAAATGAGAGTTATAACTTTTTTTTTTTTTTTACTTCTTTTTGTTTTTTTTGGTGTTTTTTTGTGTGTTTTTTTTTTTTGTGTTTTTTGTTTTTTTTTGAGTTTTTAAAACCAAACAATCCTATCCTATTGCTATGGCTATTTTCTAGCCAAGTATCAAAGGAAGCACACTACTATGCCAGATGAGATGACACTGAGTTATTGCCTAATAGAAATCCAACCCCTACTGAATTTTGCCACTTCGGCCTTTGCTATGGATATGTGCGCCACTAAGCGCAGAACACAGCGGTCGCAAGTCTCACTACAAATTGCTCAGAATTGGCAAGTACATGCACTGCAGAAACTACAGCCACCAGCAGATCAACCAGAAATCAAATATATAGAACGCTACTGTAGGCTTCAAGAAGCTGTTTGTATTCTCCTATGGCTATTTTCTAGCCAAGTATCAAAGGAAGCACACTACTATGCCAGATGAGATGACACTGAGTTATTGCCTAATAGAAATCCAACCCCTACTGAATTTTGCCACTTCGGCCTTTGCTATGGATATGTGCGCCACTAAGCGCAGAACACAGCGGTCGCAAGTCTCACTACAAATTGCTCAGAATTGGCAAGTACATGCACTGCAGAAACTACAGCCACCAGCAGATCAACCAGAAATCAAATATATAGAACGCTACTGTAGGCTTCAAGAAGCTGTTTGTATTCTCCTATGGCTATTTTCTAGCCAAGTATCAAAGGAAGCACACTACTATGCCAGATGAGATGACACTGAGTTATTGCCTAATAGAAATCCAACCCCTACTGAATTTTCCCACTTCGGCCTTTGCTATGGATATGTGCGCCACTAAGCGCAGAACACAGCGGTCGCAAGTCTCACTACAAATTGCTCAGAATTGGCAAGTACATGCACTGCAGAAACTACAGCCACCAGCAGATCAACCAGAAATCAAATATATAGAACGCTACTGTAGGCTTCAAGAAGCTGTTTGTATTCTCCTATGGCTATTTTCTAGCCAAGTATCAAAGGAAGCACACTACTATGCCAGATGAGATGACACTGAGTTATTGCCTAATAGAAATCCAACCCCTACTGAATTTTCCCACTTCGGTCTTTGCTATGGATATGTGTGCCACTAAGAGCTAAACACAACGGTAGCAAGTCCCCCTGCTAATTCCTCACAAAATGGTAAAAGATGCAAATTAAAATAAAAAAAGTAGAACGTTATTGTAGCCCTAAGAAGGGCTGTTGGGTTCTTTGAGAATCACTCCTGCCTAACACTATTCTAATAGAACACCCTAACGCTTTCCCTGACCAGCAGCAGCTCTCTCCCTAGCGGCATCCAGAGACAGAATGATCCGAGCAGCGCGGCCAGCGGCTAGTCTATCCCAGGGTCACCTGATCTGGCCAGCCAACCACTGCTATCGACGTGTAAGGATACCACGTCATGCTGGGTGGAGTGCAGAGTCTCCTGGCTTGTGATTGGCTCTGTTTCTGGCCGCCAAAAAGCAAAACGGCGGGAGCTGCCATTTTCTCGAGCGGGCGAAGTATTCGTCCGAGTAACGAGCAGTTTCGAGTACCCTAATGCTCGACCGAGCATCAAGCTCGGACGAGCATGTTCGCTCATCTCTACCTACTACCTGTTCACCTCCACCATCACATCATATAGATCTATGGCCTACCACATCCTCACCTCCACCATCACATCATATAGATCTATGGCCTTCCACCTCTTCACCTTCACCACCACATCATATAGATCTATGGCCTACCACCTCTTCACCTCCACCATCACATCATATAGATCTATGGCCTACCACCTCTTCACCTCCACCATCACAACATATAGATCTATGGCCTACCACCTCTTCACCTCCACCATCACATCATATACATCTATGGCCTACCACCTCTTCACCTCCAGCATCACATCATATAGATCTATGACCTACCACCTCTTCACCTCCACCATCACAACATATAGAGCTATGGCCTACCACCTCTTCACCTCCACCATCACTTCATATAGATCTATGGCCTACCACCTCTTCACCTCCAGCATCACATCATATAGATCTATGACCTACCACCTCTTCACCTCCAGCATCACATCATATACATCTATGGCCTACCACCTCTTCACCTCCAGCATCACATCATATAGATCTATGACCTACCACCTCTTCACCTCCAGCATCACATCATATACATCTATGGTCTACCACCTCTTCACCTCCACCATCACATCATATACATCTATGGCCTACCACCTCTTCACCTCCAGCATCACATCATATACATCTATGGCCTACCACCTCTTCACCTCCACCATTACATCATATAGATCTATGGCCTACCACCTCTTCACCTCCACCATCACATCATATAGATCTATGGCCTACCACCTCTTCACCTCCACCATTACATCATATAGATCTATGGCCTACCACCTCTTCACCTCCACCATTACATCATATACATCTATGGCCTACCACCTCTTCACTTCCACCATCACATCATATAGATCTATGGCCTACCACCTCCTCACCTCCACCATCACATCATATAGATCTATGGCCTACCACCTCCTCACCTCCACCATCACATCATATAGATCTATGACCTACCACCTATACACCTCCACCATCACATCATATGGATTTATGACCTACCACCTCATCACCTCCACCATCACATTATATAGATCTATGGCCTACCACCTCTTCACCTCCACCATCACATCATATTGATCTATGACCTACCACCTCTTCACCTCCACCATCACATCATATACATCTATGACCTACACACTCTTCACCTCCACCATCACATTATATAGATTTATGACCTACCACCTCTTCACCTCCAGCATCACATCATATAGATCTATGACCTACTACCTCTTACCCTCCACCATCACATCATATACATCTATGACCTACCACCTCTTCACCTCCACCATCACAACATATAGAGCTATGTCCTACCACCTCTTCACCTCACCATCACATCATATAGATCTATGGCCTACCACCTCTTCACCTCCAGCATCACATCATATAGATCTATGACCTACCACCTCTTCACCTCCACCATCACATCATATAGATCTATGGCCTACCACCTCTTCACCTCCACCATCACATCATATAGATCTATGGCCTACCACCTCTTCACCTCCACCATCACATCATATAGATCTATGACCTACCACCTCTTCACCTCCACCATCACATTATATAGATCCATGGCCTACCACCTCTTCACCTCCACCATCACATCATATAGATCTATGACCTACCACCTCTTCACCTCCACCATTACATCATATAGATCTATGGCCTACCACCTCCACCATCACATCATATAGATCTATGGCCTACCACCTCCACCATCACATCATATGGATTTATGGCCTACCACCTCTTCACCTCCACCATCACATCATATAGATTTATGGCCTACCACCTCTTCACCTCCACCATCACGTCATATAGATCTATGGCCTACCACCGCTTCACCTCCACCATCACATCATATGGATTTATGACCTACCATCTTTTCACCTCCACCATCACATCATATAGAGCTATGGCCTACCACCTCTTCACCTCCACCATCACATCATATAGATCTATGGCCTACCACCTCTTCACCTCCAGCATCACATCATATAGAGCTATGGCCTACCACCTCTTCACCTCCACCATCACATCATATAGAGCTATGGCCTACCACCTCTTCACCTCCAGCATCACATCATATACATCTATGGCCTACCACCTCCACCATCACGTCATATAGATCTATGGCCCACCACCTCTTCACCTCCACCATCACATCATATGGATTTATGGCCTACCACCTCTTCACCTCCACCATCACATCATATACATCTATGACCTACCACCTCTTTACCTCTACCATCACATCATATAGATCTATGACCTACCACCTCTTCACCTCCACCATCACATCATATAGATCTATGGCCTACCACCTCTTCACCTCCAGCATCACATCATATAGATCTATGGCCTACCACCTCTTCACCTCCACCATCACATCATATAGATCTATGGCCTACCACCTCCACCATCACATCATATGGATTTATGGCCTACCACCTCTTCACCTCCAGCATCACATCATATAGATCTATGGCCTACCACCTCTTCACCTCCACCATCACATCATATAGATCTATGGCCTACCACCTCCACCATCACATTATATAGATTTATGACCTACCACCTCTTCACCTCCAGCATCACATCATATAGATCTATGACCTACTACCTCTTACCCTCCACCATCACATCATATACATCTATGACCTACCACCTCTTCACCTCCACCATCACAACATATAGAGCTATGTCCTACCACCTCTTCACCTCACCATCACATCATATAGATCTATGGCCTACCACCTCTTCACCTCCAGCATCACATCATATAGATCTATGACCTACCACCTCTTCACCTCCACCATCACATCATATAGATCTATGGCCTACCACCTCTTCACCTCCACCATCACATCATATAGATCTATGGCCTACCACCTCTTCACCTCCACCATCACATCATATAGATCTATGACCTACCACCTCTTTACCTCCACCATCACATTATATAGATCCATGGCCTACCACCTCTTCACCTCCACCATCACATCATATAGATCTATGACCTACCACCTCTTCACCTCCACCATTACATCATATAGATCTATGGCCTACCACCTCCACCATCACATCATATAGATCTATGGCCTACCACCTCCACCATCACATCATATGGATTTATGGCCTACCACCTCTTCACCTCCACCATCACATCATATAGATTTATGGCCTACCACCTCTTCACCTCCACCATCACGTCATATAGATCTATGGCCTACCACCGCTTCACCTCCACCATCACATCATATGGATTTATGACCTACCATCTTTTCACCTCCACCATCACATCATATAGAGCTATGGCCTACCACCTCTTCACCTCCACCATCACATCATATAGATCTATGGCCTACCACCTCTTCACCTCCAGCATCACATCATATAGAGCTATGGCCTACCACCTCTTCACCTCCACCATCACATCATATAGAGCTATGGCCTACCACCTCTTCACCTCCAGCATCACATCATATACATCTATGGCCTACCACCTCCACCATCACGTCATATAGATCTATGGCCCACCACCTCTTCACCTCCACCATCACATCATATGGATTTATGGCCTACCACCTCTTCACCTCCACCATCACATCATATACATCTATGACCTACCACCTCTTTACCTCTACCATCACATCATATAGATCTATGACCTACCACCTCTTCACCTCCAGCATCACATCATATAGATCTATGGCCTACCACCTCTTCACCTCCACCATCACATCATATAGATCTATGGCCTACCACCTCCACCATCACATCATATGGATTTATGGCCTACCACCTCTTCACCTCCACCATCACATCATATAGATTTATGGCCTACCACCTCTTCACCTCCACCATCACGTCATATAGATCTATGGCCTACCACCGCTTCACCTCCACCATCACATCATATGGATTTATGACCTACCATCTTTTCACCTCCACCATCACATCATATAGAGCTATGGCCTACCACCTCTTCACCTCCACCATCACATCATATAGATCTATGGCCTACCACCTCTTCACCTCCAGCATCACATCATATAGAGCTTTGGCCTACCACCTCTTCACCTCCACCATCACATCATATAGAGCTATGGCCTACCACCTCTTCACCTCCAGCATCACATCATATACATCTATGGCCTACCACCTCCACCATCACGTCATATAGATCTATGGCCTACCACCTCTTTACCTCTACCATCACATCATATACATCTATGGCCTACCACCTCTTCCCCTCCACCATCACATCATATGGATTTATGGCCTACCACCTCTTCACCTCCACCATCACATCATATAGATCTATGGCCTACCACCTCTTTACCTCTACCATCACATCATATACATCTATGACCTACCACCTCTTCACCTCCACCATCACATCATATAGATCTATGACCTACCACCTCTTCACCTCCACCATCACATCATATAGATCTATGGCCTACCACCTCTTCACCTCCAGCATCACATCATATAGATCTATGGCCTACCACCTCTTCACCTCCACCATCACATCATATAGAACTATGGCCTACCATCTGCACCATGACATCATATAGATCTATGGCCTACCACCTCTTCACCTCCACCATTACATCATATACATCTATGGCCTACCACCTCTTCACCTCCAGCATCACATCATATAGATCAATGGCCTACAACCTCTTCACATCCACCATCACATCATATACATCTATGGCCTACCACCTCCACTATGACATCATATACATCTATGGCCTACCACCTCTTCACCTCCACCATGACATCATATAGATCTATGGCCTACCACCTCTTCACCTCCACCATCACATCATATAGATCTATGGCCTACCACCTCTTTACCTCCACCATCACATCATACAGATCTATGGCCTACCACCTCTTCACCTTCAGCATCACATCATATAGATCTATGGCCTACCACCTCTTCACCTCCACCATTACATCATATAGATCTATGGCCTACCACCTCTTCACTTCCACCATCACATCATATAGATCTATGGCCTACCACCTCCTCACCTCCACCATCACATCATATAGATCTATGGCCTACCACCTCCTCACCTCCACCATCACATCATATAGATCTATGACCTACCACCTATACACCTCCACCATCACATCATATAGATCTATGGCCTACCACCTCCTCACCTCCACCATCACATCATATAGATCTATGGCCTACCACCTCCTCACCTCCACCATCACATCATATAGATCTATGGCCTACCACCTCCACCATCACATCATATGGATTTATGGCCTACCACCTCTTCACCTCCACCATCACATCATATAGATTTATGGCCTACCACCTCTTCACCTCCACCATCACGTCATATAGATCTATGGCCTACCACCGCTTCACCTCCACCATCACATCATATGGATTTATGACCTACCATCTTTTCACCTCCACCATCACATCATATAGAGCTATGGCCTACCACCTCTTCACCTCCACCATCACATCATATAGATCTATGGCCTACCACCTCTTCACCTCCAGCATCACATCATATAGAGCTATGGCCTACCACCTCTTCACCTCCACCATCACATCATATAGAGCTATGGCCTACCACCTCTTCACCTCCAGCATCACATCATATACATCTATGGCCTACCACCTCCACCATCACGTCATATAGATCTATGGCCCACCACCTCTTCACCTCCACCATCACATCATATGGATTTATGGCCTACCACCTCTTCACCTCCACCATCACATCATATACATCTATGACCTACCACCTCTTTACCTCTACCATCACATCATATAGATCTATGACCTACCACCTCTTCACCTCCACCATCACATCATATAGATCTATGGCCTACCACCTCTTCACCTCCAGCATCACATCATATAGATCTATGGCCTACCACCTCTTCACCTCCACCATCACATCATATAGATCTATGGCCTACCACCTCCACCATCACATCATATGGATTTATGGCCTACCACCTCTTCACCTCCACCATCACATCATATAGATTTATGGCCTACCACCTCTTCACCTCCACCATCACGTCATATAGATCTATGGCCTACCACCGCTTCACCTCCACCATCACATCATATGGATTTATGACCTACCATCTTTTCACCTCCACCATCACATCATATAGAGCTATGGCCTACCACCTCTTCACCTCCACCATCACATCATATAGATCTATGGCCTACCACCTCTTCACCTCCAGCATCACATCATATAGAGCTTTGGCCTACCACCTCTTCACCTCCACCATCACATCATATAGAGCTATGGCCTACCACCTCTTCACCTCCAGCATCACATCATATACATCTATGGCCTACCACCTCCACCATCACGTCATATAGATCTATGGCCTACCACCTCTTTACCTCTACCATCACATCATATACATCTATGGCCTACCACCTCTTCCCCTCCACCATCACATCATATGGATTTATGGCCTACCACCTCTTCACCTCCACCATCACATCATATAGATCTATGGCCTACCACCTCTTTACCTCTACCATCACATCATATACATCTATGACCTACCACCTCTTCACCTCCACCATCACATCATATAGATCTATGACCTACCACCTCTTCACCTCCACCATCACATCATATAGATCTATGGCCTACCACCTCTTCACCTCCAGCATCACATCATATAGATCTATGGCCTACCACCTCTTCACCTCCACCATCACATCATATAGAACTATGGCCTACCATCTGCACCATGACATCATATAGATCTATGGCCTACCACCTCTTCACCTCCACCATGACATCATATACATCTATGGCCTACCACCTCTTCACCTCCAGCATCACATCATATAGATCAATGGTCTACAACCTCTTCACATCCACCATCACATCATATACATCTATGGCCTACCACCTCCACTATGACATCATATACATCTATGGCCTACCACCTCTTCACCTCCACCATGACATCATATAGATCTATGGCCTACCACCTCTTCACCTCCACCATCACATCATATAGATCTATGGCCTACCACCTCTTTACCTCCACCATCACATCATACAGATCTATGGCCTACCACCTCTTCACCTCCAGCATCACATCATATAGATCTATGGCCTACCACCTCTTCACCTCCACCATTACATCATATAGATCTATGGCCTACCACCTCTTCACTTCCACCATCACATCATATAGATCTATGGCCTACCACCTCCTCACCTCCACCATCACATCATATAGATCTATGGCCTACCACCTCCTCACCTCCACCATCACATCATATAGATCTATGACCTACCACCTATACACCTCCACCATCACATCATATGGATTTATGACCTACCACCTCATCACCTCCACCATCACATTATATAGATCTATGGCCTACCACCTCTTCACCTCCACCATCACATCATATTGATCTATGACCTACCACCTCTTCACCTCCACCATCACATCATATACATCTATGACCTACCAACTCTTCACCTCCACCATCACATTATATAGATTTATGACCTACCACCTCTTCACCTCCACCATCACATCATATTGATCTATGACCTACCACCTCTTAACCTCCACCATCACATCATATACATCTATGACCTACCAACTCTTCACCTCCACCATCACATCATATAGATCTATGGCCTACCACCTCTTCACCTCCACCATCACATCATATAGATTTATGGCCTACCAGCTCTTCACCTCCACCATCACATCATATACATCTATGACCTACCACCTCTTCACCTCCACCATCACTTCATATAGATTTATGGCCTACTATCTCTTTACCTCTACCATCACATCATATACATCTATGACCTACCACCTCTTCACCTCCACCATCACATCATATAGATCTATGACCTACCACCTCTTCATCTCCACCATCACATCATATAGATCTATGGCCTACCACCTCTTCACCTCCAGCATCACATCATATAGATCTATGGCCTACCACCTCTTCACCTCCACCATCACATCATATAGAACTATGGCCTACCATCTCCACCATGACATCATATAGATCTATGGCCTACCACCTCTTCACCTCCACCATGACATCATATAGATCTATGGCCTACCACCTCTTTACCTCCACCATCACATCATATAGATCTATGGCCTACCACCTCTTCACCTCCACCATCACATCATATAGATCTATGACCTACCACCTCTTTACCTCCACCATCACATCATATAGATCTATGGCCTACCACCTCTTCACCTCCACCATCACATCATATAGATCTATGACCTACCACCTCTTCACCTCACCCATCACATCGTATAGATCTATGGCCTACCACCTCCTCACCTCCACCATCACATTATATAGATCTATGGCCTACCACCTCTTCACCTACACCATCACATCATATAGATCTATGGCCTACCACCTCTTCACCTCCACCATCACATCATATAGATCTATGGCCTACCACCTCTTCACCTCCAGCATCACATCATATAGATCTATGACCTACCACCTCTTCACCTCCAGCATCACATCATATAGATCTATGACCTACCACCTCTTCACCTCCACCATCACATCATATTGATCTATGGCCTACCACCTCTTTACCTCCACCATCACATCATATAGATCTATGGCCTACCACCTCTTCACCTCCAGCATCACATCATATAGATCTATGGCCTACCACCTCTTCACCTCCAGCATCACATCATATACATCTATGGCCTACCACCTCTTCACCTCCAGCATCACATCATATAGATCTATGGCCTACCACCTCTTCACCTCCAGCATCACATCATATAGATCTATGGCCTACCACCTCTTCACCTCCACCATCACATCATATAGATCTATGGCCTACCACCTCTTCACCTCCAGCATCACATCATATAGATCTATGGCCTACCACCTCTTCACCTCCACCATCACATCATATACATCTATGGCCTACCACCTCTTCACCTTCACCAACACATCATATAGATATATGACCTATTACCTCTCCATTTCCACCCTCACATCATATAGATCTATGGCCTACCACCTCTTCACCTCCACCATCACATCATATAGATCTATGACCTACCACCTCTTCACCTCCACTATCACATGGTATAGATCTATGGCCTACTACCTCTTTACCTCCACCATCACATCATATAGATTTAGGACCTACCACTAAAGATGAGCGAGCACTAAAATGCTCGGGTGCTCGTTATTCGAGACAAACTTTTCCCGATGCTCGAGTGCTCGTCTCGAATAACGAGCCCAATTGAAGTCAATGGGAGACTCAAGCATTTTTCAAGGGGACCAAGGGAAGCTTGGCCAAACACCTGGAAACCTCAGAAAAGGATGGAAACACCACGGAAATGGACAGGAAACAGCAGGGGCAGCATGCATGGATGCCTCTGAGGCTGCTTAATCGCACCATTATGCCAAAATAATGGGCAACAGCATGGCCATGACAGAGTGACCGAATGAGGCTAGATAGCATCTAAAACATCCAATAATTGACCCTGACACTATAGGGGACGGCATGCAGAGGCAACGGCAGCAGCGGCAGGCTAGAGAGTGGCATGGCGACATACCCTAAATGGACTCAGGCTTCACCAAAGGAGGTGAGCAGGAAGCGCTGAAATGATTTCCTATGTGAACAAAAGGTTGACGGTATATTTAGTCGATAACACAGCATGGTGGCGACATAGTGACCAAGTTCCATAACGTCTCTGGTGAAACACCCGAAAAATGCGCCTGACACAGCTCGTTTGATAAGGGGACGACATAAGGAGGCAGCCATGGAGACGACTTCCATGACGAAGAGTGACAGTATGGGGCATTCATATTGCGCTGCTATGATTGCAACTTCAGGTCTCCAGCATGGCGGCGACAGATGGGCCGAGTTCCACTATGTATCTGGTGAAACACCTGAAAATTCTGCCTGACTCAGCTCGTTTGATAAGGGGATGATGTGCTGCATATCCTCTCGTGCTCCAGCGTCTGGGGTATAGAGAGTTGAAAGTTGCGCATGGAGACATTGGTGGACGCTGTGGAGGATCGTGGAGGCAAAATGGACAGGAAACAGCAGGGGCAGCATGCATGGATGCCTCTGAGGCTGCCTAATCTTGGGATGGAGCTGGCGGTCCGCTGCCAGGCGAGCTTTCGCCTGTCCAAGCCCCTGTCTCTCGGCTCCTCCCCACCCAAAATGGGCCTGGGGCCAGAAGCGTTTACTTTGAAAATATAATTTTCAAAGCAGGCGGGGTCGTTTGAATATTTCACCTAGGAATAATGGAATAGCATAGCGGTTCTATTTTTAATTGTTTTTTCGTAAATGGTTCCATGATTAAGAGCGACAGTATGGGGCATCCATATTGTGCTGCTATGATTGCAACTTCAGGTCTCCAGCATGGCGGCGACAGATGGAGGCAGTAAAGTAGTAGTAGATTAAAGGTGCTGCAGTTAAAACTATGTTAGTTGGATCTTGGGATGGAGCTGGCGCTCTGCTGCCAGGCGAGCTTTCGCCTATCCAAGCCCCTGTCTCTAGGCTACTCCCCAAACAGCACCTCTAAGAACCTTTTGTATAAGATCAAGTGTAGTAGCGTTCTTATAAGTTTAGGATATGGCGGGTGAGGGGAATGTAAACAGATACGCAAGAAGCGCTGAAATAATATTGGTAAATGATAAAAGTTTGCCAGTATATTTTGTGGATTACACAGCAGGGTGGCAACAAAGTTAACAAGTTTGATGTGGAAGCCATGAAAACAACCCAAAATTCTGCCTGACACAGCTCGTTTGATAAGGGGACCATGTATGGAGGCAGCTATATGGACGACTTTTGGAGGCAGCTATGGAGATGACGTGTGGAGGTAGCAATGGAGACAACGCGTGGAGCCAGCTAAAAAGACGACATGTGGAGGCTGCTATGGAGACAATTTAATTTGGATAGTGCCTGTATGTCGCAGTCCAAATAAGTTTTCAAACCAGAGGAGCAGGTAGGTGGCCCTCCAGAAAAATTAAATAGATTGAGTGCCTGTATATGGCAGTCCAAAAAAGTTTTCAAACCAGAGGAGCAGGTAGGTGGCCCTCCAGAAAAATTAAATAGATTGAGTACCTGTATGTGGCACTCCCAAAAATTGTTTAAAACAGAGGACCGGGTAGGTGGCCATCCAGAAAAATTAAATACATAGAGTACTATAGCTAGAGCCAGTTGGCCCTGTCAAAAAATAGCCAGTTTCCTCTGCTTTAGTGTACAAAGAGGAGGAGAAGGAGGACAATGAGGAGGAGGAGTGCATACATTATTCAGGTTGAGCTTCTTTCACCTGGTGGAGAATGAAAATGCGGAGAAATCCAGGCTTTATTCATCTTGATAAGCGTCAGCCTGTCAGCGCTGTCAGTCGACAGGCGTGTACGCTTATCGGTGATGATGCCACCAGCTGCACTGAAAACCTCCAAGGTGTACAGCGCCAGTTCGTGCCACATGTCCAGCTTTGAAACCCAGTAGTTGTAGGGAGCTGTGTGATCATTTAGGACGATGGTATGGTCAGCTACGTACTCCCTCACCATCTTTCTGTAAAGATCAGCCCTACTCTGCCGAGACTGGGGACAGGTGACAGTGTCTTGCTGGGGTGACATAAAACTGGCAAAGGCCTTGTAAAGCGTACCCCTGCCAGTGCTGGAAAAGCTGCCTGCTCGCCTACTCTCCCTCGCTACTTGTCCCGCAGAAGCACTGTTTCAGCTTCCGACTTCATGCTGACCAGAGAGTTTTTCAACAGGCCAAGCAGCGGGATGGTGAGGCTGATGATGGCGGCATCGCCACTGACCATCTGTGTTGACTCCTCAAAGTTACTCAGCACCTGACAGATATCAGACATCCACGTCCACTCCTCATTGTAGACTTGAGGAAGCTGACTGACCTGACTACCAGTTCTGGTGGAAGTTGACATCTGGCAGTCTACAATCGCTCTGCGCTGCTGGTAAACTCTGGATAACATGGTTAATGTTGAATTCCACCTCGTGGGCACGTCGCACAACAGTCGGTGAGCGGGCAGTTGGAGGCGGCGCTGCACTGCCCTGAGAGTGGCAGTATCTGTGCTGGACTTCCTGAAATACGCACAGATGCGGCGCACCTTCGTGAGCAAATCAGACAGATTGGGGTATGTCTTGAGGAAACGCTGAACTCTGAGATTTAACACATGGGCCAGGAAGATCAGTCTGCGCCGTGATGCCCTGTAATAGCTCTTGGGCGGTGTGCCTTTTATCGCCTAGGCTCAGCAGTTTGAGCACCGCCTGCTGTCGCTTAGCGACGGCACTGCTGCTGTACCTAGAGCTACCGACTGATGGCGCCATGCCCACGGATGGTAATTCGGAGGAGGAGGTGGAGGAGGGGTGGGAGGAGGAGGAGGCATAGTAGGCCTGAGAGACCTGGACCGAGGTAGGCCCCGCAATCCTCGGCGTCGGCAGTATATGAGCAGCCCCAGGGTCAGACTCGGTCCCAGCCTCCACCAAGTTAACCCAATGTGCCGTCAGCGATATATAGTGGCCCTGCCCGGCAGCACTCGTCCACGTGTCCGTGGTCAGGTGGACCTTGTCAGAAACGGCGTTGGTCAGGGCACGGATGATGTTGTCTGACACGTGCTGGTGCAGGGCTGGGACGGCACATCGGGAACAATAGTGGCAGCGGGACCGAATACCAAGGGGCGGCTGCCGCCATGAGGTTGCGAAAGGCCTCGGTCTCTACCAGCCTATAGGGCAGCATTTCCAGGCTAAGTAATCTGGATGTGGACGTTGAGGGCTTGGGCGTGTGGTTGGTTTGCACTATACTTCCTTTTGCGCTCTGGGGTATGGAGAGCTGAACGCTGGTGGATGCTGTGGAGGATCGTGGAGGCGAAGATGTGGATTTCTCACGGGAGGTGTTTGTGCCGGGGTCCAGGGGAAGGAGCAGTGGTGTGCCCGGCCGAAGGTGAACGGGCTTGGTGCCATTGAGTGGGGTGTTTAGCATTCATATGCCTGCGCATACTGGTGGTAGTTAAGCTAGTAGTGGAGGAACCCCTGCTGATCTTGGTTTGGCACAGGTTGCACACCACAGTCCGTAGGTCATCCGGTGTTTCTTTAAAGAACCTCCAGACTTCTGAAAATCTAGCCCTCGCCACGGGAGCTTGACTACGTGAAACATTTGGCGCTGATGCACCAGCTCTGGCCCTGCCTCTCCGTCTGGCCCCACCACTGCCTCTTCCAACTTGTTCTGCTATAGGACTCCCCTCCGTCTCAGAAGCACTGTGGTCACCCGGCCTATCAACCCAGCTTGGGTCTGTCACCTCATCATCCTCCGATCCCTCAGTCTGCTCCCCCCTCGGACTTCCTGCCCTGACAACAACTTCACCACTGTCTGACAACCGTGTCTCCTCCTCGTCCGACACCTCTTTACACACTTCTTCCACTACGTGAATAATGTCATCATTACCCACAGACTGCGACTGGTGGAAAACCTGGGCATCGGAAAAGAGCTCAGCAGCAACCGGACAAGTGGTTTGTGACTGTGGGAAGGGCCCAGAAAACAGTTCCTCAGAGTATGCCGGTTCAAATGCCAAATTTTCCTGGGAGGGGGCAGACTGGGGGGAAGGAGGCTGAGGTGGAGGAGCTGGAGGAGTGCTGATTTCGGTGACATGGGTGGACTGCGTGGAAGACTGACTGGTGGACAAATGGCTAGAAGCATTGTCCGCAATCCACGACATCACCTCTTCGCACTGTTCTGGCCTCAACAGTGCTCTACCACGAGTCCCAGTAACTTGAGACATGATGAACCTAGGGAGTGTAGCTCTGCGGCGTTCCCCTGCTCCCTCATCAGCAGGTGGTGTCTCACCCCGCCCAGGACCACGGCCTCTGACCCCTGCAGTAGTTGGACGCCCACGTCCACGCCATCGTCCTCTACCCCTAGCCCTCGGGTTCAACATTTTCAAAATTAAAGTGTAAGCTGTACATTTTTTTTTTTTTTTTTTTGTTTTATTTGTGTTTTATTTGTGTTTTTTTTTTTTTTTTTTTTTTACAAAACGATGCTATGCTATTGCTATGGCTAGTTTCTAACCTACACTGACAGCACACAACTGGATTTTGTGCTGTGCCTGATGACTTTGAGTTATAAAAAAAAATAAAAGTAAAAAAAAAGTCAGCAGACTGTGCCTAATTCAAATCAAACCCCTAATAAATTGTCCCACTTAGGTGTTTGAGATGTGTGTGTCACTAAGAGCTAAATAGAACGTTCCCAAGTCTCCCTGCAAATTCCTCACAATATGGTACTAGCTGCACTACAAGTGCCAGCAAGCCCAGCCACAAGCAAACAAAAAAAAAATATGTATAACGCTATTGTAGCCCTAAGAAGGGCTGTTGGGTTCTTGTAGAATCACTCCTGCCTAACACTATTCTAATAGAACAGCCTAACGCTTTCCCTGACCAGCAGCAGCTCTCTCCCTAGCGGCATCCAAACACAGAATGATCCGAGCAGCGCGGGCAGGGGCTAGTCTATTCCAGGGTCACCTGATCTGGCCAGCCAACCACTGCTATCGACGTGTAAGGGTGCCAAAAAGCAAAACGGCGGGAGATGCCATTTTCTCGAGCTGGCGAAATACTCGTCCGAGCAACGAGCAGTTTCAATTATGCTAATGCTCGAACGAGCATCAAGCTCGGACGAGTATGTTCGCTCATCTCTACCTACCACCTCTTCACCTCCACCATCACATCATATAGATCCATGACCTACCACCTCCTACCCTCCACCATCACATCATATAGATTTAAGACCTACCACCTCTCCACTTCCACCATGACTTAAAGGGAACCTGTCAGCAGAAATGTGCCATATAAACCTTTTCTGCTACCATCAGTCACATATTTCATGCCAGAAAGTTATCTTTTTTCATCCACCATCGTTTCAGATGACTTACCTCTGCTGCGCAATGAGATGCTACCGGCCATCTCATCAAACATATTTACTAAATACCATTATAATCATTATATCTTCAGACAAGCCTAAAACCTACCACTATGGTGATACCACCATCCTTCTCTACAGACAAGTCCATTATCTGCCTCTATGGTAATACTACCATCCATCTCTTCGGACATGTCTACTATCCGCCTCTATGGTGATACCACCATCCATCTCTTCAGACAAGTCCACTATCCGCCTCAATGGTGATACCACCATCCATCTCTTCAGAGAAGTCCACTATCCGCCTCTATGGTGATATCACTATCCATCTCTTCAGACAAGTCCACTATCCACCTCTATGGTGATACCACCATCCATCTCTTCAGACAAGTCCACTATCCGCCACTATGGTGATACCACCATCCATTTCTTCAGACAAGTCCACTATCCGCCACTATGGTGATACCACCATCCATCTTTTCAGACAAGCCTACAACCTACCACTATGGTGATACCACCATCCTTCTCTTCAGACAAGTCCATTATCTGCCACTATGGTGATACCACCATCCATCTCTTCAGACAAGTCCACTATCCGCCTCTATGGTGATACCACCATCCATCTCTTCAGACAAGTCCACTATCCGCCTCTATGGTGATACCACCATCCATCTCTTCAGACAAGTCCACTATCCGCCTCTATGGTGATCCCTCCATCCATCTCTTCAGACAAGTTTACTATCCGCCTCTATGGTGATACCACCATCCATCTCTTCAGACAAGTCCACTATCCACCTCTATGGTGATACCACCATCCATCTCTTCAGACATGTCTACTATCCGCCTCTATGGTGATACCATCATCCATCTCTTCAGACAAGTCCACTATCCGCCTCTATGGTGATACCATCATCCATCTCTTCAGACAAGTCCATTATCCACCTCTATGGTGATACCACCATCCATCTCTTCAGACAAGTCCACTATCCGCCTCTATGGTGATACCATCATCCATCTCTTCAGACAAGTCCACTATCCGCCACTATGGTGATAGCACCATCTATCTCTTCAGACAAGTCCACTATCTGCCTCTATGGTGATACCACCATCCATCTCTTCAGACAAGTCCACTATCCGCCTCTATGGTGATACCTCCATCCATCTCTTCAGACAAGTCCACTATCCGCCACTATGGTGATACCACCATCCATTTCTTCAGACAAGTCCACTATCCGCCACTATGGTGATACCACCATCCATCTTTTATGACAAGCCTACAACCTACCGCTATGGTGATACCATCGTCCTTCTCTTCAGACAAGTCCATTATCTGCCACTATGGTGATACCACCATCCATCTCTTCAGACAAGTCCACTATCCGCCTCTATGGTAATTTCTCCATCCATCTCTTCAGACAAGTCCACTATCCGCCTCTATGGTGATACCACCATCCATCTCTTCAGACAAGTCCACTATCCGCCACTATGGTGATACCACCATCCATCTCTTCAGACAAGTCCACTATCCGCCTCTATGGTGATACCACCATCCATCTCTTCAGACAAGTCCACTATCCACCTCTATGGTGATACCACCATCCCTCTCTTCAGACAAGTCCACTATCCGCCACTATGGTGATACCACCATCTATCTCTTCAGACAAGTCCACTATCCGCCTCTATGGTGATACCGCCATCCATCTCTTCAGACAAGTCCATTATCCACCTCTATGGGGATACTACCATCCTTTTTTTCAGACAATTCCACTTTCCGCCACTATGGTGATACCACCATCCATCTCTTCATACAAGTCCACTATCTGCCTCTATGGTGATACTACCATCCATCTCTTCAGACAATTCCACTATCCGCCACTATGGTGATACCACCATCCATCTCTTCATACAAGTCCACTATCCACCTCTATGGTGATACCACCATCCTTCTCTTCAGACAAGTCCACTATACGCCACTATGGTATTACCACAATCCATCTCTTCAGACAAGTCCACTATCCACCTCTATGGTGATACCACCATCCATCTCTTCAGACAAGTCCACTATCCGCCTCTATGGTGATACCACCATCCCTCTCTTCAGACAAGTCCACTATCCACCTCTATGGTGATACCAACATCCATCTCTTCAGACAAGTCCACTATCCGCCACTATGGTGATACCACCATCCATCTCTTCAGACAAGTCCACTATCCGCCTCTATGGTGATACCACCATCCATCTCTTCAGACAGGTCCACTATCCACCTCTATGGTGATACCTCCGTCCCTCTCTTCAGACAAGTCCACTATCCGCCACTATTGTGATACCACAATCCATCTCTTCAGACAAGTCCACTATCCGCCTCTATGGTGATACCACCATCCATCTCTTCAGACAAGTCCACTATCCACCTCTATGGTGATACCTCCGTCCCTCTCTTCAGACAAGTCCACTATCCGCCACTATTGTGATACCACAATCCATCTCTTCAGACAAGTCCACTATCCGCCTCTATGGTGATACCACCATCCATCTCTTCAGACAAGTCCACTATCCACCTCTATGGTGATACCTCCGTCCCTCTCTTCAGACAAGTCCACTATCCGCCACTATGGTGATACCACAATCCATCTCTTCAGACAAGTCCACTATCCGCCTCTATGGTGATACCACCCTCCATCTCTTCAGACAAGTCCACTATCCGCCTCTATGGTGATACCACCATCCATCTCTTCAGACAAGTCCACTATCCGCCTCTATGGTGATACCACCATCCATCTCTTCAGACAAGTCCACTATCCACCTCTATGGTGATACCACCATCCATCTCTTCAGACAAGTCCACCATCCGCCTCTATGGTGATACCACCATCCATCTCTTCAGACAAGTCCACTATCCACCTCTATGGTGATACCTCCGTCCATCTCTTCAGACAAGTCCACTATCCGCCTCTATGGTGATACCACCATCCATCTCTTCAGACAAGTCCACTATCCGCCTCTATGGTGATACCACCATCCATCTCTTCCGACAAGTCCACTATCCGCCTCTATGGTGATACCACAATCCATCTCTTCAGACATGTCTACTATCCGCCTCTATGGTGATACCACCATCCATCTCTTCAGACAAGTCCACTATCCGCCTCTATGGTGATCCCTCCATCCATCTCTTCAGACAAGTCCACTATCCGCCTCTATGGTGATACCACCATCCATCTCTTCAGACAATTCCACTATCCGCCACTATGGTGATACCACCATCCATCTCTTCAGACAAGTCCACTATCCGCCTCTATGGTGATACCACCATCCATCTCTTCAGACAAGTCCACTATCCGCCTCTATGGTGATACCATCATCCATCTCTTCAGACAAGTCCACTATCCGCCTCTATGGTGATACCACCATCCATTTCTTCAGACAAGTCCACTATCCACCTCCATGGTGATACCACCATCCATCTCTTCAGACAAGTCCACTATCCACCTCTATGGTGATACCACCATCCATCTCTTCAGACAAGTCCACTATCCGCCTCTATGGTGATACCACCATCCATCTCTTCAGACAATTCCACTATCCGCCACTATGGTGATACCACCATCCATCTCTTCATACAAGTCCACTATCCACCTCTATGGTGATACCTCCGTCCATCTCTTCAGACAAGTCCACTATCCACCTCTATGGTGATACCACCATCCATCTCTTCAGACAAGTCCACTATCCGCCTCTATGGTGATACCACCATCCATCTCTTCAGACAAGTCCACTATCCGCCTCTATGGTGATACCACCATCCATCTCTTCAGACAAGTCCACTATCCGCCTCTATGGTGATACCACCATCCATCTCTTCAGACAAGTCCACTATCCGCCTCTATGGTGATACCACCATCCATCTCTTCAGACAAGTCCACTATCCGCCTCTATGGTGATACCACCATCCATCTCTTCAGACAAGTCCACTATCCGCCTCTATGGTGATACCACCATCCATCTCTTCAGACAAGTCCACTATCCGCCTCTATGGTGATACCACCATCCATCTCTTCAGACAAGTCCACTATCCGCCACTATGGTGATACCACCATCAATCTCTTCAGACAAGTCCACTATCCACCTCTATGGTGATACCTCCGTCCATCTCTTCAGACAAGTCCACTATCCACCTCTATGGTGATACCTCCGTCCATCTCTTCAGACAAGTCCACTATCCGCCTCTATGGTGATACCACCATCCATCTCTTCAGACAAGTCCACTATCCACCTCTATGGTGATACCACCATCCCTCTCTTCAGACAAGTCCACTATCCACCTCTATGGTGATACCACCATCCATCTCCTCAGACAAGTCTACTTCCTACCAGTATGGTGATATCATTATATCTTCAGACATATTTACTACCTAACACTATGGAGATACCACCATCTCTTCAGACAAGATCACTACCTACCACTATCTGTCCTGGGACCCCTGCTCTTCACCCTCTACACCTCTGGCCTGGGACACTTAATTAAGTTCCATGGCTTCCAATACCATTCATATGCAGATGACACAGATCTAGATTTCTGGTCCAGATATCTCCTGTATACTAGCCAGAATTCCAGAGAGTCTGCCACCCATATCCTCCTTCTTCTCTTCCCGTTTTATAAAACTCAACATGGACAAAACAGAACTCATACTCTTTCCTCCACCTAACAAATCCCTCCCACCTGACCTAAACCATCACAATTCATGGCTCCACCCTCTCCCCAGTCCCTAAAGTCCGTTGCCTTGGAGCTGCCTTTGACTCTGCCTAATCCTTTAAGCCTCACATCCAGTCCCTTATTACAACCTGCGCCTCCATCTCAAAAACATTGCTCGCATTTGACCCTTCCTCAATCCAGAGTCTACAAAATTACTAGACCATGCCCTCATCATCTCCTGCTTGAACTACTGCAACAATCTTCTCTGCGGTCTCCCAGCTAACTCTAAAACACCCCTCCAATCCATCCTAAACTCTGCTGCCCAGCTCATTCCTCTGTCACCTGGCTTCTCCTCTGCCTCTCCTCTCTGCTGCTCGGCTCATCCCTCTGTCTCCTGGCTTCTCCTCTGCCTCTCCTCTCTGCTGCTCGGCTCATCCCTCTGTCTCCTGGCTTCTCCTCTGCCTCTCCTCTCTGCTGCCCGGCTCATCCCTCTGTCACCTGGTGTCTCCTCTGCCTCTCCTCTCTGCTGCCCGGCTCATCCCTCTGTCTCCTGGCTTCTCCTCTGCCTCTCCTCTCTGCTGCCCGGCTCATCCCTCTGTCTCCTGGCTTCTACTCTGCCTCTCCTCTCTGCTGCCCAGCTCATCCCTCTGTCTCCTGGCTTCTCTGCCTCTCCTCTCTGCTGCCCGGCTCATCCCTCTGTCTCCTGGTGTCTCCTCTGCTTCTCCTCTCTGCTGCCCGGCTCATCCCTCTGTCTCCTGGCTTCTCTGCCTCTCCTCTCTGCTGCCTGGCTCATTTCCTCTGTCTCCTCGTTTCTCGTCTGCCTCTCCTCTCTGCTGCCTGGCTCATCCCTCTGTCTCCTGGCTTCTCCTCTGCCTCTCCTCTTTGCTGCCCAGCTCATCCCTCTGTCTCCTGGCTTCTCTGCCTCTCCTCTCTGCTGCCCAGCTCATCCCTCTGTCTCCTGGCTTCTCCTCTGCCTCTGCTTTCTGCTGCTCGCCCCATCACTCTGACTCCTGGCTTCTCCTCTGCCTCTCCTCTTTGCTGCCCAGCTCATCCCTCTGTCTCCTGGCTTCTCCTCTGCCTCTGCTTTCTGCTGCTCGCCCCATCACTCTGACTCCTGGCTTCATCTCTGCCTCTCCTCTCTGCTGCTCGGCTCATCCCTCTGTCTCCTGGCTTCTCCTCTGCCTCTCCTCTTTGCTGCCCAGCTCATCCCTCTGTCTCCTGGCTTCTCTGCCTCTCCTCTCTGCTGCCCAGCTCATCCCTCTGTCTCCTGGCTTCTCCTCTGCCTCTGCTTTCTGCTGCTCGCCCCATCACTCTGACTCCTGGCTTCTCCTCTGCCTCTGCTTTCTGCTGCTCGCCCCATCACTCTGACTCCTGGCTTCTCCTCTGCCTCTCCTCTTTGCTGCCCAGCTCATCCCTCTGTCTTCTGGCTTCTCCTCTGCCTCTGCTTTCTGCTGCTCGCCCCATCACTCTGACTCCTGGCTTCATCTCTGCCTCTCCTCTATGCTGAGGTAATTTGGGGTTTTTTAACCAGTTAATAGGTCGCGCTGCCTATGGGAGGTATCTTATGATAAACTTTTTGTTATAGATGGTATGCAATGATACTGTGTACAGATGTGGATTTCTTGATACACAACATTTATTTCATAAATAAAAGAACATATATCGAATTAGACGGACAACGCGTTTCGGGGCAGGAATGGCCCCTTCTTCAGGTCCAGATGATTCTGAAAGAACGTGGAGGTGGTGGGTAGTAGTTCAAGTTATAATACAATATTACAATAGACATAATAATGATAATCATGAGTGCTGTACATATCATGGATCAAATAGTAATAAGCATGTGGATACAACAACCATAATAGAATTATCTTGGAATTAGGGCTATGATTAGTATGAGTTAGTAAGATTTAGAACATAAAACTTCATAGTTGGTAAGAGTATAATAGAAGGAATTCATAAATGGGAACCAACATACTATCTGATAACCATGGATGTAACCTCTCTTTATACCAATATCTCCCATACTCTAGGTCTACAAGCAATTTTACAAGTCCTACAGAGAGATCAAAAAATGCCAACTCGACAAGTCGACTTCCTCCTACAAAGCATTCATTTTATACTAAACCACAATACCTTCATATTCCAGACCTCCATTTACTCCCAAAAAAGGGCACAGCTATGGGGACGAAGTTCGCCCCTAGTTATGCAAACCTCTTTATGGGGGAATTCGAGAGATGTTTCATCATGGGCAAACCAGAGTACCAAAAAAAGATAAAGATGTTTAAACGCTACATCGACGACCTCTTTCTGATCTGGGACGGTACAGAGCAAGAAGCCCATGACTTTCTGCATAACATCAACACCAACCCATGGGGTATCACCCTTACTCTGAACATCTCACCTGTCCGTATTGAATTTTTGGATCTATTAATTACAATAGACCCCACCGAACTACGACTGATAACAGAAACATATTTCAAATCTGTTGACGTCAACAGTTTTTTAGAGTTCTCTAGCTCCCACTATAAGAAATGGCTTAATAACATCCCGTATAGCCAGTTTAAACGTATAAGAAAAAATTGTTCTTATAAACCAACCTATAAAGAACAAGCAGGAATTCTAAGAGAACGCTTTATACAGAAAGGCTACCCCCCCAAAATCATAAAGGATGCCTATCAGAGATCAAACAACCTCACTCAGGAGGACTGCCTACTCCCTTCCATAAAACACTCTAACTCAGAGACAAACCGAAACCTGAATTTCATTACTACTTATTCATCTGACCACACAACTATCCGTTCAGTTTTGAAAAAAACATTGGCCAATACTTCTACAAGACCCTTACTTGGCCAAAACCCTCCCTAAGAATCCCATGCTCACTTTCAAACGAGCCCCAACGCTAAAAACACTTCTGGCACCGACCAAGATGCGCTCTATCACAAAGAACGCTATTCAGTACTCCCAACAGGACACTCAGTCCACACCACTTAGGGGCACCTTCAGATGTAACGGCCCTAGATGTCTTACTTGCGGCATTATGCAACATAAGGCACAAACTTTCCGGTCTAACACCACATCTGAAACCTTCTCAATACAGTCCTTTGTTAACTGCGCCTCAGATTTTGTCATTTATCTGTTAGAATGCCCCTGCTCTCTCCAATATGTCGGCCGCACAATCCAACCCTTTAGGGAGAGAATGAATGCCCACCGCACCAAGACCAAAGCGGGATACCTGTTACACAGTGTTTCCAGGCATTTTAAATTTCACCACAATAAGGACTTCTCTCAGGCAAAGGTCAGCATAATTGAACAGATTTCTAAACACCATCCGAATAGATTCAATCAACTTATCAAAAGAGAGAACTTCTGGATATTCAAACTGAACACTATGAACCCCTTTGGCCTGAATGAACTATTAGAAAAAATATGAAGGCTTCTACAAGGATAACTCTAACCCACTTCTCTCAACGTATGCTTCACAAGACTTATTCTTACCACGCTTAATTCCCTTTTACTTCTATTTTCAGTGTGGCCACCTCGATCTAGATACAACCCTGAACATCAAGTTCCACTATTCCCTAAACAAAGCCCGAGGCCCATCAGTCATCCCATGTACCTCTCCATCCTTACTTCAATCACCGGCCGCCTCCAATCCAACATTCCGTTTCATGTCCCGTAGCCCCGCTATCCACGCAAGCGCAGTGAACTACTGAATTTCCCACACACTGCGCATGCGCGCCTTCCCCCTAGTACTATATAAACCTCCGTCCGGCCACAGGCAGACATTAGGTGTTTTAAGCTGCTGCAAGCCAGAACAGGACGCTATACGGAGTAAGTCTCTCTCTCCCTACGCTACTCATACAACTTTCCTCTTTAGTGCTATAATGCACCTTCACTTGTATCTTTCAGTTTAATTCCCAGTAAAAAAGGCACTTCATCTCACCGCCTACTCCTAACCCGGCATGTTACCCTTGCTCTCCATTTCCTAGAGGTCAGTTAACATTTTCTCTTACTCATAACTAACTAATTAACCCCGGACCACTCCCCCTCTTTTACAAGTCATTTCTTCCCTCCTCCCTACTAGTAACCAGCTAACACTCCTATTCTAACGTCCAAACAATAAAAGGTTAGTACCTTTGATACATTATGTCTCACATCATGTCATTCTCCATTCATCCAATTATTTATTTAATTGATTTAATGTTTTTATATACTATATTTTTATTGTATTTTATACTGTTTCAAAAAGACATTCCTTTGTACAAAAAGGATTTTTTATGAATTCCTTCTATTATACTCTTACCAACTATGAAGTTTTATGTTCTAAATCTTACTAACTCATACTAATCATAGCCCTAATTCCAAGATAATTCTATTATGGTTGTTGTATCCACATGCTTATTACTATTTGATCCATGATATGTACAGCACTCATGATTATCATTATTATGTCTATTGTAATATTGTATTATAACTTGAACTACTACCCACCACCTCCACGTTCTTTCAGAATCATCTGGACCTGAAGAAGGGGCCATTCCTGCCCCGAAACGCGTTGTCCGTCTAATTCGATATATGTTCTTTTATTTATGAAATAAATGTTGTGTATCAAGAAATCCACATCTGTACACAGTATCATTGCATACCATCTATAACAAAAAGTTTATCATAAGATACCTCCCATAGGCAGCGCGACCTATTAACTGGTTAAAAAAACCCAAATTACCTTTGCCATACATACCAGGCCATACGGCCTGATTACCAGAGGACGCAGCAGCTTAAATTTAGACATTTTTTCATCCACACCATCTCCAATTTTAACTGTCTAATCTGTATATGACTATATCTTCCAACCAAGGAGCGCAGTGCCCCCTCTTAAAATAATTGTCTCCTCTCTGCTGCCTGGCTCATCCCTCTGTCTCCTGGCTTCTCCTCTGCCCCTCCTCTCTGCTGCCCGGCTCATCCCTCTGCCTCCTGGCTTCTCCTCTCTGCTGTCCGGCTCATCCCTCTGTCTCCTCTGGCTCTCCTCTCTGCTGCCCGGCTCATCCCTCTATCTCCTGGCTTCTCCTCTGCCTCTCCTCTCTGCTGCCTGGCTCATCCCTCTGTCTCCTGGCTTCTCCTCTGCCTCTCCTCTCTGCTGCCCAGCTCATCCCTCTGTCTCCTGGCTTCTCCTCTGCCTCTCCTCTCTGCTGCCTGGCTCATCCCTCTGCCTCCTGGCTTCTCCTCTCTGCTGTCCGGCTCATCCCTCTGTCTCCTCTGGCTCTCCTCTCTGCTGCCCGGCTCATCCCTCTGTCTCCTGGCTTCTCCTCTGCTTCTCCTCTCTGCTGCCAGGCTCATCCCTCTGTCACCTGGCTTCTCCTCTGCCTCTCCTCTCTGCTGCCCGGCTCATCCCTCTGTCTCCTGGCTTCTCCTCTGCCTCTCCTCTCTGCTGCCCGGCTCATCCCTCTGTCTCCTGGCTTCTCCTCTGCCTCTGCTTTCTGCTGCTCGCCCCATCACTCTGACTCCTGGCTTCTCCTCTGCCTCTCCTCTCTGCTGCCCGGCTCATCCCTCTATCTCCTGGCTTCTCCTCTGCCTCTCCTCTCTGCTGCCCGGCTCATCCCTCTGTCTCCTGGCTTCTCCTCTGCCTCTCCTCTCTGCTGCCCGGCTCATCCCTCTGTCTCCTGGCTTCTCCTCTGCCTCTCCATTCTGCTGCTCGCCCCATCACTCTGACTCCTGGCTTCTCCTCTGCCTCTCCATTCTGCTGCCCGGCTCATCCCTCTATCTCCTGGCTTCTCCTCTGCCTCTCCTCTTTGCTGCCCGGCTCATCCCTCTGTCTCCTGGCTTCTCCTCTGCCTCTCCTCTCTGCTGCCCGGCTCATCCCTCTGTCTCCTGGCTTCTCCTCTGCCTCTCCTCTCTGCTGCCCGGCTCATCCCTCTGTCTCCTGGCTTCTCCTCTGCCTCTCCTCTCTGCTGCCCGGCTCATCCCTCTGTCTCCTGGCTTCTCCTCTGCTTCTCCTCTCTGCTGCCAGGCTCATCCCTCTGTCACCTGGCTTCTCCTCTGCCTCTCCTCTCTGCTGCCCGGCTCATCCCTCTGTCTCCTGGCTTCTCCTCTGCCTCTCCTCTCTGCTGCCCGGCTCATCCCTCTGTCACCTGACTTCTCCTCTGCCTCTCCTCTCTGCAGCCCGGCTCATCCCTCTGTCTCCTGGCTTCTCCCCTGCCTCTCCTCTCTGCTGCCCGGCTCATCACTCTGACTCCTGGCTTCTCCTCTGCCTCTCCTCTCTGCTGCCCGGCTCATCCCTCTGTCTCCTCTGCTTCTCCTCTGCCTCTCCTCTCTGCTGCCCCGCTACTCTCTCTGTCTCCTGGCTTCTCCTCTGCCTCTCCTCTCTGCTGCCCGGCTCATCCCTCTGTCACCTGGCTTCTCCTCTGCCTCTCCTCTCTGCTGCTCGCCTCATCACTCTGACTCCTGGCTTCATCTCTGCCTCTCCTCTCTGCTGCCCAGCTCATCCCTCTGTCTCCTCTGGCTTCTCCTCTGCTTCTCCTCTGCCTCTCCTCTCTGCTGCCCGGCTCATCCCTCTGTCTCCTGGCTTCTCCTCTGCCTCTCCTCTCTGCTGTCCGGCTCATCCCTCTGTCTCCTGGCTTCTCCTCTGCCTCTCCTCTCTGCTCCCCGGCTCATCCCTCTGTCTCCTGGCTTCTCCTCTGCCTCTCCTCTCTGCAGCCCGGCTCATCCCTCTGTCTCCTGGCTTCTCCTCTGCCTCTCCTTTCTGCTGCCCGGCTCATCCCTCTGTCTCCTGGCTTCTCCTCTGCCTCTCCTCTCTGCTGCCTGGCTCATCCCTCTGTCTCCTGGCTTCTCCTCTGCCTCTCCTCTCTGCTGCCCGGCTCATCCCTCTGTCTCCTGGCTTCTCCTCTGCCTCTCCTCTCTGCTGCCCGGCTCATCCCTCTGTCTCCTCTGCCTCTCCTCTCTGCTGCCCCGCTCCTCTCTCTGTCTCCTGGCTTCTCCTCTGCCTCTCCATTCTGCTGCTCGCCCCATCACTCTGACTCCTGGCTTCATCTCTGCCTCTCCTCTCTGCTGCCCTGCTCATCCCTCTGTCTCCTGACCTCTCCTCTGCCTCTCCTCTCTGCAGCCCGGCTCATCCCTCTGTCTCCTGGCTTCTCCTCTGCCTCTCCTCTCTGCTGCCCGGCTCATCCCTCTGTCTCCTCTGCCTCTCCTCTCTGCTGCCCCGCTCCTCTCTCTGTCTCCTGGCTTCTCCTCTGCCTCTCCATTCTGCTGCTCGCCCCATCACTCTGACTCCTGGCTTCATCTCTGCCTCTCCTCTCTGCTGCCCTGCTCATCCCTCTGTCTCCTGACCTCTCCTCTGCCTCTCCTCTCTGCAGCCCGGCTCATCCCTCTGTCTCCTGGCTTCTCCTCTGCCTCTCCTCTCTGCTGCCCGGCTCATCCCTCTGTCTCCTGACCTCTCCTCTGCCTCTCCTCTCTGATACCCGGCTCATTTATCTGTCTCCACTGGTTACACATTGCACAGCAAATTCTCTTTAAAGTGTTAACCATGACCTACAAAGCCGCCACACCCTGTCCCCTCCATATATCTCTGACCTCGTCAGCCAATACTGTCCCACATGTAACCTCCTCACAGGACCTTCAGCTTCACTCCATTACCATCTGCTCTTCTCACAGCCGCATCCAGGACTTCTCCCGTTCAGGGTCACTTACATTAACTGCTCTGCTCCCTCACCTCATGTCTCCATCTCCCCCATATAGTCTGTGAGCCATTACGGGCAGGCTCCTCCTACTTGTCTCCTGATCACTGTAGTCTTGTATTTTGTACTTGCTTTTGTTTTAATGTATTTTATGTGACCCCCTTACTGATTGTACAGAGTTATCTACATGTCGCCAGCCCCAGAAGGTGTATTGCACCTATTGCACCTGACTACACGGAGCGTGAGGTAGATGGAGAACGAGTGGTGGGTGCCTGATACCTTCTGGTGACCTCCAGGTGTGTGTTCTATGAGGAGGTGGACATGAGGGGCTCTGCTCAGTACATTCATACTCCGGACCCTGACCCTCTGTCCCACCACCACCAACCATCTGAAGGAGAACATACGGTACCTTACACGGAGCGGTGTCTCTGGGGCTGTCTGTGGCTCCCAGTGGGGACGGTAGCAAGTATTTATACACATCAAGAAGAGGATCCAGGAAGATCCAAGATGCAAATGAAATCTTCAGCTTCCTAAAGTCAGAAAACAACACGACTAAGATTAACCTCACCTGTGCCAAAGCGGAAGATTGACTGATTGACTGGCATCCTGGTTGAGCAGGACTTCCTTGGTGAAGAGTGAACAAAGCCAACATCCTGGTACGAGAATATTCTGTACAGCATCTAGAGAGGCGGCCAGTTCCATATACTATGGAATATATCAAGGTCTCCTTTCTCGCTGATCAGTTCTGATGAATAAGAGGTCTGAAGGGTTGAGGACAGGTCATGACACACATGTTGCTCAAGCTTTGGAGTTAATGGTGGGAAATGAGTGGGGTCCATGATGTCTCAGGATAGACACACTAGGGTTGGGAATTTGGTAATAAGCTTGAACTAATTCACCAAGTACTTCGGGGCACTAGGGAGACTTCGTGACCTCCAGATCTTTCAGCTTTGGTAAATCCTGGATATAGATATTTCATTGCTGATATCAGTTCTCAGTGACAAAAGCAAAGAATTCCTAGACGGTCATAGAGTGAAGAACCCTAAAGATGGACCTCTAATCCATCTCTTTTATCAACCTATGTCCTTCTCCTGCCTGTAATCCGGCAAACAGCAGATATTTACCAAGATCCCGGCATCTCCACAGTCACTTTCACCTCAGACCCTGTATATAAGATGCGGCTGATGGTTCAAGCAGGAGAATTTTTATATCATTTTATACTGTTCCCTTATAAGGAATGCCTGGACCATTATAAAAAGTCTTATACCTCTTGTGTCACCCCTCATCCTCATAGACTGTAAGCTCTTGGGTCACCCCTCATCCTCATAGACTGTAAGCTCTTGTGTCCTCCCCTCATCCTCATAGACTGTAAGCTCTTGTGTTCTCCCCTCATCCTCATAGACTGTAAGCTCTTGTGTCACCCCCTCATCCTCATAGACTGTAAGCTCTTGTGTCACCCCCTCATCCTCATAGACTGTAAGCTCTTGTGTCACCCCCTCATCCTCATAGACTGTAAGCTCTTGTGTCCCCCCTCATCCTCATAGACTGTAAGCTCTTGTGTCCTCCCCTCATCCTCATAGACTGTAAGCTCTTGTGTCCCCACTCATCCTCATAGACTGTAAGCTCTTGTGTTCTCCCCTCATCCTCATAGACTGTAAGCTCTTGTGTCCCCCCTCATCCTCATAGACTGTAAGCTCTTGTGTCACCCCTCATCCTCATAGACTGTAAGCTCTTGTGTCATCCCCTCATCCTCATAGACAGTAAGCTCTTGTGTCCCCCCTCATCCTCATAGACTGTAAGCTCTTGTGTCCTCCCCTCATCCTCATAGACTGTAAGCTCTTGTGTCCCCCCCTCATCCTCATAGACTGTAAGCTCTTGTGTCACCCCCTCATCCTCATAGACTGTAAGCTCTTGTGTCCCCCCCATCCTCATAGACTGTAAGCTCTTACGTCATCCCCTCATCCTCATAGACTGTAAGCTCTTGTGTCCCCCCCTCATCCTCATAGACTGTAAGCTCTTACGTCATCCCCTCATCCTCATAGACTGTAAGCTCTTGTGCCCCCCCTCATCCTTATAGACTGTAAGCTCTTGTGTCCCCCCTCATCCTTATAGACAGTAAGAACTTGTGCACCCTCATCCTCATAGACTGTAAGCTCTTGTGTCCTCCCCTCATCCTCATAGACTGTAAGCTCTTGTGTCCCCCCTCATCCTCATAGACAGTAAGCACTTGTGCACCCTCATCCTCATAGACTGTAAGCTCTTGTGTCCCCCCCTCATCCTCATAGACTGTAAGCTCTTACGTCATCCCCTCATCCTCATAGACTGTAAGCTCTTGTGCCCCCCTCATCCTTATAGACTGTAAGCTCTTGTGTCCCCCCTCATCCTCATAGACAGTAAGCACTTGTGCCCCCTCATCCTCATAGACTGTAAGCTCTTGTGTCCTCCCCTCATCCTCATAGACTGTAAGGTCTTGTGCCCCCCCCTCATCCTCATAGACTGTAAGCTCTTGTGCCCCCTCATCCTCATAGACTGTAAGCTCTTGTGTCCCCCCTCATCCTCATAGACTGTAAGCTCTTGTGTCCCCCCTCATCCTCATAGACTGTAAGCTCTTGTGTCCCCCTCATCCTCATAGACTGTAAGCTCTTGTGTCACCCCTCATACTCTTAGGCTGTAAGCTCTTGTGTCATCCTCTCATCCTCATAGACAGTAAGCTCTTGTGTCCTCCCTCATCCTCATAGACTGTAAGACCTTGTGTCCCCCCTCATCCTCATAGACTGTAAGCTCTTGTGTCCCCTCTCATCCTCATAGACTGTAAGTTCTTGTGTCCTCCCCTCATCCTCATAGACTGTAAGCTCTTGTGTCACCCCCTCATAGACTGTAAGGTCTTGTGCCCCCCCCCCTCATCCTCATAGACTGTAAGCTCTTGTGCCCCCTCATCCTCATAGACTGTAAGCTCTTGTGTCCCCCCTCATCCTCATAGACTGTAAGCTCTTGTGTCCCCCCCATCCTCATAGACTGCAAGCTCTTGTGTCCCCCCTCATCCTCATAGACTGTAAGCTCTTGTGTCCCCCCCATCCTCATAGACTGCAAGCTCTTGTGCCCCCCTCATCCTCATAGACTGTAAGCTCTTGTGTCACCCCTCATCCTCATAGGCTGTAAGCTCTTGTGTCATCCCCTCATCCTCATAGACAGTAAGCTCTTGTGTCCCCCCTCATCCTCATAGACTGTAAGCTCTTGTGTCCTCCCCTCATCCTCATAGACTGTAAGCTCTTGTGTCCCCCCCTCATCCTCATAGACAGTAAGCTCTTGTGTCCCCCCTCATCCTCATAGACTGTAAGCTCTTGTGTCCTCCCCTCATCCTCATAGACTGTAAGCTCTTGTGTCCCCCCTCATCCTCATAGGCTGTAAGCTCTTGTGTCATCCCCTCATCCTCATAGACAGTAAGCTCTTGTGTCCCCCCTCATCCTCATAGACTGTAAGCTCTTGTGTCCTCCCCTCATCCTCATAGACTGTAAGCTCTTGTGTCCCCCCCTCATCCTCATAGACTGTAAGCTCTTGTGTCACCCCCTCATCCTCATAGATTGTAAGCTCTTGTGTCCCCCCCATCCTCATAGACTGTAAGCTCTTACGTCATCCCCTCATCCTCATAGACTGTAAGCTCTTGTGCCCCCCCTCATCCTTATAGACTGTAAGCTCTTGTGTCCCCCCTCATCCTCATAGACAGTAAGCACTTGTGCCCCCTCATCCTCATAGACTGTAAGCTCTTGTGTCCTCCCCTCATCCTCATAGACTGTAAGGTCTTGTGCCCCCCCCTCATCCTCATAGACTGTAAGCTCTTGTGCCCCCTCATCCTCATAGACTGTAAGCTCTTGTGTCCCCCCTCATCCTCATAGACTGTAAGCTCTTGTGTCCCCCCTCATCCTCATAGACTGTAAGCTCTTGTGTTCTCCCCTCATTCTCATAGACTGTAAGCTCTTGTGTCCCCCTCATCCTCATAGACTGTAAGCTCTTGTGTCACCCCTCATACTCTTAGGCTGTAAGCTCTTGTGTCATCCCCTCATCCTCATAGACAGTAAGCTCTTGTGTCCCCCCTCATCCTCATAGACAGTAAGCACTTGTGCCCCCTCATCCTCATAGACTGTAAGCTCTTGTGTCCTCCCCTCATCCTCATAGACTGTAAGCTCTTGTGTCACCCCCTCATAGACTGTAAGGTCTTGTGCCCCCCCCCCCCCCTCATCCTCATAGACTGTAAGCTCTTGTGCCCCCTCATCCTCATAGACTGTAAGCTCTTGTGTCCCCCACATCCTCATAGACTGCAAGCTCTTGTGTCCCCCCTCATCCTCATAGACTGTAAGCTCTTGTGTCCCCCCCATCCTCATAGACTGCAAGCTCTTGTGCCCCCCTCATCCTCATAGACTGTAAGCTCTTGTGTCCCCCCTCATCCTCATAGACTGTAAGCTCTTGTGTCCCCCCTCATCCTCATAGACTGTAAGCTCTTGTGTCCCCCCTCATCCTCATAGACTGTAAGCTCTTGTGTCCCCCCTCATCCTCATAGACTGTAAGCTCTTGTGTCCCCCCTCATCCTCATAGACTGTAAGCTCTTGTGTCCCCCCTCATCCTCATAGACTGTAAGCTCTTGTGTTCTCCCCTCATTCTCATAGACTGTATGCTCTTGTGTCCCCCACATCCTCATAGACTGTAAGCTCTTTTGTCCCCCTCATCCTCATAGACTGTAAGCTCTTGTGTCACCCCTCATCCTCATAGG
The DNA here is from genome assembly GCF_040894005.1 of Engystomops pustulosus. Taxonomy (NCBI): domain Eukaryota; kingdom Metazoa; phylum Chordata; class Amphibia; order Anura; family Leptodactylidae; genus Engystomops; species Engystomops pustulosus. The sequence goes on along the minus strand of NW_027285018.1, from coordinate 84,083 downwards.
CTGTAAGCTCTTGTGTCATCCCCTCATCCTCATAGACAGTAAGCTCTTGTGTCCCCCCTCATCCTCATAGACTGTAAGCTCTTGTGTCAACCCTCATCCTCATAGACTGTAAGCTCTTGTGTCCTCCCCTCATCCTCATAGACTGTAAGCTCTTGTGTCCTCCCCTCATCCTCATAGAATGTAAGCTCTTGTGTCGTCCCCTCATCCTCATAGACTGTAAGCTCTTGTGTCACCTCCTCATCCTCATAGACTGTAAGCTCTTGTGTCCCCCCCCCCCATCCTCATAGTCTGTAAGCTCTTGTGTCACCCCCTCATCCTCATAGGCTGTAAGCTCTTGTGTCCTCCCCTCATCCTCATAGACTGTAAGCTCTTGTGTCCCCCCTCATCCTCATAGAATGTAAGCTCTTGTGTGCTCCCCTCATCCTCATAGACAGTAAGCTCTTGTGTCCCCCCTCATCCTCATAGACTGTAAGCTCTTGTGTCCTCCCCTCATCCTCATAGACTGTAAGCTCTTGTGTCCCCCCTCATCCTCATAGAATGTAAGCTCTTGTGTCCTCCCCTCATCCTCATAGACTGTAAGCTCTTGTGTCACCTCCTCATCCTCATAGACTGTAAGCTCTTGTGTCCCCCCCATCCTCATAGTCTGTAAGCTCTTGTGTCACCCCCTCATCCTCATAGACTGTAAGCTCTTGTGTCCTCCCCTCATCCTCATAGACTGTAAGCTCTTGTGTCACCTCCTCATCCTCATAGACTGTAAGCTCTTGTGTCCCCCCCATCCTCATAGTCTGTAAGCTCTTGTGTCACCCCCTCATCCTCATAGGCTGTAAGCTCTTGTGTCCCCCCTCATCCTTATAGACTGTAAGCTCTTGTGTCCTCCTCATCCTCATAGACTGTAAGCTCTTGTGTCCCCCCATCCTCATAGACAGTAAGCTCTTGTGTCCCCCCTCATCCTCATAGACTGTAAGCTCTTGTGTCACCCCCTCATCCTCATAGACTGTAAGCTCTTGTGTCACCCCCTCATCCTCATAGACTGTAAGCTCTTGGGTCCCCCCATCCTCATAGTCTGTAAGCTCTTGTGTTCTCCCCTCATTCTCATAGACTGTAAGCTCTTGTGTCCCCCTTATCCTCATAGACTGTAAGCTCTTGTGTCACCCCTCATCCTCATAGGCTGTAAGCTCTTGTGTCATCCCCTCATCCTCATAGACAGTAAGCTCTTGTGTCCCCCCTCATCCTCATAGACTGTAAGCTCTTGTGTCCCCCCCTCATCCTCATAGACTGTAAGCTCTTGTGTCCCCCCCATCCTCATAGACTGTAAGCTCTTATGTCATCCCCTCATCCTCATAGACTGTAAGCTCTTGTGCCCCCCCCTCATCCTTATAGACTGTAAGCTCTTGTGTCCCCCCTCATCCTCATAGACAGTAAGCACTTGTGCCCCCTCATCCTCATAGACTGTAAGCTCTTGTGTCCTCCCCTCATCCTCATAGACTGTAAGGTCTTGTGCCCCCCCCCCATCCTCATAGACTGTAAGCTCTTGTGTCCCCTCATCCTCATAGACTGTAAGCTCTTGTGTCCCCCCTCATCCTCATAGACTGTAAGCTCTTGTGTCCCCCCCATCCTCATAGACTGCAAGCTCTTGTGTCCCCCCTCATCCTCATAGACTGTAAGCTCTTGTGTCCCCCCTCATCATCATAGACTGTAAGCTCTTGTGTCCTCCTCATCCTCATAGACTGTAAGCTCTTGTGTCACCCCTGATCCTCATAGACTGCAAGCTCTTGTGTCCCCCCTCATCCTCATAGACTGTAAGCTCTTGTGTCCCCCCTCATCCTCATAGACTGTAATCTCTTGTGTCACCTCCTCATCCTCATAGACTGTAAGCTCTTGTGTCCTCCCCTCATCCTCATAGAATGTAATCTCTTGTGTCACCTCCTCATCCTCATAGACTGTAAGCTCTTGTGTCCCCCCATCCTCATAGTCTGTAAGCTCTTGTGTCACCCCCTCATCCTCATAGACTGTAAGCTCTTGTGTCCCCCCCATCCTCATAGACTGTAAGCTCTTGTGTCACCCCCTCATCCTCATAGACTGTAAGCTCTTGTGTCCTCCCCTCATCCTCATAGACTGTAAGCTCTTGTGTCCTCCTCATCCTCATAGACTGTAAGCTCTTGTGTCCCCCCTCATCCTCATAGACTGTAAGCTCTTGTGTCCCCCCTCATCCTCATAGACTGTAAGCTCTTGTGTCACCCCCTCATCCTCATAGACTGTAAGCTCTTGTGTCACCCCCTCATCCTCATAGACTGTAAGCTCTTGTGTCCTCCCCTCATCCTCATAGACTGTAAGCTCTTGTGTCACCCCCTCATCCTCATAGACTGTAAGCTCTTGTGTCCCCCTCATCCTCATAGACTGTAAGCTCTTGTGTCACCCCCTCATCCTCATAGACTGTAAGTTCTTGTGTCACCTCCTCATCCTCATAGACTGTAAGCTCTTGTGTCACCCCCTCCTCCTCATAGACTGTAAGCTCTTGTGTCCCCCCTCATCCTCATAGACTGTAAGCTATTGTGTCCCCCCTCATCCTCATAGACTGTAAGCTCTTGTGTCTCCCCTCATTCTCATAGACTGTAAGCTCTTGTGTCACCCCCTCATCCTCATAGACTGTAAGCTCTTGTGTCCCCCCTCATCCTCATAGACTGTAAGCTCTTGTGTCACCCCCTCATCCTCATAGACTGTAAGCTCTTGTGTCCCCCCTCATCTTCATAGACTGTAAGCTCTTGTGTCCCCCCCTCATCCTCATAGACTGTAAGCTCTTGTGTCACCCCCTCATCCTCATAGACTGTAAGCTCTTGTGTCCCCCCTCATCCTCATAGACTGTAAGCTCTTGTGTCCCCCCCTCATCCTCATAGACTGTAAGCTCTTGTGTCACCCCTCATCCGCATAGACTGTAAGCTCTTGTGTCCCCCCCATCCTCTTAGACTGTAAGCTCTTGTGTCACCCCTCATCCGCATAGACTGTAAGCTCTTGTGTCACCCCTCATACTCATAGACTGTAAGCTCTTGTGTCACCCCTCATCCGCATAGACTGTAAGCTCTTGTGTCCTCCCTCATCCTCATAGACTGTAAGCTCTTGTGTCCCCCCCATCCTCATAGACTGTAAGCTCTTGTGTCCCCCCCATCCTCATAGACTGTAAGCTCTTGTGCCCCCCTCATCCTCATAGACTGTAAGCTCTTGTGTCACCCCCTCATCCTCATAGACTGTAAGCTCTTGTGTCCTCCCCTCATCCTCATAGACTGTAAGCTCTTGTGTCCCCCTCATCCTCATAGACTGTAAGCTCTTGTGCCCCCCTCATCCTCATAGACTGTAAGCTCTTGTGTCTCCCCTCACCCTCATAGACTGTAAGCTCTTGTGTCCCTCCTCATAGACTGTAAGCTCTTGTGTCCTCCCTCATCCTCATAGACTGTAAGCTCTTACGTCATCCCCTCATCCTCATAGACTGTAAGCTCTTGTGTCACCCCCTCATCCTCATAGACTGTAAGCTCTTGTGTCCTCCCCTCACCCTCATAGACTGTAAGCTCTTGTGCCCCCCTCATCCTCATAGACTGTAAGCTCTTGTGCCCCCCTCATCCTCATAGACTGTAAGCTCTTGTGTCATCCCCTCATCCTCATAGACTGTAAGCTCTTGTGCCCCCCTCATCCTCATAGACTGTAAGCTCTTGTGCCCCCCTCATCCTCATAGACTGTAAGCTCTTGTGTCTCCCCTCACCCTCATAGACTGTAAGCTCTTGTGTCCCTCCTCATAGACTGTAAGCTCTTGTGTCCTCCCTCATCCTCATAGACTGTAAGCTCTTACGTCATCCCCTCATCCTCATAGACTGTAAGCTCTTGTGTCACCCCCTCATCCTCATAGACTGTAAGCTCTTGTGTCCTCCCCTCACCCTCATAGACTGTAAGCTCTTGTGTCACCCCTCATCCTCATAGACTGTAAGCTCTTGTGTCACCTCCTCATCCTCATAGACTGTAAGCTCTTGTGTCCTCCCTCATCCTCATAGACTGTAAGCTCTTACGTCATCCCCTCATCCTCATAGACTGTAAGCTCTTGTGTCACCCCCTCATCCTCATAGACTGTAAGCTCTTGTGTCCTCCCCTCACCCTCATAGACTGTAAGCTCTTGTGTCACCCCTCATCCTCATAGACTGTAAGCTCTTGTGTCACCCCCTCATCCTCATAGACTGTAAGCTCTTGTGTCCCTCCTCATCCTCATAGACTGTAAGCTCTTGTGTCCTCCCTCATCCTCATAGACTGTAAGCTCTTGTGCCCCCTCATCCTCATAGACTGTAAGCTCTTGTGTCCCCCCTCATCCTCATAGACTGTAAGCTCTTGTGTCCTCCCCTCATCCTCATAGACTGTAAGCTCTTGTGTCACCCCTCATCCTCATAGACTGTAAGCTCTTGTGTCCTCCCTCATCCTCATAGACTGTAAGCTCTTGTGTCACCCCCTCATCCACATAGACTGTAAGCTCTTGTGTCACCCCCTCATCCTCATAGACTGTAAGCCAGGGGTCGGGAACCTATGGCTCTTTTGATGGCCGCATCTGGCTCGCAGCCGGGGCTCCTATCCAGGGGCTTAACTACAGCTGCAGCAACTGCTAATATGCCTGCCAAGACCAGGCTGCTGTGCCCCCGGCTGTAGTTATGCCCCTGGATGTATTCTGCAGAGCAGCGCAGGGTCCGCGGGGTTAATTCAGGGGCGGCGCCTCCCTCTCCTTCCCTGCAGCAGTCTCCTCCGTGTGTGAGAGGGAGGGGAGGAGACTGTCTGCCTGCAGCCAATCCCGGGGCTGGATGTAGCAGCGCGGGAGATTCATACAGGAGACCAGAGAGCTGCATACTGAGGAGACATGAAGGAGAAGGAGTCAGCAGCCCGGAATCAGCCAGAGCTAAGTGCTCCCTCCCCCCAGTGTCTCCTCACACTCTGCCTTAACCCCTTGGTGTCCTGTGTGCAGGAGCAGCTAAGAAGCTCCTAAGTGTCCCTTACAGACCCCTCTGCATCATCCCCTCATATCTTCCCCCACCACTGCATTTCTACATTAATGTGAGGTTATGCAGCAGCTTAGACACGTTGGCGTCTGTATAGGGATGTTCTGCATTGGTTGGCGTCTGTATAGGGATGTTCTGCATTGGTTGGCGTCTGTATGGGGATGTTCTGCATTGGTTGGCGTCTGTATGGGGATGTTCTGTAGCGGTTGGCGTCTGTATAGGGATGTTCTGCAGCGGTTGGCGTCTGTATAGGGATGTTCTGCATTGGTTGGCGTCTGTATAGGGATGTTCTGCAGCGGTTGGCGTCTGTATAGGGATGTTCTGCATTGGTTGGCGTCTGTATAGGGATGTTCTGCATTGGTTGGCGTCTGTATAGGGATGTTCTGCATTGGTTGGCGTCTGTATGGGGATGTTCTGCATTGGTTGGCGTCTGTATGGGGATGTTCTGCATTGGTTGGCGTCTGTATAGGGATGTTCTGTAGCGGTTGGCGTCTGTATAGGGATGTTCTGTAGCGGTTGGCGTCTGTATAGGGATGTTCTGTAGCGGTTGGCGTCTGTATAGGGATGTTCTGTAGCGGTTGGCGTCTGTATAGGGATGTTCTGTAGCGGTTGGCGTCTGTATAATGATGTTCTGCATTGGTTGGCATCTGTATAATGATGTTCTGCAGCGGTTGGCGTCTGTATAATGATGTTCTGCAGCGGTTGGCGTCTGTATAATGATGTTCTGCAGCGGTTGGCGTCTGTATAGGGATGTTCTGCAGCGGTTGGCGTCTGTATAGGGATGTTCTGCATTGGTTGGCGTCTGTATGGGGATGTTCTGTAGCGGTTGGCGTCTGTATAGGGATGTTCTGCAGCGGTTGGCGTCTGTATAGGGATGTTCTGCATTGGTTGGCATCTGTATAATGATGTTCTGCATTGGTTGGCGTCTGTATAGGGATGTTCTGCATTGGTTGGCGTCTGTATAGGGATGTTCTGCAGCGGTTGGCGTCTGTATAGGGATGTTCTGCATTGGTTGTCGTCTGTATAGGGATGTTCTGCATTGGTTGGCTCGTGTATGGGGATGTTCTGCATTGGTTGGCATCTGTATGGGGATGTTCTGCATTGGTTGGCGTCTGTATGGGGATGTTCTGCATTGGTTGGCGTCTGTATGGGGATGTTCTGTAGCGGTTGGCGTCTGTATGGGGATGTTCTGCATTGGTTGGCGTCTGTATGGGGATGTTCTGCATTGGTTGGCGTCTGTATAGGGATGTTCTGCATTGGTTGGCGTCTGTATAGGGATGTTCTGCATTGGTTGGCGTCTGTATAGGGATGTTCTGCATTGGTTGGCATCTGTATGGGGATGTTCTGTAGCGGTTGGCGTCTGTATAGGGATGTTCTGCAGCGGTTGGCGTCTGTATAGGGATGTTCTGCATTGGTTGGCGTCTGTATAAGGATGTTCTGCATTGGTTGGCGTCTGTATAGGGATGTTCTGCATTGGTTGGCGTCTGTATAGGGATGTTCTGCAGCGGTTGGCGTCTGTATAGGGATGTTCTGCATTGGTTGGCGTCTGTATAAGGATGTTCTGCATTGGTTGGCGTCTGTATAGGGATGTTCTGCATTGGTTGGCGTCTGTATAGGGATGTTCTGCATTGGTTGGCGTCTGTATAAGGATGTTCTGCATTGGTTGGCGTCTGTATAGGGATGTTCTGCATTGGTTGGCGTCTGTATAGGGATGTTCTGCATTGGTTGGCGTCTGTATGGGGATGTTCTGCATTGGTTGGCATCTGTATAGGGATGTTCTGCATTGGTTGGCGTCTGTATAGGGATGTTCTGCATTGGTTGGCTCGTGTATGGGGATGTTCTGCATTGGTTGGCGTCTGTATAGGGATGTTCTGCATTGGTTGGCGTCTGTATAGGGATGTTCTGCATTGGTTGGCGTCTGTATAGGGATGTTCTGCAGCGGTTGGCGTCTGTATAGGGATGTTCTGCATTGGTTGGCGTCTGTATGGGGATGTTCTGCATTGGTGGGCGTCTGTATGGGGATGTTCTGCATTGGTTGGCGTCTGTATAGGGATGTTCTGCATTGGTTGGCGTCTGTATAGGGATGTTCTGCAGCGGTTGGCGTCTGTATAGGGATGTTCTGCATTGGTTGGCGTCTGTATAGGGATGTTCTGCATTGGTTGGCGTCTGTATAGGGATGTTCTGCATTGGTTGGCTCGTGTATGGGGATGTTCTGCATTGGTTGGCGTCTGTATAGGGATGTTCTGCATTGGTTGGCGTCTGTATAGGGATGTTCTGCAGCGGTTGGCGTCTGTATAGGGAAGTTCTGCAGCGGTTGGCGTCTGTATGGGGATGTTCTGCAGCGGCTGTCGTCTGTATGGGGATGTTCTGCAGCGGCTGTCGTCTGTATAGGGATGTTCTGCTGCGGTTGGCGTCTGTATAGGGATGTTCTGCAGCGGCTGTCGTCTGTATAGGGATGTTCTGCAGCGGCTGTCGTCTGTATGGGGATGTTCTGCTGCGGTTGGCGTCTGTATAGGGATGTTCTGCTGCGGTTGGCGTCTGTATAGGGATGTTCTGCAGCGGCTGTCGTCTGTATAGGGATGTTCTGCAGCGGTTGGCGTCTGTATAGGGATGTTCTGCAGCGGTTGGCGTCTGTATAGGGATGTTCTGCTGCAGTTGGCGTCTGTATAGGGATGTTCTGCAGCGGTTGGCGTCTGTATAGGGATGTTCTGCTGCAGTTGGCGTCTGTATAGGGATGTTCTGCAGCGGCTGTCGTCTGTGTGGGGATGTTCTGCAGCGGTTGGCGTCTGTATAGGGATGTTCTGCAGCGGTTGGCGTCTGTATGGGGATGTTCTGCAGCGGTTGGCGTCTGTATAGGGATGTTCTGCAGCGGTTGGCGTCTGTATGGGGATGTTCTGCAGCGGTTGGCGTCTGTATAGGGATGTTCTGCAGCGGCTGTCGTCTGTGTGGGGATGTTCTGCAGCGGTTGGCGTCTGTATAGGGATGTTCTGCAGCGGTTGGCGTCTGTATGGGGATGTTCTGCATTGGTTGGCGTCTGTATGGGGATGTTCTGCATTGGTTGGCGTCTGTATGGGGATGTTCTGCAGCGGTTGGCGTCTGTATGGGGATGTTCTGCAGCGGTTGGCTCATGTATAGGGACAAGCTCGAATGTAAATTATCTATTTTTTATTTTACAGGGAATTACAATTGTTTTGGTCCAGTGGGAGCTTAGTACGGGAGGGGGGGGGGGGGGGACACTCCTTGCTGTACTAATGACTGCTGGAGCCATTGTCCCTTTAAGCATATTGTATGGCTCTCGCAGAATTATATTTTAAAATATGTGGCGCTTATGGCTCTCTCAGCCAAAAAGGTTCCTGACCCCTGCTGTAAGCTCTTGTGTCACCCCTCATCCTAATAGACTGTAAGCTCTTGTGTCCTCCCTCATCCTCATAGACTGTAAGCTCTTGTGTCTCCCCTCACCCTCATAGACTGTAAGCTCTTGTGTCCCTCCTCATCCTCATAGACTGTAAGCTCTTGTGTCCTCCCTCATCCTCATAGACTGTAAGCTCTTACATCATCCCCTCATCCTCATAGACTGTAAGCTCTTGTGCCCCCCTCATCCTCATAGACTGTAAGCTCTTGTGTCACCCCCTCATCCTCATAGACTGTAAGCTCTTGTGTCCTCCCCTCATCCTCATAGACTGTAAGCTCTTGTGTCACCCCCCTCATCCTCATAGACTGTAAGCTCTTGTGTCCCCCCTCATCCTCATAGACTGTAAGCTCTTGTGTCTCCCCTCATCCTCATAGACTGTAAGCTCTTGTGTCACCCCCCTCATCCTCATAGACTGTAAGCTCTTGTGTCACCCCCTCATCCTCATAGACTGTAAGCTCTTGTGTCCTCCCTCATCCTCATAGACTGTAAGCTCTTGTGTCCTCCCCTCATCCTCATAGACTGTAAGCTCTTGTGTCACCCCCCTCATCCTCATAGACTGTAAGCTCTTGTGTCACCCCCTCATCCTCATAGACTGTAAGCTCTTGTGTCACCCCCCTCATCCTCATAGACTGTAAGCTCTTGTGTCACCCCCTCATCCTCATAGACTGTAAGCTCTTGTGTCCTCCCTCATCCTCATAGACTGTAAGCTCTTGTGTCCCCCCTCATCCTCATAGACTGTAAGCTCTTGTGTCACCCCCTCATCCTCATAGACTGTAAGCTCTTGTGTCACCCCCCTCATCCTCATAGATTGTAAGCTCTTGTGTCACCCCCTCATCCTCATAGACTGTAAGCTCTTGTGTCCTCCCTCATCCTCATAGACTGTAAGCTCTTACGTCATCCCCTCATCCTCATGGACTGTAAGCTCTTGTGTCACCCCTCATCCTCATAGACTGTAAGCTCTTGTGTCCTCCCCTCATCCTCATAGACTGTAAGCTCTTGTGTCACCCCCTCCTCCTCATAGACTGTAAGCTCTTGTGTCACCCCCTCATCCTCATAGACTGTAAGCTCTTGTGTCATCCCCTCATCCTCATAGACTGTAAGCTCTTGTGTCATCCCCTCATCCTCATAGACTGTAAGCTCTTGTGTGTCCCCCTCATCCTCATAGACTGTAAGCTCTTGTGTCCTCCCCTCATCCTCATAGACTGTAAGCTCTTGTGTCACCCCTCATCCTCATAGACTGTAAGCTCTTGTGTCATCCCCTCATCCTCATAGACTGTAAGCTCTTGTGTGTCCCCTTCATCCTCATAGACTGTAAGCTCTTGTGTCCTCCCCTCATACTCATAGACTGTAAGCTCTTGTGTCACCCCTCATACTCATAGACTGTAAGCTCTTGTGTCACCCCTCATACTCATAGACTGTAAGCTCTTGTGCCCCCCTCATCCTCATAGACTGTAAGCTCTTGTGTCATCCCCTCATCCTCATAGACTGTAAGCTCTTGTGTGTCCCCTTCATCCTCATAGACTGTAAGCTCTTGTGTCCTCCCCTCATACTCATAGACTGTAAGCTCTTGTGTCACCCCTCATACTCATAGACTGTAAGCTCTTGTGTCACCCCTCATACTCATAGACTGTAAGCTCTTGTGCCCCCCTCATCCTCATAGACTGTAAGCTCTTGTGTCCCCCCTCATCCTCATAGACTGTAAGCTCTTGTGTCCTCCCCTCATCCTCATAGACTGTAAGCTCTTGTGTCACCCCTCATCCTCATAGACTGTAAGCTCTTGTGTCATCCCCTCATCCTCATAGACTGTAAGCTCTTGTGTGTCCCCTTCATCCTCATAGACTGTAAGCTCTTGTGTCCTCCCCTCATACTCATAGACTGTAAGCTCTTGTGTCACCCCTCATACTCATAGACTGTAAGCTCTTGTGTCACCCCTCATACTCATAGACTGTAAGCTCTTGTGCCCCCCTCATCCTCATAGACTGTAAGCTCTTGTGTCACCCCTCATCCTCATAGACTGTAAGCTCTTGTGTCACCCCTCATCCTCATAGACTGTAAGCTCTGGTGTCACCCCCATCCTCATAGACTGTAAGCTCTTGTGTCACCTCCTCATCCTCATAGACTGTAAGCTCTTGTGTCACCTCCTCATCCTCATAGACTGTAAGCTCTTGTCACCCCCTCATCCTCATAGACTGTAAGCTCTTATGTCCCCCCTCATCCTCATAGACTGTAAGCTCTTATGTCCCCCCTCATCCTCATAGACTGTAAGCTCTTGTGTCCTCCTCATCCTCATAGACTGTAAGCTCTTGTGTCCTCCCTCATCCTCATATACTGTAAGCTCTTGTGTCACCCCCTCATCCTCATAGACTGTAAGCTCTTGTGTCCTCCCTCATCCTCATAGACTGTAAGCTCTTGTGTCACCCCCTCATCCTCATAGACTGTAAGCTCTTGTGTCCCCCCTCATCCTCATAGACTGTAAGCTCTTGTGTCACCCCCTCATCCTCATAGACTGTAAGCTCTTGTGTGACCCCCTCATCCTCATAGACTGTAAGCTCTTGTGCCCCCCCTCATCCTCATAGACTGTAAGCTCTTGTGTCACCCCCTCATTCTCATAGACTGTAAGCTCTTGTGTCTTCCCCTCATCCTCATAGACTGTAAGCTCTTGTGTCACCTCCTCATCCTCATAGACTGTAAGCTCTTGTGTCACCCCCTCATCCTCATAGACTGTAAGCTCTTGTGTCACCCCCTCATCCTCATAGACTGTAAGCTCTTGTGTCTTCCCCTCATCCTCATAGACTGTAAGCTCTTGTGTCACCCCCTCATCCTCATAGACTGTAAGCTCTTGTGTCACCCCCTCATCCTCATAGACTGTAAGCTCTTGTGTCACCCCCTCATCCTCATAGACTGTAAGCTCTTGTGTCACCCCCTCATCCTCATAGACTGTAAGCTCTTGTGTCCTCCCTCATCCTCATAGACTGGTGAAATGCATGACCACCTTCCCCTTATACCCCCGGGGCACTTTCTTGAATAACCCACATAAAACACCATTTTCCTGAAATAATTGCCCCTGAGGCTCATGTTGGGTGGTGGAGACCGGTCTCAGCTTTACTATCACATATCTTGATATAAATATAAATTGTTATAAAACTCGAAAATCTCAGCATTATACACGTTTTAATGTAAATCGCCACAGCGAAGAAAAACGGCTCGGACTGCACTATGGCCGTCCGGACTCCCAGATGACAAGTCGGCCAGACGAGCAAAGCAGCATTCCATTATCTCTCCATCTCTCTCCGCCAGCTGTGACTTCGTTATGAAACCCAGAAATCTCATCATACACCTTCCAAAGTACATCTCCACGGTGACAAACATGGCCCCAGTGCCCATCCGGACTCCCAGACGACAAGTCGGACAGACGAGCAGCACATCCGTCCTCTCTCCATTTCTCTCCGCCATCCGTGACTTCAGGGCTATAAAACATGGAAAATATTAACAGTACAACATAAAACTGTAACTTGTAGGGGGGGAGGGGGGGGGGCGGCTTTGGTGCCGCAGATCAAAAGAGGAAGAGGAGGAGCTGACAGCCCCTTATAAAACCAGGAAACAGGAAGAAGAAGGAAAGGGAGAGGGGAGGAGAAACACTGTAGCAACACCCAGCTCAGAGACTAAACTAGAAACAGCATTCAGCAGTCCAGGTGCACCTTCCCTAATTGGTCAGGAGTCGCCACAGGGAATATGATTGGAATCTGACAGCCGGAGTCCCTCCCCCTTTCTAATAAAGTCCACCTCCCCCTTCTGTAAACCCTCAGTGGATCGCGGCACATGCGCCTTCGGGTCGGGGAACACGCAGGACGGTAAGTAAATGTGTCCCACTGACTCCCGCTATCTCCCATCAGTCATACATGTAGCAATGGAGGGTGGCAGAGGAGACCATCTAGAGGACAGCAGCTGTCACAATGAGCTCATTGGTCCGGACTGAGCAGCTGTCACAATGAGCTCATTGGTCCGGACTGAGCAGCTGTCACAATGAGCTCATTGGTCCGGACTGAGCAGCTGTCACAATGAGCTCATTGGTCCGGACTGAGCAGCTGTCACAATGAGCTCATTGGTCCGGACTGAGCAGCTGTCACAATGAGCTCATTGGTCCGGACTGAGCAGCTGTCGCAATGAGCTCATTGGTCCGGACTGAGCAGCTGTCACAATGAGCTCATTGGTCCGGACTGAGCAGCTGTCACAATGAGCTCATTGGTCCGGACTGAGCAGCTGCCACAATGAGCTCATTGGTCCGGACTGAGCAGCTGTCACAATGAGCTCATTGGTCCGGACTGAGCAGCTGTCACAATGAGCTCATTGGTCCGGACTGAGCAGCTGTCACAATGAGCTCATTGGTCCGGACTGAGCAGCTGTCACAATGAGCTCATTGGTCCGGACTGAGCAGCTGTCACAATGAGCTCATTGGTCCGGACTGAGCAGCTGTCACAATGAGCTCATTGGTCCGGACTGAGCAGCTGTCACAATGAGCTCATTGGTCCGGACTGAGCAGCTGTCGCAATGAGCTCATTGGTCCGGACTGAGCAGCTGTCACAATGAGCTCATTGGTCCGGACTGAGCAGCTGTCACAATGAGCTCATTGGTCCGGACTGAGCAGCTGCCACAATGAGCTCATTGGTCCGGACTGAGCAGCTGCCACAATGAGCTCATTGGTCCGGACTGAGCAGCTGTCACAATGAGCTCATTGGTCCGGACTGAGCAGCTGTCACAATGAGCTCATTGGTCCGGACTGAGCAGCTGTCACAATGAGCTCATTGGTCCGGACTGAGCAGCTGTCACAATGAGCTCATTGGTCCGGACTGAGCAGCTGTCACAATGAGCTCATTGGTCCGGACTGAGCAGCTGCCACAATGAGCTCATTGGTCCGGACTGAGCAGCTGCCACAATGAGCTCATTGGTCCGGACTGAGCAGCTGTCACAATGAGCTCATTGGTCCGGACTGAGCAGCTGTCACAATGAGCTCATTGGTCCGGACTGAGCAGCTGCCACAATGAGCTCATTGGTCCGGACTGAGCAGCTGCCACAATGAGCTCATTGGTCCGGACTGAGCAGCTGTCACAATGAGCTCATTGGTCCGGACTGAGCAGCTGTCACAGGAGGTGGAGGTGGAGGCGATGGCAGATGTGACGCAGAGGGGAAGGAGCTGATGACTACTGTCCTGCTGGCTGCACGCAACAGAAATCAGGGGCGTGGCCATCGGACAGAAATCAGGGGCGTGGCCATCGGACAACGCACGGGATTTAAGATTAAGAAAGACAAGACACGCACTCACATGCACCGGGAAGGAGAAGGTGAACTCCGGCGAACCTCGGTGCAGAAGCGACGGATGCAGGAACTCGGACGCACGAGCTTCAGCCTAACCCAGCCTAAGCCGGCTCCCTGCGTACCCTCAGCCTAAGCCGGCTCCCTGCGTACCCCCAGCCTAAGCCAGCTCCCTGCGTACCCCCAGCCTAAGCCGGCTCCCTGCGTACCCCCAGCCTAAGCCGGCTCCCTGCGTACCCCCAGCCTAAGCCTGCTCCCTGCGTACCCCCAGCCTAAGCCGGCTCCCTGCGTACCCCCAGCCTAAGCCGGCTCCCTGCGTACCCCCAGCCTAAGCCGGCTCCCTGCGTACCCCCAGCCTAAGCCGGCTCCCTGCGTACCCCCAGCCTAAGCCAGCTCCCTGCGTACCCCCAGCCTAAGTCAGCTCCCTGCGTACCTCCAACCTAAGCCAGCTCCCTGCGTACCCCCAGCCTAAGCCAGCATCCTACGCACCCCCAGCCTAAGCCGGCTCCCTGCGTACCCCCAGCCTAAGCCAGATCCCTGCGTACCCCCAGCCTAAGCCGGCTCCCTGCGTACCCCCAGCCTAAGCCGGCTCCCTGCGTACCCCCAGCCTAAGCCAGCTCCCTGCGTACCCCCAGCCTAAGCCGGCTCCCTGCGTACCCCCAGCCTAAGCCAGATCCCTGCGTACCCCCAGCCTAAGCCGGCTCCCTGCGTACCCCCAGCCTAAGCCGGCTCCCTGCGTACCCCCAGCCTAAGCCAGCTCCCTGCGTACCCCCAGCCTAAGCCAGCATCCTACGCACCCCCAGCCTAAGCCAGCATCCTACGCACCCCCAGCCTAAGCCGGCTCCCTGCGTACCCCCAGCCTAAGCCAGATCCCTGCGTACACCCAGCCTAAGCCGGCTCCCTGCGTACCCCCAGCCTAAGCCGGCTCCCTGCGTACCCCCAGCCTAAGCCAGCTCCCTGCGTACCCCCAGCCTAAGCCAGCTCCCTGCGTACCCCCAACCTAAGCCAGCTCCCTGCGTACCCCCAGCCTAAGCCAGCATCCTACGCACCCCCAGCCTAAGCCAGCATCCTACGCACCCCCAGCCTAAGCCGGCTCCCTGCGTACCCCCAGCCTAAGCCGGCTCCCTGCGTACCCCCAGCCTAAGCCAGCTCCCTGCGTACCCCCAGCCTAAGCCAGCTCCCTGCGTACCCCCAGCCTAAGCCAGCTCCCTGCGTACCCCCAGCCTAAGCCAGCATCCTACGCACCCCCAGCCTAAGCCAGCATCCTACGCACCCCCAGCCTAAGCCAGCATCCTACGCACCCCCAGCCTAAGCCGGCTCCCTGCGTACCCCCAGCCTAAGCCAGATCCCTGCGTACCCCCAGCCTAAGCCGGCTCCCTGCGTACCCCCAGCCTAAGCCGGCTCCCTGCGTACCCCCAGCCTAAGCCAGCTCCCTGCGTACCCCCAGCCTAAGCCAGCTCCCTGCGTACCCCCAACCTAAGCCAGCTCCCTGCGTACCCCCAGCCTAAGCCAGCATCCTACGCACCCCCAGCCTAAGCCGGCTCCCTGCGTACCCCCAGCCTAAGCCGGCTCCCTGCGTACCCCCAGCCTAAGCCGGCTCCCTGCGTACCCCCAGCCTAAGCCAGCATCCTACGCACCCCCAGCCTAAGCCAGCATCCTACGCACCCCCAGCCTAAGCCAGCTCCCTGCGTACCCCCAGCCTAAGCCAATGCTCCGGGGACCTGAGTGGGGAAGCGACACATGCAGGATATCGGGCGCACGATCTTAGTGACTCCCTGCACAGCACATTATACACGGACAATGTACTTACATGCACTAGGAAGAAGAAGGTGAACTCCAGGGACCTGAGCAGGGAAGTGACACATGCAGGATATCGGGCGCAGGATCTTAGTGACTCCCCGCACAGCGCATTATACACGGACAATGCACTTACATGCACCAGGAAGAAGAAGGTGAACTCCAGGGACCTGAGCGGGGAAGCGACACATGCAGGATATCGGGCGCAGGATCTTAGTGACTCCCCGCACAGCACATTATACACAGACAATGCACTTACATGCACCAGGAAGAAGAAGGTGAACTCCAGGGACCTGAGCAGGGAAGTGACACATGCAGGATATCGGGCGCAGGATCTTAGTGACTCCCCGCACAGCACATTATACACAGACAATGCACTTACATGCACCAGGAGGAAGAAGGTGAACTCCTGGGACCTGAGCGGGGAAGCGACACATGCAGGATATCGGGCGCAGGATCTTAGTGACTCCCCGCACAGCACATTATACACAGACAATGCACTTACATGCACCAGGAGGAAGAAGGTGAACTCCTGGGACCTGAGCGGGGAAGCGACAGATGCAGGATATCGGGGGCAGGATCTTAGTAACTCCCCACACAGCGCATTATACACGGACAATGCACTTACATGCACCAGGAAGAAGAAGGTGAGCTCCGGGGACCTGAGCGGGGAAGCGACACATGCAGGATATCGGGCGCAGGATCTTAGTGACTCCCCGCACAGCGCATTATAGACGGACAATGCACTTACATGCACCAGGAAGAAGAAGGTGAACTCCAGGGACCTGAGCGGGGAAGCGACACATGCAGGATATCGGGCGCAGGATCTTAGTGACTCCCCGCACAGCACATTATACACAGACAATGCACTTACATGCATCAGGAGGAAGAAGGTGAACTCCTGGGACCTGAGCGGGGAAGCGACAGATGCAGGATATCGGGGGCAGGATCTTAGTAACTCCCCACACAGCGCATTATACACGGACAATGCACTTACATGCACCAGGAAGAAGAAGGTGAGCTCCGGGGACCTGAGCGGGGAAGCGACACATGCAGGATATCGGACGCAGGATCTTAGTGACTCCCCGCACAGCGCATTATACACGGACAATGCACTTACATGCACCAGGAAGAAGAAGGTGAACTCCGGGGACCTGAGCGGGGAAGCGACACATGCAGGATATCGGGCGCAGGATCTTAGTGACTCCCCGCACAGCACATTATACACAGACAATGCACTTACATGCACCAGGAGGAAGAAGGTGAACTCCTGGGACCTGAGCGGGGAAGCGACAGATGCAGGATATCGGGCGCAGGATCTTAGTAACTCCCCACACAGCACATTATACACAGACAATGCACTTACATGCACCAGGAGGAAGAAGGTGAACTCCTGGGACCTGAGCGGGGAAGCGACAGATGCAGGATATCGGGGGCAGGATCTTAGTAACTCCCCACACAGCGCATTATACACGGACAATGCACTTACATGCACCAGGAAGAAGAAGGTGAGCTCCGGGGACCTGAGCGGGGAAGCGACACATGCAGGATATCGGGCGCAGGATCTTAGTGACTCCCCGCACAGCGCATTATAGACGGACAATGCACTTATATGCACCAGGAAAAAGAAGGTGAACTCCAGGGACCTGAGCGGGGAAGCGACACATGCAGGATATCGGGGGCAGGATCTTAGTGACTCCCTGCACAGCGCATTATACACGGACAATGCACTTACATGCACCAGGAAGAAGAAGGTGAACTCCAGGGACCTGAGCGGGGAAGCGACACATGCAGGATATCGGGGGCAGGATCTTAGTGACTCCCTGCACAGCGCATTATACACGGACAATGCACTTACATGCACCAGGAAGAAGGAGGTGAACTCCGCGGACCTGAGCCACCTTCACACTATATCATTGTGCCACTCTGTGGCCTACCATGTTGCCGCCACCTCTGACCTCATGCTGCTGCTGGTGCCACCTTTGCAGTTCTTATTTGGCAAAGACCTGAAATTTTCAGGAACTGTAATGTATAATGGATGTGGCTTCTTGAATATCCAAATTGAAATTTAAATTGAATATTTCGAATTCATTTCAAACTTTGTCATTGTGTCACAATGTGGCCTCCTCTTCTGTGGGCTCCTGCTGCTGCCAACGCCACCTCCCCACTACATCATTGGGCCACTCTGTGGATTTCCCTGTTGTTGCCACCTGTGGGCTCCTGCTGCTGTTGCCACCTCCACACTCTGTCATTGTGCCACTCTGTGGCCTACCATGTTTCTGCCACCTCCACACTCTGTCACTGTACCACTCTGCGGCCTACTCATGCTGCTGCCAACTGACCGCTGTCTCCCTGGAACACCCTGTGATTTCCATAATACTGTTTTCACCCTCCATCGCTCTATGGCATTGCCAATGTTTGGTTTTCCCCTTCATTTCATCTGTCAGAAGGATGAAAAGCCTCAGGATTGATGGCCAAAAGCAGTAGTGGATACAGAGCACACAGGACATGCAAGTATCCTATTTACTGGTCATCTCTGGATCATATTCTGGATCCACTCCTGTTTGTTTTTGGCTTTAGCGATACTGATGGATTATTGACCGATTGAAAGAGGACACAGACGCGTGAAAAGAAGGGCAAAATGATCAGTGACGTCAATGCAGAATTACTCCCGACACCCTCTGCACTCTTTGGGGGGTTTCTACATGTATCCGCGTGTAACAGAACCGGTTCTGTCATAATCTATGGAATCATCTGACGTCAGTGTAATAGAGTGCACTCTGTGATGTTATAGTGGGATCTTGGCCCTCGGTTCTTTCGAGCTGGCACAGACGTTACCTTGTCAGGCTGCGTTCCCGCTTCGCTTATTTGGGGAAGTTGGCCTCTGTAAGTGCACATGGAAGTGAAGAGTGAAGCGATTCTAAGAGCGGCGGCTGTCATGTGCATGTCATACTAAAACACAGCATTGTTTGAAGACCAAACCACGCTCCCTATGCATATTTACCATGGCACAACGTTCTACAACACCCTACAGGCTCTCTGCAGCCAGGAAATACCTGGTTTTTAACGTGATTCGCCATGATTTGGGTCAAATCGAATTTTTTTGAAAAATTCAACTAAACTGGACAAACCAAATTTTAGTAAATTCGCCCATCTCTAGTTACTGGTGGTATGTTTCACTCTGTATAGGGGCGAATAGGGGTGTATAGTGGTATGTTTCACTCTGTATAGTGGTGTATAGGGGTGTATAGTGGTATGTTTCTCTCTGATAGTGGTGTATAGGGTGTATAGGGGTAAATAGGGGTGTATAGTGGTATTTTTCACTCTGTATAGTGGTGTATAGGGGTGTATAGTGGTATGCTTCACTCTGTATAGTGGTGTATAGGGGTGTATAGTGGTATGCTTCACTCTGTATAGTGGTGTATAGGGTGTATAGGGGTGTATATGGGTGTAAAGTGGTATGTTTCTCTCTGTATAGTGGTGTATAGGGTGTATAGGGGTAAATAGGGGTGTATAGTGGTATTTTTCACTCTGTATAGTGGTGTATAGGGGTGTATAGTGGTATGCTTCACTCTGTATAGTGGTGTATAGGGGTGTATAGTGGTATGCTTCACTCTGTATAGTGGTGTATAGGGTGTATAGGGGTGTATATGGGTGTAAAGTGGTATGTTTCTCTCTGTATAGTGGTGTATAGGGTGTATAGGGGTGAATAGGGGTGTATAGTGGTATGTTTAACTCTGTATAGTGGTGTATATGGGTGTATAGTGGTATGTTTCACTCTGTATAGTGGTGTATAGTGGTATGTTTCACTCTGTATAGTGGTGTATAGTGGTATGTTTCACTCTGTATAGTGGTGTATAGTGGTATGTTTCACTCTGTATAGTGGTGTATAGTGGTATGTTTCACTCTGTATAGTGGTGTATAGTGGTGAATAGTGATGGGTCTAGTGGTGGGTCTAGTGTTGAGCCTAGTGGTGGGTCTAGTGGTGGGTCTAGTGATGGGTCTAGTGGTGGGTCTAGTGATGGATCCTAGTGGTGGGTCTAGTGATGGATCCTAGTGGTGGGTCTAGTGATGAGTCTAGTGATGGGTCTAGTGGTGGGTCTAGTGGTGGGTCTAGTGGTGGGTCTAGTGGTGGGTCTAGTGATGGGTATAGTGATGGGTCTAGTGATGAGTCTAGTGATGGGTCTAGTGAGGGGTCTAGTGATGAGTCTAGTGATGAGTCTAGTGATGGGTAGAGTGGTGGGTCTAGTGGTGGGTCTAGCGGTGGGTCTAGTGATGGGTCTAGTGATGGGTCTAGTGGTGGGTCTAGTGATGGATCCTAGTGGTGGGTCTAGTGATGGATCCTAGTGATGGATCCTAGTGATGAGTCTAGTGATGAGTCTAGTGATGAGTCTAGTGGTGGGTCTAGTGGTGGGTCTAGTGGTGGGTCTAGTGGTGGGTCTAGTGGTGGGTCTAGTGGTGGGTCTAGTGATGGGTCTAGTGATGGGTCTAGTGATGGGTCTAGTGGTGGGTCTAGTGGTGGGTCTAGTGATGGATCCTAGTGGTGGGTCTAGTGATGGATCCTAGTGGTGGGTCTAGTGATGAGTCTAGTGATGGGTCTAGTGGTGGGTCTAGTGGTGGGTCTAGTGGTGGGTCTAGTGATGGGTATAGTGATGAGTCTAGTGATGGGTCTAGTGATGGGTCTAGTGAGGGGTCTAGTGATGAGTCTAGTGATGAGTCTAGTGATGGGTAGAGTGATGGGTAGAGTGGTGGGTCTAGTGGTGGGTCTAGTGATGGGTCTAGTGATGGGTCTAGTGATGGGTCTAGTGGTGGGTCTAGTGATGGATCCTAGTGGTGGGTCTAGTGATGGATCCTAGTGGTGGGTCTAGTGATGAGTCTAGTGATGGGTCTAGTGGTGGGTCTAGTGGTGGGTCTAGTGATGGGTCTAGTGATGGGTATAGTGATGGGTCTAGTGGTGGGTCTAGTGATGGATCCTAGTGGTGGGTCTAGTGATGAGTCTAGTGATGGGTCTAGTGGTGGGTCTAGTGGTGGGTCTAGTGGTGGGTCTAGTGGTGGGTCTAGTGATGGGTATAGTGATGGGTATAGTGATGGGTCTAGTGATGAGTCTAGTGATGGGTCTAGTGATGGGTCTAGTGAGGGGTCTAGTGATGAGTCTAGTGATGAGTCTAGTGATGGGTAGAGTGGTGGGTCTAGTGGTGGGTCTAGTGGTGGGCCTAGCGGTGGGTCTAGCGATGGATCCTAGTAGTGGGTCTAGTGATGGGTCTAGCGATGGATCCTAGTAGTGGGTCTAGTGATGGGTCTAGTGGTGGGTCTAGTGATGAGTCTAGTGGTGGGTCTAGTGATGGGTCTAGTGGTGGGTCTAGTGGTGGGTCTAGTGGTGGGTCTAGTGGTGGGTCTAGTGATGGGTCTAGTGGTGGGTCTAGTGATGGGTCTAGTGATGGGTCTAGTGATGGGTCTAGTGGTGGGTCTAGTGGTGGGTCTAGTGATGGATCCTAGTGGTGGGTCTAGTGGTGGGTCTAGTGGTGGGTCTAGTGGTGGGTCTAGTGGTGGGTCTAGTGATGGGTCTAGTGATGAGTCTAGTGATGAGTCTAGTGATGGGTCTAGTGAGGGGTCTAGTGATGAGTCTAGTGATGAGTCTAGTGATGGGTCTAGTGATGGGTCTAGTGATGGGTCTAGTGATGGGTCTAGTGATGGGTCTAGTGATGGGTCTAATGGTGGGTCTAATGGTGGGTCTAGTGGTGGGTCTAGTGGTGGGTCTAGTGATGGGTTTAGTGATGGGTTTAGTGATGGGTATAGTGATGGGTATAGTGATGAGTCTAGTGGTGGGTCTAGTGGTGGGTCTAGTGGGGGGTCTAGTGAGGGGTCTAGTGATGGGTCTAGTGATGAGTCTAGTGGTGGGTCTAGTGGTGGGTCTAGTGGTGGGTCTAGTGGTGGGTCTAGTGGTGGGTCTAGTGGTAGGTCCAGTGGTGGGTCTAGTGAGGGGTCTAGTGAGGGGTCTAGTGATGGGGGTCCTGTAATATCTGTGCCAGGATCAAACACAGCTAATACTTGGCTGAGGATCCACTGACTGACATTGTTGTGTCTGAACTCTCCTCTATTTCTTTCTAGCAGCAATTAATAATTCTGCACCTTACACAGGAGTCTCCTATCTGGCACAGTTATCCGGCTGTAATGGACCCTATATACAGGTATTATAACCCCATGCTCCCCCATGGACACTATATACAGGTATTATAACCCCATGCTCCCCCATGGACACTATATACAGGTATTATAACCCCCATGCTCCCCCATGGACACTATATACAGGTATTATGACCCCCATGCTCCCCCATGGACACTATATACAGGTATTATGACCCCCATGCTCCCCCATGGACACTATATACAGGTATTATAACCCCATGCTCCCCCATGGACACCATATACAGGTATTATGACCCCCATGCTCCCCCATGGACACTATATACAGGTATTATGACCCCCATGCTCCCACATGGACACTATATACAGGTATTATAACCCCATGCTCCCCCATGGACACTATATACAGGTATTATGACCCCCATGCTCCCCCATGGACACTATATACAGGTATTATGACCCCCATGCTCCCCCATGGACACTATATACAGGTATTATGACCCCCATGCTCCCACATGGACACTATATACAGGTATTATAACCCCATGCTCCCCCATGGACACTATATACAGGTATTATGACCCCCATGCTCCCCCATGGACACTATATACAGGTATTATAACCCCATGCTCCCCCATGGACACTATATACAGGTATTATGACCCCCATGCTCCCCCATGGACACTATATACAGGTATTATGACCCCCATGCTCCCCCATGGACACTATATACAGGTATTATGACCCCCATGCTCCCCATGGACACTATATACAGGTATTATAACCCCATGCTCCCCCATGGACACTATATAAAGGTATTATGACCCCCATCCCCCTCCCATGGACACTATATACAGTCATCTATCCCCCATCCTCCCCCCATAGACACTATATACAGTCATCTATCCCCCCATCATCCCCCCATGGACACTATATACAGTCATCTATCCCCCATCCTCCCCCCATAGACACTATATACAGGTATTATGACCCCCATGCTCCCCATGGACACTATATACAGGTATTATAACCCCATGCTCCCCCATGGACACTATATACAGGTATTATGACCCCATTCTCCCCCCATAGACCCTATATTCAGGTATTATGACCCCCATCCTCCCCCCCATAGACCCTATATTCAGGTATTATGACCCCCATTCTCCCCCCATAGACCCTATATTCAGGTATTATGACCCCCATCCTCCCCCCCATAGACCCTATATTCAGGTATTATGACCCCCATGCTCCCCCATGGACACTATATACAGGTATTATGACCCCCATTCTCCCCCCATAGACCCTATATTCAGGTATTATGATCCCCATGGACACTATATACAGGTATTATGACCCCCACCCTCCCCCCATAGACACTATATACAGGAATAATGACCCCCCTCCCATGGACACTATATACAGGTATTATGACCCCCATCCCCCTCCCATGGACACTATATACAGTCATCTATCCCCCATCCTCCCCCCATAGACACTATATACAGTCATCTATCCCCCATCCTCCCCCCATAGACACTATATACAGGTATTATGACCCCCATGCTCCCCCATGGACACTATTTACAGGTATTATGACCCCCATGCTCCCCCATGGACACTATATACAGGTATTATGACCCCCATGCTCCCCCATGGACACTATATACAGGTATTATGACCCCATTCTCCCCCAATAGACCCTATATTCAGGTATTATGACCCCCATTCTCCCCCCATAGACCCTATGTACAGGTATTATGACCCCCATCCTCCCCCCATAGACCCTATATTCAGGTATTATGACCCCCATGTTCCCCCATGGACACTATATACAGGTATAATGACCCCCATTCTCCCCCCATAGACCCTATATTCAGGTATTATGATCCCCATGGACACTATATACAGGTATTATGACCCCCACCCTCCCCCCATAGACACTATATACAGGAATAATGACCCCCCTCCCCCTCCCATGGACACTATATACAGGTATTATGACCCCCATTCTCCCCCCATAGACACTATATACAGGTATTATGACCCCCATCCCCCTCCCATGGACACTATATACAGTCATCTATCCCCCATCATCCCTCCATGGACACTATATACAGTCATCTATCCCCCATCCTCCCCCCATAGACACTATATACAGTCATCTATCCCCCATCCTCCCCCCATAGACACTATATACAGGTATTATGACCCCCATCATCCCTCCATGGACACTATTTACAGGTATTATGACCCCCATCCCCCTCCCATGGACACTATATACAGTCATCTATCCCCCATCATCCCCCCATGGACACTATATACAGTCATCTATCCCCCATCATCCCTCCATGGACACTATATACAGTCATCTATCCCCCATCATCCCCCCATGGACACTATATACAGTCATCTATCCCCAATCATCCCTCCATGGACACTATATACAGTCACCTATCCCCCATCATCCCTCCATGGACACTATATACAGTCATCTATCCCCCATCATCCGTCCATGGACACTATATACAGTCATCTATCCCCCATCATCCCTCCATGGAAACTATATACAGTCATCTATCCCCCATCATCCCCCCATGGACACTATATACAGTCATCTATCCCCCATCATCCCTCCATGGACACTATATACAGTCATCTATCCCCCATCATTCCTCCATGGACACTATATACAGTCATCTATCCCCCATCATCCCCCCATGGACACTATATACAGTCATCTATCCCCCATCATCCCTCCATGGACACTATATACAGTCATCTATCCCCCACCATCCCTCCATGGACACTATATACAGTCATCTATCCCCCATCATCCCCCCATGGACACTATATACAGTCATCTATCCCCCATCATCCCTCCATGGACACTATATACAGTCATCTATCCCCCACCATCCCTCTATGGACACTATACACAGTCATCTATCCCCCATCATCCCCCCATGGACACTATATACAGTCATCTATCCCCAATCATCCCTCCATGGACACTATATACAGTCATCTATCCCCCATCATTCCTCCATGGACACTATATACAGTCATCTATCCCCCATCATCCCTCCATGGACACTATATACAGTCATCTATCCCCCATCATCCCTCCATGGACACTATATACAGTCATCTATCCCCCATCATCCCTCCATGGACACTATATACAGTCATCTATCCCACATCATCCCTCCATGGACACTATATACAGTCATCTATCCCCCATCATCCCTCCATGGACACTATATACAGTCATCTATCCCCATAATCCCTCCATGGACACTATATACAGTCATCTATCCTCCATCATCCCTCCATGGACACTATATACAGTCATCTATCCCACATCATCCCTCCATGGACACTATATACAGTCATCTATCCCCCATCATCCCTCCATGGACACTATATACAGTCATCTATCCCCATAATCCCTCCATGGACACTATATACAGTCATCTATCCCCCATCATCCCCCCATGGACACTATATACAGTCATCTATCCCCCATCATTCCTCCATGGACACTATATACAGTCATATATCCCCCATCATCCCCCCATGGACACTATATACAGTCATCTATCCCCCATCATCCCTCCATGGACACTATATACAGTCATCTATCCCCCATCATCCCTCCATGGACACTATATACAGTCATCTATCCCCCATCATCCCTCCATGGACACTATATACAGTCATCTATCCCCCATCATCCCTCCATGGACACTATATACAGTCATCTACCCCCCATCATCCCTCCATGGACACTATATACAGCCATCTATCCCCAATCATCCCTCCATGGACACTATATACAGTCATTTATCCCCCATCATCCCCCCATGGACACTATATACAGTCATCTATCCCCCATCATCCCTCCATGGACACTATATACAGTCATGTATCCCCCCATCATCCCTCCATGGACACTATATACAGTCATCTATCCCCCATCATCCCTCCATGGACACTATATACAGTCATCTATCCCCCATCATCCCTCCATGGACACTATATACAGTCATCTATCCCCCATCATCCCTCCATGGACACTATATACAGTCATCTATCCCCCACCATCCCCCCATGGACACTATATACAGCCATCTATCCCCCATCATCCCTCCATGGACACTATATACAGTCATCTATCCCCCATCATCCCTCCATGGACACTATATACAGTCATCTATCCCCCATCATCCCTCCATGGACACTATATACAGTCATCTATCCCCCATCATCCCTCCATGGACACTATATACAGTCATCTATCCCCCACCATCCCCCCATGGACACTATATACAGCCATCTATCCCCCATCATCCCTCCATGGACACTATATACAGTCACCTATCCCCCATCATCCCTCCATGGACACTATATACAGTCATCTATCCCCCATCATCCCTCCATGGACACTATATACAGTCATCTATCCCCCATCATCCCTCCATGGACACTATATACAGTCATCTATCCCCCATCATCCCTCCAAGGACACTATATACAGTCATCTATCCCCCATCATCCCTCCATGGACACTATATACAGTCATCTATCCCCCATCATCCCTCCATGGACACTATATACAGTCATCTATCCCCCATCATCCCTCCATGGAAACTATATACAGTCATCTATCCCCCATCATCCCTCCATGGACACTATATACAGGTATTATGACCCCCATCATCCCTCCATGGACACTATATACAGTCATCTATCCCACATCATCCCTCCATGGACACTATATACAGTCATCTATCCCCAATCATCCCTCCATGGACACTATATACAGTCATTTATCCCCCATCATCCCTCCATGGACACTATATACAGGTATTATGACCCCCATCATCCCTCCATGGACACTATATACAGTCATCTATCCCCCATCATCCCTCCATGGACACTATATACAGTCATCTATCCCCCATCATCCCTCCATGGACACTATATACAGTCATCTATCCCCCATCATCCCTCCATGGACACTATATACAGTCATCTATCCCCCATCCTCCCCCCATAGACACTATATACAGGTATTATGACCCCCATCCTCCCCCCATAGACACTATATACAGGTATTATGACCCCCATCCCCCTCCCATGGACACTATATACAGTCATCTATCCCCCATCCTCCCCCCATAGACACTATATACTGGTATTATGACCCCCATCCTCCCCCCACAAACACTATATACAGGTATTATGACCCCCATCCCCCTCCCATGGACACTATAGACATATTTGTCTTTCCTGTCAGTGAATAATGAGGAAAAGTTCCTTCTCGATGTTACACGTGATTTGGCTCCTGACTCCCAGGAAGTTGTGCCCCTCCCCTGTGACTTCTGTGTACAGAGCAGCAGCTTCCTCTTGGACCTGGCACAGGAGGAAGCTGTGGCTGATGGGTAAACGATTGTAAGCTCTTGTGTACACTTCTGCTCCCGTCCTGGCAGACTCTGTGCTCCTGTACATACAACAGCTGCCAGGGCTCGTCCATCATCTACCCCCCCCCCCTCCCCCTGCAATGTCAGCACGAGGAAGAGAACATCATGGACATCCTGCATGGAGGGGCCCTCACGCTCCACAAAGAGGGACACAGGCCAAGACCAGGAGTCTGTCTACTTACTCATATTATTACTATTGTATGTAAGTCAGCAAAGATATGAAGGGACATAACTCTGGGTCAGCAAATGACATGAACCCCATGAGATCACAGAAGTCCATCAATCCTGCAACTGTCCTGGACAATCAAGTTCAGAGGAGGGAAGATCCATTCATAAAACCTGAACATCCCCTTTAATAAACAAATAACAAATAAGAAATACAATCATTATATGACGCACCAGCCAATCACGGGTCAGGAAATGGATGGAAAGGGTCTGATCATGTGACCGGGATGGACCAGTAAATGGAAGGCGTTCCTGGGATACCTTCAATGATTAGGTGACCCAGATCCTGACTGGACCTGAACACCTGAAGAACAGAACCACAGGCATTAATTTGTGTGGTGATAAGTTTCCCAAGGGATTTTTAGATTGTGTTTTACTGTAGATTCTGGGTATTTATCAGGGTTCCTGCCCCACGTCAGCTTGTAGCCTATAGTTAGCACTCGCGATTATCTTGTCCTTCCGCCAAGTGGTTGGGAGTGGCCGGCGAGGAGTGGCCGGCGGGGTCAACGCAGCCATGAAAATTCACCTGCAGGGCCTGGAGTAGATACAAACGCTGCGCTGTCAGATGCATCAAGAGACCGGAGCCAACCCCCAATGAAAAAAATGTGAAAAAAAAAAAAAAATTATGAAAAAAATTTGATGTAGTTAAAATTGTGAAAAATTTGCAATTTGAAAGCTGCATGGCCACAGGACTGGCTCGGTCATGGTGTGGGGGGGACACTGTGGGCTCCGGCTTGCTCTTCACTTGAAGAAGCCTAGAGACCGGACCATAGGAAGAAATCTACAGATCAGGGGCACAGAGACTGGACCATAGGTTGAAGTCTAAAGAGCAAGCGTGCAGATAACTGACCAAAGGGCGAAGTCTAAAGAGCAGGAGCCCGGAGACTAGACCATAGGGCGAAGTCTAAAGAGCAGGAGCCCGGAGACTGGACCATAGGGAGAAGTCTAAAGATCATGGGCATGGAGACCGGACCATAGGGAGAAGTCTAAAGATCAGGAGCCTGGAGACCGGACCATAGAGAGAAGTCTAAAGAGCAAGAGCGCAGATAACTGACCATAGGAAGAAGTCTAAAGATCAGGAGCCCGGAGACAGGACCATAGGGAGAAGACTAAAGAGCAGGAGCCCGGAGACAGGACCATAGGGAGAAGTCTAAGGATCATGGGCATGGAGACTGGACCATAGGGAGAAGTCTAAAGAGCAGGAGCCCAGAGACTGGACCATAGGAAGAAGTCTAAAGAGCAGGAGCCTGGAGACAGGACCATAGGGAGAAGTCTAAAGAGCAGGAGCTTGGAGACAGGACCATAGTGAGAAATCTAAAGAGCAGGAGCCCGGAGACAGGACCATAGGGAGAAGTCTAAACATCAGGGGCCAGAAGAACAGACCATACGGAGAAGTCTAAAGAGCAGGAGCCTGGAGACAGGACCATAGGGAGAAGAGTAAGGATCAGGGGCACGGAGACCGGACCATAGGGAGAAGACTAAAGAGCAGGAGCCCGGAGACAGGACCATAGGGAGAAGACTAAAGTTCAGGGGCATGGAGACAGGACCATAGGGAGAAGTCTAAAGAGCAAGAGCGCAGATAACTGACCATAGGAAGAAGTCTAAAGAGCAGGAGCCCGGAGACAGGACCATATGGGGAAGACTAAAGATCATGGGCATGGAGACCGGACCATAGGAAAAGTCTAAAGATCAGGGGCCTGGAGACAGGACCATAGAGAGAAGTCTAAAGAGCAAGATCGCAGATAACTGACCATAGGAAGAAGTCTAAAGATCAGGAGCCACCTATGGAGGCGAGCAGACGTGCCACTCACTAGCTCCTGCTCCGTTACGGGCCCCACGGTACCTCAAGTGACACCCAGCACCCAGTTACTGACAGCTATGGGCCCGAAGAAGAAGGGAAGCCTCCCACACTCTACACCGACCCTGCCTCGGGCCGCTACAAGGGGTATCCCGGTATCTTACCGCGGCAGCGGAGACTCCCGCGACTACAAAGATGGCGGCGGCACGACAAGAGCTCCCGACCCCGGCGGGCCGGAGCTCCAGCGGTTCTTCGAGAGCAGCGGGAGACACCCGCGGAGGACTCCGATGCATTCCGGTGCTCCCCTTGTCCGCTGCCAGGAGCACTCCGTCTCCCAATGCAGGCGCTCGGCCGCGTGCGTCCTCGGGAATGGCCACCGGACAAGTGGCGCGGCCTGCGCCAGAACTCACCGCACCTACAAGAAAGGAAATGGCGGCAGTTGCAGCCCTGCACCACCAATGGAAACCGCCACCTGCTGCATGGAGGAGGAAACAGACGGAGGGGCAATGGATATATCAGGTCAGCCAGCCCTCGCCTTGTTTGCAGCCCCAGCCCCTGATTGTGGGCTAGGGCAAGACACAGCCACCCAGCCTCAGGAGCCTGCTGTTCCTGCACAGCCCATGATCACCCCGGGGCGCACTATACAGGTGGTAGCGGAGGTCCATCAGACTGCCTCCCCAGCCAGCTCTCTGGCGCTAGGGGACCGATCCCAAAGCCCGCCTGCCCCCCTCTCCCAAAGACGGCAGCTTTAGGGCAGCTCTAACCAGGGGTTATCCCCCCGCCAATGATGACCTTTCCCGGGGGGGTCAAGATAGATGTCGGCCCCCCTCCCCAGGTCACTGATGCCGGGCCCCTAGAAGTGCCCCTCTCAACTAGCCTAGATCCACAGTTGGTCTTCCATCCTCCAGCCAAGCAAGAGGACTGTGCGGTCTCCCCTAATTTCCCTTACTTCCACCAGCCGGATCCGCTCATGCCTTGGAGCGTTGCATCTCAACCCCATATCTTACATTCTCCGGCCCTATCCCAAAGGGTATTTGTAGCCTCTCAGACACCGGAGAGAAATACATCACCTCTCGCCTTCAGCCCTGAGGGCCCAGGAACCTTCCCCTATGCCTATGTTTGTCGCACCGGAAGCTCACCAGTCATTTTTGCTCGCCCAAGCCCTGGAGGGCCTAGCGGAGCTGAGTTGGCTTAAGGCGCACTTGAAGGCCATACCAACCAAGGAGGATATGGAGTTCTATGTATCTCGTCTCGAGCAATCCTACAGTGCTGAGATAACGGTCCTACGGGAGGAAGTCCACCAAATACAAGCCAGAACGTCTGCTGTGGAAAATACACAGGCAATCATGCAGGCACAAGTTGACAACCACTCGGCGACCCTTGCCGTTCACTCGTTCCAACTCCAACAGCTCACAGACCAGCTTGACGATGCAGAGAACAGGGGCAGAAGGAACAATATCCGTATCCGTGGGCTCCCGGAAACTGTAGAATCGAGCCAGCTTCACTCAGAGCTCCGTCTTCTCTTCAACTCGGTCCTGGAAGTACCAGGCGATTCTCCAGTGGAGCTTGATCGAGCTCATCGAGCTCTACAGCCTCGCCAGCTCCCAACGAACCCCCGCGGGATGTCATATGCCGGGTACACCGCTACCAACTGAAAGAAGCCATCATGAACAAGGCAAGGGCAGCAGATCAGATTCTATTTCAAGAAACCCCGGTACAACTTTTGCCTGACCTCTCTCGATTGACCCTTCTTAAGCGGAAAGCTCTCCGCCCGTTCCTGGAAGTCTTAAGGCAACGTAATATCCCCTACACATGGGGCTTCCCGTTCCGCCTTCAAGTGAGGCGAGAGGGCACCACCTACATCATCCGTCATCCTAAAGACATTCCTACGGTAGCGGCTGCGCTCGGGGTCCTAGCCCCTGTAATACCAGACTGGCCGCGGCTCCCAACCCCTCCTGGGCAGGTAGATCGGCCTCGCCCTCAGCGTCCCCCTGGAGGGAGGGCAGAGGATGACCGCGGAGGGCAACGCAGGAGAAGACGTCGGCCAGACAATCCTTAAGGTCGGAGATCACGGCCCGAGATGGCCAGCTTGCATGGGAACTCACCATATGTATCCTTTGTCATTTTGTAAGAAGACTCTATCCCATGGACATTCTAATACTCCATTAGTTCGCAGTTGTTTTATATCATAGAAGTTAGTGCTGGCTGATGCCTGCTGTTGATCTTCCAGTAATTCCTTTATTTCTTTCCCTTTGGCTCCCTTTGTAGTAGGTCCACGTTCCACCTGAGGGAGCGTATTCAGCTGGTCTGTATACATAGCTTATATTCCCTCGCCTACGTGCTAGAGTTCGGCGTTTGAACCCATTACACTTTCCGTGTTTTTTTCTTTTTAGTAGTGTAGTTGTTTTTGTTCCCCCTCCCATACTCACCCCTCCCTCTTTCCTTTCTATTTGTCTTTGTTCCCCTCTCGGGTGGTAACCCCTCCCCCCCCACCTCTCCTACTCCACGAGTACACCCAGTCAGTCCCCATCCAGCCATGGTGTCTATAAAGCTGGGTTCCCTGAATGCCAGGGATCTAAATATTCCCCAAAAACGCTCTCAAATATTGTACGGCATGCATAAGTAAGGAGTTAAGATTTTATTTTTTCAGGAGACGCACTTCAAAACCGGTCACATCCCACCACTTAGAGACCGGTACTTCCAGACCTGGTTCCACAGCACTAATCCGGAGTCACGCTCCAAAGGAGCGTCCATCACTATTCATCGTTCACTACCGCACCGCGCGAGGAACTAGACGAAGCAGGTAGATATGTTTTCCTTAAACTCCTGATTCATGGGCAAACATTCACTTTCGCTGACATATACCTACCAAATCACTCCCCTGTAGCGGCATGCAGGCGAATACTATCGACTCTCTCAGAGTTCTCGGAGGGGATGCTAATAGTTGGGGGGGACTTCAATTTCCCGCTAGATGCCAGGTTCGACACATCCTCAGGGAAGAGCCACATTCCATTTCACCAACTGGTGATCTACAGGGTCTGCAGTTAGTGGACATATGGCGAATACTCCACCCAAAATACAGGGATTTTGCATATTTTTCTCCGGCCCACAACTCATACAGTCGCATCAACTTCTTCCTCCTTCAGCACAGGGGATTAGCCTGGGAGCCGTCCGCTTCAATAGGAAACATAGTATTATCGGATCACGCCCCGATCTATCTCACGTTGGAATTACCACCTGCTCATTCGCGCCAGTGGGCCTGGCGCCTTAACGACAATCTGCTTAAGGACGCTCTTTGCTCACAGGACATAAAAGACACAGTGGCTACCTTCATGCAGACTCACGATCTTTCTCCCGATTGCTCCCGATGAAGTGGGAAGCACTCAAATGTGAGATAAGAAGCCGGTTTATAGACCACGGAGTAAGACTAAAAAGAGAGAATTCTGCTGAACTATCCTCCCTGCTCCAACAATTAAACTCTCTAGAAAAGAGACATAAACTATCTCAAACCCTGGGAGACCTGGCGGAATTGGTTTTAGTCCGTGACACTATCCGGACCTTACTAGACCAGAAATCCATGGCCAACTACTTACGATTTAAGAGTAGACTTTATGAACGGTCCAATAAATGTGGGAGACCTTTGGCCCGTTTACTGCACCCCCGAGAGAACACGTCCCATATCCCGCGTATCTCGTCCTCAAAAGGTATAATTCATAATCCCGTCGACATCAGCGCGGAGTTCGGGACATACTACTCCCGGCTATACAACATCAAAGGGCAGACCTCATCATCCCGGGGATCTGGGCGACCGCATAAAGGCTTTCATTGCGGAAACGCCACTCCCAAGTCTGGAAGCGAAGGTGGTAGAAGAACTAGAATCGGAATTCTCCGAGACAGAGATCTCTGAGGCTATCAAAGAATCCCCCTCTGGGAAAAGCCCGGGACCGGACGGTTTCACACCGGCCTTTTATAAAATTTTCAGAGACACGCTAGCCCCCCTTATGACAAGATTTTTTAATGCCATTACCCCTACGACAGCCTTTCACCCTCAGTCGCTAGAAGCCAACATTAGCATCCTTTTGAAGCCAGGGAAGGACCCATTATCCACTGCGAGTTACAGGCCTATATAGCTTTTGAATGTCGACCTGAAGTTGTTCTCCAAGATATTGGCAGACCGACTGGCACCACATCTCCCCAATGTAATCCATACAGATCAGGTGGGGTTCGTGAGGGGCAGGGAGGCTAGAGATAATCTAAATAAAACTCCTTCCTGTCTCCTGTCAATAGATGCAGAGAAGGCCTTCGATAGGGTCCACTGGGAATTCATGTCAGCAGCACTTACACAGTTGGGAATAGGGCAGTCTTTCTTAGGGAAGATCCTCGCTCTATATACCAGCCCAACAGCCAGGGTTAGAATTAACGGATTTTTCTCCCCACCCATTGCTATCCGTAATGGGACACGCCAGGGGTGCCCCTTATCGCCGCTGTTATACATTATAGTCATGGAACATCTGGCGTGTGCCATCCGGAATAATCCCAGTATTCATGGAATACAAGTAGGCCAACGACAGTATAAGACGGCGTTGTTTGCTGATGATATTCTGCTGTATGTGCAACAACCTAGAATCTCATTCCCCTCATTGATCGCGGAACTGGAGAGGTATGGTCAGTTGAGCAATTTTAAAATCAACTACGGTAAATCGGAAGCACTGAACGTCTCACTGCCATCCTCCGAAGCTCAGTCCCTTAAGGACGCCTTCCCCTTCCGCTGGCACACGGATGCAATAACCTACCTAGGCATAAGGGTTCCCAGTGATCCAGCGAAACTATACTCTTTGAATTACCTTCCACTCCTGGAACGTACACTGAAAGACATCTCCTCCTATGATAAAAAATTCCTGTCCTGGTTTGGTCGGATTAATACGATTAAAATGGACATTTTACCCCGGTTCCTCTACCTGTTCCAGGGAGTACCGATCCAGCCACCTGCTTCCTTCTTTAAATCCATCCGCTCAGCTCTTCTTCGTTTCGTCTGGGGTTCAACCCATCCAAGGATAGGCTGGAGATTTCTCATTCGCCCAAAAACAGCCGGGGGGGTGGGCTTGCCCGACCTCAGACTCTATCACCAGGCATCCTCCATGGTGAGACTTCTGGACTGGAACCATCACCATATCTCTAAAGAGTGGGTCCGGATCGAGCAATATAGCTCTACGATCCCACTACGACTACTCCCCTGGGTGCCCTTCCGACAAATAGACTTGGAACCGCAGACCCCTTTCCTATCGCAGACCTTGAAACTATGGGACTCCCTCAACAGGCGAAAAATCTTATCTAGACCACACAGCCCTTTGACACCCCTATTTAGGAATCCAGAATTCCCACCCGCCTTCTCTAGATTCATTTTTCTGGGCCGATCGGCTCACGAAGACCTTCGCATGAGAGACCTTTTGGGAGAAGCTCCGATTCCTTCACTCAAGGAGACCGGAGACGTCCCATCTTTCATGGCTAGAAATATCTCAGCTACACTCCTTCCTCAGTCGCCTGGGCCCATACTCCGCTCTCAACGCCCCCTTGACTCCTTTTGAAGAACTCTTTCGCCTAGCATCCCCTCCAGAACATTGTATCTCACATATATATAGGCTCCTGGTACAGGAGTTGGACCCCTCAAGCTTGCCATATGTCGCTGCTTGGGAAAGAGAGTTGGGGGTTACATTGTCGGCGGAAGACTGGGAAAAGGCTTTCCTGTTATCACACAAGCTCTCAGTTGAAAGTTCGATGCAAGAACGCAGCTATAAAATTCTATCAAGATGGTATAGGGTTCCGGTCCTCCTGCATTCGATCTACCCCTCGCAACCGGACACGTGCTGGAGGTGTGGCGTGGAGAAAGGAAACATGCTCCATATATGGTGGTCGTGTAGTAAATTCCTCCCATTCTGGGACCAGGTCTGTGAGATCTCTAAAACTCATCTCAATGCTCAGATCACGGGCGGACCTGAAAGTGCCTTACTCTCCATCTTAACAGGGGAGATTAAGAAAATAAAGCGCAGTTTACTTCCATTTGTCTTAATAGCAGCCCGTTCAGTAATCCCCAGAAAGTGGCCATCCCCCAGCCCTCCCTCAATCTCTGACTGGTTACAGGAAATGATGCAGATCTTCCGCATGGAAGAGATAATGGCAGACATCAATTGCTCTTCAGTCAAATTTCTCAAACTCTGGCAGCCTTGGGTAGTGTTCAGGGACACCTCAACATTTAAAGAGCTCCTGGAGCCTGGATGAGGTGGAGGCGGGGGAGGGAGGCCCGTGTTGGTCCTGGCTTCCTGGAACAACCCCCTGCCCTGCGTCCATCATTTCTTTCCTACCTTTATCCCCTACCTACCCCTCCTTGTCGCCCCAATCCCCTTGTCAGTCTTCCCTGTTACGTAATCCTCGTTAACACGCTATGTCTGATCTCCCGCCCTGAATGTGGTCTTGAATATTGTACCGAGATTACGGGGGGACGTCGCTCATAAGTCAGTACCTCATAGTTTTGCATACCCTTCATGGTGGAGATTCTCGGGTGTTCCCTCCAGTGGGATGATACCAGAAGATTCCATTAGATAACCAAAGGGTACAACTCATCTGATGATCATTCCACATGGGAAATTGACAGCAAATAAACTCTGGTCCCTTGTCGCCATAAGCACCAAAACATAACTCCGGATTAACCATATGGCGTAAGGAATCTAAATGTTCCTCTAACTTACATATAGCACTTATAATGCACAAGTATTAGAACATAAGATTTAGGCTCCCTTGAGTTGGCGGTGGAGACTACAGCAGACATAGCTTCTTGTCATCTGTTTATTTTGTATCTGTTATTATTCAAATTTAACATATGTTTCTTTGGAAAATGTAAATCTTCAATAAAAATTGATTGAACATTAAAGATCAGGAGCCCAAAGAACAGACCATAGAGAGAAGTCTAAAGAGCAGGAGCCCGGAGACCGGACCATAGGGAGAAGTCTAAAGAGCAGGAGCCCGGAGACTGGACCATAGGGAGAAGTCTAAAGATCAGGAGCCTGGAGACAGGACCATAGGGAGAAGTCTAAAGAGCAAGAGCTCGGAGACCGGACCATAGGAAGAAGAGTAAAGAGCAGGAGCCCGGAGACAGGACCATAGGGAGAAGACTAAAGAGCAGGAGCCCAGAGACCGGACCATAGGAAGAAGTCTAAAGAGCAGGAGCCCGGAGACAGGACCATAGGGAGAAGAGTAAAGATCAGGGGCATGGAGACTAAACCATAGGGAGAAGTCTAAATATCAGGGGCACGGAGAACGGACCATAGGGAGAAGTCTAAAGAGCAGGAGCCCGGAGACAGGACCATAGGGAGAAGAGTAAAGATCAGGGGCATGGAGACTGAACCATAGGGAGAAGTCTAAATATCAGGGGCAGGGAGAACGGACCATAGGGAGAAATCTAAAGAGCAGGAGCCCGGAGACTGGACCATAGGGAGAAGTCTAAAGATCAGGAGCCCGGAGACAGGACCATAGGGAGAAGTCTAAAGAGCAAGAGCCCGGAGACCGAACCATAGGAGGAAGACTAAAGTTCAGCGGCACGGAGACTGGACCATAGGGATAAGTCTAAAGAGCAGGGGAGCAGATAACTGACAGATCGGGCAGAGTGTCTCCGATCACCACCTGGCCCATAAGGGTATCCACTTCCACTTCCCAGCATAGAAATCTCCTCCTTCCCACCCCCGGGTGGGAAAGCTGGGCTGTTAAACAGGGGGGTAAGAAGGCCCTGCAATCTGACCAAGGAGTCCCATGAAGCCAGTGTGTCCCATTCATGGGAGAAGTAGGGGGAGAAAAGGGAATGCATGAAGTTCTCAGGTCGTTGGGCCGGCTGCCGCCATGCAATGGGTCTTACTCACCCCCACATTCAGACTATCTCCAAGGACACCCACTGTTTGCATGTCTCATGATAATGCCATTTAGTTATATGCATGAGCACAGATGCTGAATGGTATAGTTTGTGGTCTGGGAGTCCCACCTGCAGATTTAGGTCTGGCTAGAGTGGCTAATTCGGCTTGTCCCTCCTCCCCACATAAATCCTCGGAAAGCCAATCGAAGGCTGGTAAAGAAGGAGCCCGGGGGGGCCTATCGGTAGTGTTTGAAATAGATACAGGAAACGGGGCATTACATCCATTTTGAGGGCCAGGTCCCCTACTGTACGGTTTAGGAGGGTCTTTGAATTAAGATTGTGTCGGGAAAGGCCTGCCGGAGTATCTATCCCCAAGTAGTGAATATGCGATCTCTACCATTTAAAGGGGAATTGGGACACCAGGTGGGAGGCCTCCGTCTTGGGAAGGGAAATAGTAAGGGCTGAGGAGTCCAAATTGAGAAAATTCTGCCAGGATGGACGGGAGGGAGACCCGGGGCTGCGACACATCCAAAAGCAGGTTGTCTGCAAAGATAGTGGCCTTATATTATTTCGACCCTACTTGAAGACCACAGGGATCCCCACGAAGTGCTACTGCCAGGTGTTCCACAACGATAATGTTCAAAAGTGGGGAAAGGCGGCAGCCCTGGCGAGTTCCGCTCTTAATCAAGAATGATGTTAAGGAGATCTTTTTGGTTCTGACATGGCCGTAGGGGCCCAATAGAGAGCTTTGATCATTCCCAAGAATCGGATACCCATCCAAATTTGGTCCAGAGCCTCCCAGAGGAAACCCCAATGTATACAATCAAAGGCCTTTTCCACGTCCACTGACAGCAAGCAGAGCGGTTGCTTTGCGGTTTTGGCCCGGGAGTTCAGCAGCAGAATATTGTTGAGGGCTATTATTTTAAACCGAATTCGGAAACATAAGGGCAACCAGTGCAGGGATTGGCACAGACTGGAGGCATCCGTGTAGTGTTTGGTCTGAAAGACGAGCCTGGCTGCTGCATTACGTATAGATTGTAGAGGAGAGAGTTTAGTGAGTGGAAGATGATTAGTAGGGAGTTACAGGAGTCTAGACGATAGGGGATCAGAGCAATAATTAGAATTTTACAAGTTTCAATAGTCAGAAATGTTCGGATTCTGAGATGCATGCATGAGACCACAGCAACACTCCAGTCACAACCGCGTGGCTCACCACAGCTTCTAAAGGTTAACCTTGCAATAGTTGGATAGTGCTTTATTATGTCCTAGCTGTGCACGCAGTGCGCAATGGGGGTCATTTACTAAGGGCCCGATTCGGGTTTTCCTGACGTGTTACCCGAATATTTCCGATTTGCGCCGATTTCCCCTGAATTGCACCGGGATTTTGGCGCTCGCGGTCGGATTGTGGCGCATCGGCGCTGGCATGCACGCGACGGAAATCAGGGGCGTGGCCGAACAAAAACCCGATGGATTGGGAAAAACCGCCGCATTTAAAAAAAAAATCTGTCGCAGGACTCGCGCTTACCTTCACTCAGCCCGGCTTGGTAAACTCCAGCGCGTTCCGATGCTTTTCAGTGCAGCACCGCCACCTGGTGGACGGCGGAGGAACTACCTTAATAAATCCCGGCCGGACCCGAATCCAGCGCAGAGAACGCGCCGCTGGATCGCGAAAGGACCGGGTAAGTAAATCTGCCCCAATATCTTATTACAGGGCCAGTATGCCAAGCGTCCTGCACATCCCCGATAATCCTCCTAATGGTGCCGTTAACTCTGTCGGCAGGTTAGGTGGCATGGAAAGCGGGTATCATGGAGCCCATCACATTCCAGACATGCGGGAGACGGCTGAGTTCTGCTGCATCTTATCTACTATATCACTACTAGAATCAAGTACTACTACACAGATATAGAGCATCAGAACCAATCCTACTGTACAGATACACCTAGAGGAGAGGAGGTTCTACATCACCATAGACAGGAGACATCCTCTACACCTAGAGGAGAGGAGGTTCTATCATCACCATAGACAGGAGGCATCCTCTACACC
Organism: Engystomops pustulosus; assembly: GCF_040894005.1. NCBI lineage: Eukaryota > Metazoa > Chordata > Amphibia > Anura > Leptodactylidae > Engystomops > Engystomops pustulosus. The sequence continues at coordinate 44,952 of NW_027285018.1, read as the reverse complement.
TAGAGGAGAGGAGGGTCTACCATCTCCATAGACAGGGGCATCCTCTACACCTAGAGGAGAGGAGGTTCTACCATCACCATAGACAGGGGACATCCTCTACACCTAGAGGAGAGGCCGTTCTACCATCACCATAGACAGAGGGCATCCTCTACACCTAGAGGAGAGGAGGTTCTACCATCACCATAGACAGGAGACATCCTCTACACCTAGAGGCGAGGAGGTTCTATCATCACCATAGACAGGAGGCATCCTCTACACCTAGAGGAGAGGAGGGTCTACCATCACCATAGACAGGGGGCATCCTCTACACCTAGAGGAGAGGGGGTTCTACCATCACTATAGACAGGGGACATCCTCTACACCTAGAGGAGAGGAGGTTCTACCATCACCATAGACAGGGGGCATCTTCTACACCTAGAGGAGAGGAGGTTCTACAATCACCATAGACAGGGGGCATCCTCTACACCTAGAGGAGAGGAGGTTCTATCATCACCATAGACAGGGGACATCCTCTACACCTAGAGGCGAGGAGGTTCTATCATCACCATAGACAGGGGCATCCTCTACACCTAGAGGAGAGGAGGTTCTACCATCACCATAGACAGGGTGTATCCTCTACACCTAGAGGAGAGGAGGTTCTACCATCACCATAGACAGGGGGCATCCTCTACACCTAGAGGAGAGGAGGTGCTACCATCACCATAGACAGGGGGCATCCTGTACACCTAGAGGAGAGGAGGTCCTATCATCACCATAGACAGGGGCATCCTCTACACCTAGAGGAGAGGAGGTTCTACCATCACTATAGACAGGGGACATCCTCTACACCTAGAGGAGAGGAGGCTCTACCATCACCATAGACAGGGGGCATCCTCTACACGTAGAGGAGAGGAGATTCTACCATCACCATAGAAAGGGAGCATCCTCTACACCTAGAGGAGAGGGGGTTCTACCATCACTATAGACAGGGGACATCCTCTACACCCAGAGGAGAGGAGGTTCTACCATCACCATAGACAGGGGGCATCCTCTACACCTAGAGGAGAGGAGGTTCTACCATCACCATAGACAGAGGACATCCTGTACACCTAGAGGAGAGGAGGTTCTACCATCACCATAGACAGGGGACATCCTCTACACCTAGAGGAGAGGAGGTTCTACATCACCATAGACAGGGGACATTCTCTACACCTAGAGGCGAGGAGGTTCTATCATCACCATAGACAGGAGGCATCCTCTACACCTAGAGGAGAGGAGGTTCTACCATCACCATAGACAGGGGCATCCATTACACCTAGAGGAGAGGAGGTTCTACATCACCATAGACAGGGGACGTCCTCTACACCTAGAGGCGAGGAGGTTCTATCATCACCATAGACAGGGGCATCCTCTACACCTAGAGGAGAGGAGGTTCTACCATCACCATAGACAGGGGGCATCCTCTACACCTAGAGGAGAGGAGGTTCTACCATCACCCTAGACAGGGGACATCCTCTACACCTAGAGGAGAGGAGGTTCTACCATCACTACAGACAGGGGACATCCTGTACACCTAGAGGAGAGGAGATTCTACCATCACTATAGACAGGGGACATCCTTTACACCTAGAGGAGAGGAGGTTCTACCATCACTATAGACAGGGGACATCCTCTACACCTAGAGGAGAGGAGGTTCTACCATCACCATAGACAGGGGGCATCTTCTACACCTAGAGGAGAGGAGGTTCTACCATCACCATAGACAGGGGGCATCCTCTACACCTAGAGGAGAGGAGGTTCTACCATCACCATAGACAGGGGGCATCCTCTACACCTAGAGGAGAGGAGGTTCTATCATCACCATAGACAGGGGCATCCTCTACACCTAGAGGAGAGGAGGTTCTACCATCACCATAGACAGGGTGTATCCTCTACACCTAGAGGAGAGGAGGTTCTACCATCACCATAGACAGGGGGCATCCTCTACACCTAGAGGAGAGGAGGTTCTACCATCACCATAGACAGGGGGCATCCTCTACACCTAGAGGAGAGGAGGTTCTATCATCACCATAGACAGGGGCATCCTCTACACCTAGAGGAGAGGAGGTTCTACCATCACCATAGACAGGGGGCCTCCTCTACACCTAGAGGAGGTTCTATCATCACCATAGACAGGAGGCATCCTCTACACCTAGAGGAGAGGAGGTTCTACCATCACCATAGACAGGGGGCATCCTCTACACCTAGAGGAGAGGAGGTTCTACCATCACCATAGACAGGGTGTATCCTCTACACCTAGAGGAGAGGAGGTTCTACCATCACCATAGACAGGGGGCATGCTCTACACCTAGAGGAGAGGAGGTTCTACCATCACCATAGACAGGGGGCATCCTCTACACCTAGAGGAGAGGAGGTTCTACCATCACCATAGACAGGGTGTATCCTCTACACCTAGAGGAGAGGAGGTTCTACCATCACCATAGACAGGGGGCATCCTCTACACCTAGAGGAGAGGAGGTGCTACCATCACCATAGACAGGGGGCATCCTGTACACCTAGAGGAGAGGAGGGTCTATCATCACCATAGACAGGGGCATCCTCTACACCTAGAGGAGAGGAGGCTCTACCATCACCATAGACAGGGGGCATCCTCTACACGTAGAGGAGAGGAGATTCTACCATCACCATAGAAAGGGAGCATCCTCTACACCTAGAGGAGAGGGGGTTCTACCATCACTATAGACAGGGGACATCCTCTACACCCAGAGGAGAGGAGGTTCTACTATCACCACAGACAGGGGGCATCCTCTAAACCTAGAGGAGAGGAGGTTCTATCATCACCATAGACACGGGGCATCCTCTACAACCAGAGGAGAGGAGGTTCTACATCACCATAGACAGGGGGGATCCTCTAGGTGCAGAGGATGCCCCCTGTCTATGGTGATGGTAGAACCTCCTCTTGGTGTAGAGGATGCCCCCTGTCTATGGTGATGGTAGAACCTCCTCTTGGTGTAGAGGAGAGGAGGTTCTACCATTACCATAGACAAGGGGCATCCTCTGCACCTAGAGGAGAGGAGATTCTACCATCACCATAGACAGGGGGCATCCTCTACACCTAGAGGAGAGGGGGTTCTACCATCATCATAGACAGGGGGCATCCTCTACACCTAGAGGAGAGGAGGTTCTACCATCACCATAGACAGGGGGCATCCTCTACACCTAGAGGAGAGGAAGTTCTACCACCACCATAGACAGGGGGCATCCTCTACACCTAGAGGAGAGGAGGTTCTACCATCACCATAGACAGGGGGCATCCTCTACACCTAGAGGAGAGGAGGGTCTACCATCACCATAGACAGGGGGCATCCTCTACACCTAGAGGAGAGGGGGTTCTACCATCACCATAGACAGGGGGCATCCTCTACACCTGGAGGAGAGGAGGTTCTACCATCACCATAGACAGGAGGCATCCCCTACACCTAGAGGAGAGGAGGTTCTATCATCACCATAGACAGGGGGCATCCTCTACACCTAGAGGAGAGGAGGTTCTACCATCACCATAGACAGGAGGCATCCTCTACACCTAGAGGAGAGGAGGTTCTACCATCACCATAGACAGGGGGCATCCTCTACACCTAGAGGAGAGGAGGTTCTACCATCACCATAGACAGGGGGCATCCTCTACGCCTAGAGGAGAGGAGGTTCTACCATCACCATAGACAGGGGGCATCCTCTACACCTAGAGGAGAGGAGGTTCTACCATCGCCATAGACAGGAGGCATCCTCTATATCTAGAGGAGAGGAGGTTCTACCATCACCATAGACAGGGGGCATCCTCTACACCTAGAGGAGAGGAGGTTCTATCATCACTATAGACAGGGGGCATCCTCTACACCTAGAGGAGAGGAGGTTCTACATCACCATAGACAGGGGACATCCTCTACACCTAGAGGAGAGGAGGTTCTATCATCACCATAGACAGGGGGCATCCTCTACACCTAGAGGAGAGGAGGTACTACCATCACCATAGACAGGGGGCATCCTCTACACCTAGATCAGAGGAGGTTCTACCATCGCCATAGACAGGAGGCATCCTCTACATCTAGAGGAGAGGAGGTTCTACCATAGACAGGGGGCATCCTCTACACCTAGATGAGAGGAGGTTCTACCATCACCATAGACAGGGGGCATCCTCTACACCTAGAGGAGAGGAGGTTCTACCATCACCATAGATAGGGGCATCCTCTACACCTAGAGGAGAGGAGGTTCTACATCACCATAGACAGGGGACATCCTCTACACCTAGAGGAGAGGAGGTTCTATCATCACCATAGACAGGGGGCATCCTCTACACCTAGAGGAGAGGAGGTTCTACCATCGCCATAGACAGGAGGCATCCTCTACATCTAGAGGAGAGGAGGTTCTACCATCACCATAGACAGGGGGCATCCTCTACACCTAGAGGAGAGGAGGTTCTACCATCACCATAGACAGGGGGCATCCTCTACACCTAGAGGAGAGGAGGTTCTACCATCACCATAGATAGGGGCATCCTCTACACCTAGAGGAGAGGAGGTTCTTCCATCACCATAGACAGGGGACATCCTCTACACCAAAAGGAGAGGAGGTTCTATCATCACCATAGACAGGGGGCATCCTCTACACCTAGAGGAGAGGAGGTACTACCATCACCATAGACAGGGGGCATCCTCTACACCTAGAGGAGAGGAGGTTTTATCATCACCATAGACAGGAGGCATCCTCTACACCTAGAGGAGAGGAGGTTCTACCATCACCATAGACAGGGGGCATCCTCTACACCAGGGGTCAGGAACCTTTTTGGCTGAGAGAGCCATGAACTCCACATATTTTAAAATGTTATTCCGTAAGAGCCGTACCATATGCACATGCCCCCCAGTAGATAGGTAGTCCCAGTGTCACGTTTGCCCCTGTGATCTAGGCCCCTCTCCGTGGCGGTGCCCCTTTCCAAGCTCACTCAACTCACCACTTTCCGGCTCCCTTCCTGTCTGGCCAGCACGTGCCGGCACTCGCACTGCCCACTTCCCGTGTTCCTATAAAGACCGGTGGCTCCCAGCATTCCCCGTCGGATCTTAGTGCTTCATGCCTATGAGGAAGCTTTCCACAGTGTTTCCTTCCCAGGTGTTGACCCTCCCATTGTGATCCCGGACCTGTTCCTGATTCTGCTCCTTCGCTGCCAGTCCTGATCTATTGCTCCGTCCCCGACCACGCATCATTGCTGCCTGCCTTGACGGTGTGCCTATTCCTGACCACGAGACTGCCTAGTGATCCTGTACCTCGACCTTTGAAGCACCGTGGACTTACCTGGTTGTACCACCCTGTAGCAAGACCATCCTGCTTTGCGGCGGGCTCTGTGGAAGACTGGGTGCCACTTAGATTCCGTTCCCAGGTGTCTGCTTACATCATTGTTTGCGGTGGTCCAGGGGATTCCCTACTCCAAATGCTGACACCCAGGATGGTAGGTAGCCCTAGCACATGTCCCCCAGTATATAGGTAGCCACAGCACATGCCCTCAAGTAGATAGGTAGCCACAGCACACGCCCCCAGTATATAGGTGGCCCCAGCACATACTGCCATTAGATAGGTAGCCCCAGCACATACTCCCAGTAGATAGGTAGCCACAGCATATGCCCCCCAAGTAGATCAGTAGCCAAAGCACATGTCCCTGGGTAGATAGGTTGTCACAGCAAAAAAAAAAGATTAATCACTTACCAGCACTCTCTGCAGCCAGCTCCTCATCGCTCCAACGCTCTTATCTTTGACCCAGGTTTAGACGATGGCGGCGATGGCACCTGGGTCGTACAAAGGATGTAGGCAGCGGTAACATTGCTACCTGTGTCCAGTGATCAGTCTCAGAGACACACAGCAGCCATCACTATTTATTAAAGATCTGTCTGAGAGCCAGATGCAGCCAACAAAAGAGCCACATCTGGCTCCCGAGCCATAGGTTCCCTACCCCTGCTCAAAACCTAGAGGAGAGGAGGTTCTACCATCACCATAGACAGGGGACATCCTCTACACCTAGAGGAGAGGCGGTTATATCATCACCATAGACAGGGAGCATCCTCTACACCTAGAGGAGAGGAGGTTCTACCATCACCATAGACAGGGGGCATCCTCTACACCTAGAGGAGAGGAGGTACTACCATCACCATAGACAGGGGGCATCCTCTACACCTAGAGGAGAGGAGGTTCTATCATCACTATAGACAGGAGGCATCCTCTGCACCTAGAGGAGAGGAGGTTCTACCATCACCATAGACAGGGGGCATCCTCTACACCTAGAGGAGAGGAGGTACTACCATCACCATAGACAGGGGGCATCCTCTACAACTAGAGGAGAGGAGGTTCTACCATCACCATAGACAGGGGACATCCTCTACACCTAGAGGAGAGGAGGTTCTACCATCACCATAGACAGGGGACATCCTCTACACCTAGAGGAGAGGAGGTTCTATCATCACCATAGAGAGGGGGCATCCTCTACACCTAGAGGAGAGGAGGCTCTACCATCACCATAGACAGGGGACATCCTCTACACCTAGAGGAGAGGAGGTTCTATCATCACCATAGACAGGGGCATCCTCTACACCTAGAGGAGAGGAGGTTCTACCATCACCATAGACAGGAGGCATCCTCTACACCCAGAGGAGAGGAGGTTCTACCATCACCATAGACAGGGGGCATCCTCTACACCTAGAGGAGAGGAGGTTCTACCATCACCATAGACAGAGGACATTCTGTACACCTAGAGGAGAGGAGGTTCTACCATCACCATAGACAGGGGAAATCCTCTACACCTGGAGGAGAGGAGGTTCTACATCACCATAGACAGGGGCCATTCTCTACACCTAGAGGAGAGGAAGTTCTACATCACCATAGACAGGGGACAGCCTCTACACCTAGAGGCGAGGAGGTTCTATCATCACCATAGACAGGGGCATCCTCTACACCTAGAGGAGAGGAGGTTCTACCATCACCATAGACAGGGTTAATCCTCTACACCTAGAGGAGAGGAGGTTCTACCCTCACCATAGACAGGGGACATCCTCTACACCTAGAGGAGAGGAGGTTCTACCATCACTATAGACAGGGGACATCCTCTACACCTAGAGGAGAGGAGATTCTACCATCACTATAGACAGGGGACATCCTCTACACCTAGAGGAGAGGAGGTTCTACCATCACTATAGACAGGGGACATCCTCTACACCTAGAGAAGAGGAGGTTCTACCATCACCATAGACAGGGGGCATCTTCTACACCTAGAGGAGAGGAGGTTCTACCATCACCATAGACAGGGGGCATCCTCTACACCTAGAGGAGAGGAGGTTCTATCATCACCATAGACAGGGGACATCCTCTACACCTAGAGGCGAGGAGGTTCTATCATCACCATAGACAGGGGCATCCTCTACACCTAGAGGAGAGGAGGTTCTACCATCACCATAGACAGGGTGTATCCTCTACACCTAGAGGAGAGGAGGTTCTACCATCACCATAGACAGGGGGCATCCTCTACACCTAGAGGAGAGGAGGTGCTACCATCACCATAGACAGGGGGCATCCTCTACACCTAGAGGAGAGGAGGTCCTATCATCACCATAGACAGGGGCATCCTCTACACCTAGAGGAGAGGGGGTTCTACCATCACTATAGAAAGGGGACATCCTCTACACCTAGAGGAGAGGAGATTCTACCATCACCATAGAAAGGGAGCATCCTCTACAACTAGAGGAGAGGGGGTTCTACCATCACTATAGAAAGGGGACATCCTCTACACCTAGAGGAGAGGAGGTTCTACCATCACCATAGACAGGAGGCATCCTCTACACCTAGAGGAGAGGAGGTTCTATCATCACTATAGACAGGGGGCATCCTCTACACCTAGAGGAGAGGGGGTTCTACCATCACTATAGAAAGGGGACATCCTCTACACCTAGAGGAGAGGAGGTTCTACCATCACCATAGACAGGGGACATCCTCTACACCTAGAGGAGAGGAGGTTCTACCATCACCATAGACAGGGGACATCCTCTACACCTAGAGGAGAGGAGGTTCTATCATCACCATAGAGAGGGGGCATCCTCTACACCTAGAGGAGAGGAGGCTCTACCATCACCATAGACAGGGGACATCCTCTACACCTAGAGGAGAGGAGGTTCTATCATCACCATAGACAGGGGCATCCTCTACACCTAGAGGAGAGGAGGTTCTACCATCACCATAGACAGGAGGCATCCTCTACACCCAGAGGAGAGGAGGTTCTACCATCACCATAGACAGGGGGCATCCTCTACACCTAGAGGAGAGGAGGTTCTACCATCACCATAGACAGAGGACATTCTGTACACCTAGAGGAGAGGAGGTTCTACCATCACCATAGACAGGGGAAATCCTCTACACCTGGAGGAGAGGAGGTTCTACATCACCATAGACAGGGGCCATTCTCTACACCTAGAGGAGAGGAAGTTCTACATCACCATAGACAGGGGACAGCCTCTACACCTAGAGGCGAGGAGGTTCTATCATCACCATAGACAGGGGCATCCTCTACACCTAGAGGAGAGGAGGTTCTACCATCACCATAGACAGGGTTTATCCTCTACACCTAGAGGAGAGGAGGTTCTACCCTCACCATAGACAGGGGACATCCTCTACACCTAGAGGAGAGGAGGTTCTACCATCACTATAGACAGGGGACATCCTCTACACCTAGAGGAGAGGAGATTCTACCATCACTATAGACAGGGGACATCCTCTACACCTAGAGGAGAGGAGGTTCTACCATCACTATAGACAGGGGACATCCTCTACACCTAGAGAAGAGGAGGTTCTACCATCACCATAGACAGGGGGCATCTTCTACACCTAGAGGAGAGGAGGTTCTACCATCACCATAGACAGGGGGCATCCTCTACACCTAGAGGAGAGGAGGTTCTATCATCACCATAGACAGGGGACATCCTCTACACCTAGAGGCGAGGAGGTTCTATCATCACCATAGACAGGGGCATCCTCTACACCTAGAGGAGAGGAGGTTCTACCATCACCATAGACAGGGTGTATCCTCTACACCTAGAGGAGAGGAGGTTCTACCATCACCATAGACAGGGGGCATCCTCTACACCTAGAGGAGAGGAGGTGCTACCATCACCATAGACAGGGGGCATCCTCTACACCTAGAGGAGAGGAGGTCCTATCATCACCATAGACAGGGGCATCCTCTACACCTAGAGGAGAGGGGGTTCTACCATCACTATAGAAAGGGGACATCCTCTACACCTAGAGGAGAGGAGATTCTACCATCACCATAGAAAGGGAGCATCCTCTACAACTAGAGGAGAGGGGGTTCTACCATCACTATAGAAAGGGGACATCCTCTACACCTAGAGGAGAGGAGGTTCTACCATCACCATAGACAGGAGGCATCCTCTACACCTAGAGGAGAGGAGGTTCTATCATCACTATAGACAGGGGGCATCCTCTACACCTAGAGGAGAGGGGGTTCTACCATCACTATAGAAAGGGGACATCCTCTACACCTAGAGGAGAGGAGGTTCTACCATCACCATAGACAGGAGGCATCCACTACACCTAGAGGAGAGGCGGTTCTACCATCACCATAGACAGGGGACATCCTCTACACCCAGAGGAGAGGAGGTTCTACTATCAGCACAGACAGGGGGCATCCTCTAAACCTAGAGGAGAGGAGGTTCTATCATCACCATAGACACGGGGCATCCTCTACAACCAGAGGAGAGGAGGTTCTACATCACCATAGACAGGGGGGATCCTCTAGGTGCAGAGGATGCCCCCTGTCTATGGTGATGGTAGAACCTCCTCTTGGTGTAGAGGATGCCCCCTGTCTATGGTGATGATAGAACCTCCTCTTGGTGTAGAGGAGAGGAGGTTCTACCATTACCATAGACAAGGGGCATCCTATGCACCTAGAGGAGAGGAGATTCTACCATCACCATAGACAGGGGGCATCCTCTACACCTAGAGGAGAGGGGGTTCTACCATCATCATAGACAGGGGGCATCCTCTACACCTAGAGGAGAGGAGGTTCTACCATCACCATAGACAGGGGGCATCCTCTACACCTAGAGGAGAGGAAGTTCTACCACCACCATAGACAGGGGGCATCCTCTACACCTAGAGGAGAGGAGGTTCTACCATCACCATAGACAGGGGGCATCCTCTACACCTAGAGGAGAGGAGGTTCTACATCACCATAGACAGGGGGGATCCTCTACACCTAGAGGAGAGGAGGTTCTACCATCACCATAGACAGGGGCATCCTCTACACCTAGAGGAGAGGAGGATCTACCATCACCATAGACAGGGGCATCCTCTACACCTAGAGGAGAGGAGGATCTACCATCACCATAGACAGGGGCATCCTCTACACCTAGAGGAGAGGAGGTTCTACATCACCATAGACAAGGGGCATCCTCTACACCTAGAGGAGAGGAGGATCTACCATCACCATAGACAGGGGCATCCTCTACACCTAGAAGAGAGGAGGTTCTACATCACCATAGACAGGGGGGATCCTCTACACCTAGAGGAGAGGAGGTTCTACCATCACCATAGACAGGGGCATCCTCTACACCTAGAGGAGAGGAGGATCTACCATCACCATAGACAGGGTACATCGTCTACACCTAGAGGAGAGGAGGTTCTACCATCACCATAGACAGGGGGCATCCTCTACACCTAAAGGAGAGGAGGTTCTACCATCACCATGGACAGGGGGTATCCTCTACACCTAGAGGAGAGGAGGTTCTACATCACCATAGACAGGAAGATCCTCTACACCTAGAGGAGAGGAGGTTCTACCATCACCATAGACAGGGGGCATCCTCTACACCTAGAGGAGAGGAGATTCTACCATCACCATAGAAAGGGGGCATCCTCTACATCTAGCGGAGAGGAGGTTCTATCATCCCCATACACAGGGGGCATCCTCTACACCTAGAGGAGAGGAGGTTCTACATCACCATAGACAGGGGGGATCCTCTACACCTAGAGGAGAGGAGGTTCTACCATTACCATAGACAGGAGGCATCCTCTACACCCAGAGGAGAGGAGGTTCTACCATCACCATAGACAGGAGTCATCCTCTACACCTAGAGGAGAGGAGGTTCTACCATCACCATAGACAGGGGGCATCCTCTACACCTAGAGGCGAGGAGATTCTACTATCACCATAGACAGGAGGCATCCTCTACACCTAGAGGAGAGGATGTTCTACCATCACTATAGACAGGGGGCATCCTCTACATCTAGAGGAGAGGAGGTGCTACCATCACCATAGACAGGGGGCATCCTCTACACCTAGAGGAGAGGAGGTTCTACCATCACCATAGACAGGGGACATCCTCTACACCTAGAGGAGAGGAGGTTCTACCATCACCATAGATGGGGGGCATCCTCCACACCTAGAGGAGAAGAGGTTCTACCATCACCATAGACGGGGGGCATCCTCTACACCTAGAGGAGAGGTGATTGTACCATCACCATAGACAGGGAGCATCCTCTACACCTAGAGGAGAGGAGGTTCTACCATCACCATAGACAGGAGGCATCCTCTACACCTAGAGGAGAGGAGGTTCTACCATCACCATAGACAGGGGGCATCCTCTACACCTAGAGGCGAGGAGATTCTACTATCACCATAGACAGGAGGCATCCTCTACACCTAGAGGAGAGGATGTTCTACCATCACTATAGACAGGGGGCATCCTCTACATCTAGAGGAGAGGAGGTGCTACCATCACCATAGACAGGGGGCATCCTCTACACCTAGAGGAGAGGAGGTTCTACCATCACCATAGACAGGGGACATCCTCTACACCTAGAGGAGAGGAGGTTCTACCATCACCATAGATGGGGGGCATCCTCCACACCTAGAGGAGAAGAGGTTCTACCATCACCATAGACGGGGGGCATCCTCTACACCTAGAGGAGAGGTGATTGTACCATCACCATAGACAGGGAGCATCCTCTACACCTAGAGGAGAGGAGGTTCTACCATCACCATAGACAGGAGGCATCCTCTACACCTAGAGGAGAGGGGGTTCTGCCATCACCATAGACAGGGAGCATCCTCTACACCTAGAGGAGAGTAGGTTCTACCATCACCATAGACAGGGGACATCCTCTACACCTAGAGGAGAGGGGGTTCTGCCATCACCATAGACAGGGGACATCCTCTGCACCTAGAGGAGAGGAGGTTCTACCATTACCATAGACAGGGGGCATCCTCTGCACCTAGAGGAGAGGAGGTTCTACCATCACCATAGATGGGGGGCATCCTCCACACCTAGAGGAGAAGAGGTTCTACCATCACCATAGACGGGGGGCATCCTCTACACCTAGAGGAGAGGAGGTTCTGCCATCACCATAGACAGGGGACATCCTCTGCACCTAGAGGAGAGGAGGTTCTACCATTACCATAGACAGGGGGCATCCTCTACACCCAGAGGAGAGGAGGTTCTGCCATCACCATAGACAGGGGGCATCCTCTACACCTAGAGGAGAGGAGGTTCTACCATCACCATAGACAGGGGGCATCCTCTACATCTAGAGGAGAGGAGGTTCTGCCATCACCATAGACAGGGGGCATCCTCTACACCTAGAGGAGAGGAGGTTCTACCATCACTATAGACAGGGGACATCCTCTACACCTAGAGGCGAGGAGATTCTACTATCACCATAGACAGGAGGCATCCTCTACACCTAGAGGAGAGGATGTTCTACCATCACTATAGACAGGGGGCATCCTCTACATCTAGAGGAGAGGAGGTGCTACCATCACCATAGACAGGGGGCATCCTCTACACCTAGAGGAGAGGAGGTTCTACCATCACCATAGACAGGGGACATCCTCTACACCTAGAGGAGAGGAGGTTCTACCATCACCATAGATGGGGGGCATCCTCCACACCTAGAGGAGAAGAGGTTCTACCATCACCATAGACGGGGGGCATCCTCTACACCTAGAGGAGAGGTGATTGTACCATCACCATAGACAGGGAGCATCCTCTACACCTAGAGGAGAGGAGGTTCTACCATCACCATAGACAGGAGGCATCCTCTACACCTAGAGGAGAGGGGGTTCTGCCATCACCATAGACAGGGAGCATCCTCTACACCTAGAGGAGAGTAGGTTCTACCATCACCATAGACAGGGGACATCCTCTACACCTAGAGGAGAGGGGGTTCTGCCATCACCATAGACAGGGGACATCCTCTGCACCTAGAGGAGAGGAGGTTCTACCATTACCATAGACAGGGGGCATCCTCTGCACCTAGAGGAGAGGAGGTTCTACCATCACCATAGATGGGGGGCATCCTCCACACCTAGAGGAGAAGAGGTTCTACCATCACCATAGACGGGGGGCATCCTCTACACCTAGAGGAGAGGAGGTTCTGCCATCACCATAGACAGGGGACATCCTCTGCACCTAGAGGAGAGGAGGTTCTACCATTACCATAGACAGGGGGCATCCTCTACACCCAGAGGAGAGGAGGTTCTGCCATCACCATAGACAGGGGGCATCCTCTACACCTAGAGGAGAGGAGGTTCTACCATCACCATAGACAGGGGGCATCCTCTACATCTAGAGGAGAGGAGGTTCTGCCATCACCATAGACAGGGGGCATCCTCTACACCTAGAGGAGAGGAGGTTCTACCATCACCATAGACAGGGGACATCCTCTGCACCTAGAGGAGAGGAGGTTCTACCATCACCATAGACTGGAGGCATCCTCTACACCTAGAGGAGAGGAGATTCTACCATCACCATAGAAAGGGAGCATACTCTACACCTAGAGGAGAGGAGATTCTACCATCACCATAGACAGGGGACATCCTCTACACCTAGAGGAGAGGAGGTTCTACCATCACCATAGACAGGGGACATCCTCTACACCTAGAGGAGAGTTGGTTCTATATCACCATAGACAGGGGACATCCTCTACACCTAGAGGAGGTTCTACCATCACCATAGACAGGAGGCATCCTCTACACCTAGAGGAGAGGAGGTTCTACCATCACCATAGACAGGAGGCATCCTCTACACCTAGAGGAGAGGAGGTTCTACTATCACCATAGACAGGGGGGATCCTCTACACCTAGAGGAGAGGAGGTTCTACCATCACCATAGACAGGAGGCATCCTCTACACCTAGAGGAGAGGAGGTTCTACCATCACCATAGACAGGGGACATCCTCTACACCTAGAGGAGAGGAGGTTCTACCATCACCATAGACAGGGGACATCCTCTACACCTAGAGGAGAGGAGGTTCTACTATCACCATAGACAGGGGACATCCTCTACAACTAGAGGAGAGGAGGTTCTACCATCACCATAGACGCATATAGTGTCCGAAAGGCAGGAGGGAACTCCGTCCTCACGGTAGTGGGTAAAAGGACTATACTCATGGCGCTTCTCCGATCCAATAGAATGGTTTTTATTTGAACATATAAAATCAATATAAAATCTTTAGACAACGCGTTTCGCGTCCTACTGCATGGACGCTTCCTCAGGTCTAAGTTACATTTGCTAGCCCAGCAATATAAATACCCATCTTACAGGAAATGATGTCAATTGATGGTGTGACGTATAAACAATTCATATTTCATCACAAATAGTTAATTACTATCTTATACAAAACTAAAACATATTTACACTCCTTTACTCAAAAGAGAGAATCTTCTAAGAACTGGTTTGTTCATAGGACGCTCGGTCCCGGAACCGGCGTTTGGAACGCTAGTGGAACGCACCTAAGCGGAAGTGATGTCTCATTCACATGACTAGTCACGTGATCGACTTCAACTCCATTAACTCATAATAGAGTACAGGATACTTTTAGTGTGTATTACATACACAACGGAACCGAGCATCGCTAAATCAGGTCCGTAGGCAATTGGGTCTAAAGGTAAGTATAAAAGTTAAACATAAAATTAAGATTAAAAGATTATATAATGGTTTCAGAAACTTCATTCATACCTTCAGGATTTAGGGTCTGCAGCTTAAAAATCCAGTATACCTCCCTACGACATAGGGTCTGGAATCTATTGTTGACGCTTTCTGGAATATGATCTATGGGCATAATACTAAGTAAATTTACGTTTTTATGATGTTTGAGCAGAAAGTGTTCAGAAAGACCATGCTTAATGAAGCCTTTTTTAATGTTATTTCTGTGTCCAATAGTCACTCACCACTTTCCTGTCTGTTCTCTTGTCATCACTCACCACTTTCCCGTCTGTTCTCTTGTAGTCACTCATCACTTTCCTGTCTGTTCTCTTGTAGTCACTCACCACTTTCCTGTCTGTTCTCTTGTCATCACTCACCACTTTCCTGTCTGTTCTCTTGTAGTCACTCACCACTTTCCTGTCTGTTCTCTTGTCATCACTCACCACTTTCCTGTCTGTTCTCTTATAGTCACTCATCACTTTCCTGTCTGTTCTCTTGTAGTCACTCACCACTTTCCTGTCTGTTCTCTTGTAGTCTCTCACCACATTCCTGTCTGTTCTCTTGTAGTCACTCCCCACTTTCCTGCCTGTTCTCTTGTAGTCACTCACCACTTTCCTGTCTGTTCTCTTGTAGTCACTCACCACTTTCCTGTCTGTTCTCTTGTAGTCACTCACCACTTTCCTGTCTGTTCTCTTGTAGTCACCCATCCCATTCCAGTCTGTTCTCTTGTAGTCACTCCCCACTTTCCTGCCTGTTCTCTTGTAGTCACTCACCACTTTCCTGTCTGTTCTCTTGTAGTCACTCACCACTTTCCTGTCTGTTCTCTTGTAGTCTCTCACCACTTTCCTGTCTGTTCTCTTGTCATCACTCATCACTTTCCTGTCTGTTCTCTTGTAGTCACTCACCACTTTCCTGTCTGTTCTCTTGTAGTCACTCACCACTTTCCTGTCTGTTCTCTTGTAGTCACTCACCACTTTCCTGTCTGTTCTCTTGTAGTCTCTCACCACTTTCCTGTCTGTTCTCTTGTAGTCACTCACCACTTTCCTGTCTGTTCTCTTGTAGTCACTCACCACTTTCCTGTCTGTTCATTTGCAGTCTCTCACCATTTTCTTGTCTGTTCTCTTGTAGTCACTCACCACTTTCCTGTCTGTTCTCTTGTAGTCACTCACCACTTTCCTGTCTGTTCTCTTGTAGTCACTCACCACTTTCCTGTCTGTTCTCTTGTAGTCTCTCACCACTTTCCTGTCTGTTCTCTTGTAGTCACTCACCACTTTCCTGTCTGCTCTCTTGTAGTCTCTCACCACTTTCCTGTCTGTTCTCTTGTAGTCACTCACCACTTTCCTGTCTGTTCTCTTGTAGTCACTCCCCACTTTCCTGTCTGTTCTCTTGTAGTCTCTCACCACTTTCCTGTCTGTTCTCTTGTCATCACTCATCACTTTCCTGTTTGTTCTCTTGTAGTCACTCACCACTTTCCTGTCTGTTCTCTTGTAGTCACTCACCACTTTCCTGTCTGTTCTCTTGTAGTCACTCACCACTTTCCTGTCTGTTCTCTTGTAGTCTCTCACCACTTTCCTGTCTGTTCTCTTGTAGTCACTCACCACTTTCCTGTCTGCTCTCTTGTAGTCTCTCACCACTTTCCTGTCTGTTCTCTTGTAGTCACTCACCACTTTCCTGTCTGTTCTCTTGTAGTCACTTACCACTCTCCTGCCTATTCTCTTGTAGTCATTCACCACTGTCCTGTCTGTTCTCTTGTAGTCTCTCACCACTTTCCTGTCTGTTCTCTTGTAGTCACTCACCACTTTCCTGTCTGCTCTCTTGTAGTCTCTCACCACTTTCCTGTCTGTTCTCTTGTAGTCACTCACCACTTTCCTGTCTGCTCTCTTGTAGTCACTCACCACTTTCCTGTCTGTTCTCTTGTAGTCACTCACCGCTTTCCTGTCTGTTCTCTTGTAGTCACTCACCACTCTCCTGCCTATTCTCTTGTAGTCACTCACCACTCTCCTGCCTATTCTCTTGTAGTCACTCACCACTTTCCTGTCTTTTCTCTTGTAGTCACTCACCACTTTCCTGCCTGTTCTCTTGTAGTCACTCACCGCTTTCCTGTCTGTCCTCTTGTAATCACTCACCACTTTCCTGTCTTTTCTCTTGTAGTCACTCACCACTTTCCTGCCTGTTCTCTTGTAGTCACTCACCACTTTCCTGTCTGTCCTCTTGTAGTCACTCACCACTTTCCTGTCTGATCTCTTGTAGTCTCTCACCACTTTCCTGTCTGTTCTCTTGTAGTCACTCACCACTTTCCTGTCTGGTCTCTTGTAGTCACTCACCACTTTCCTGTCGGTTCTCCTGTAGTCTCTCACCACTTTCCTGTCTGTTCTCTAGTAGTCACTCACCACTTTCCTATCTGTTCTCTTGTAGTCACTCACCACTTTCCTGTCTGTTCTCTTGTAGTCACTCATCACTTTCCTGTCTGTTTTCTTGTAGTCACTCACCACTTTCCTGTCTGTTCTCTTGTAGTCACTCACCACTATCCTGTCTGTTCTCTTGTAGTCACTCACCACTTTCCTGTCTGTTCTCTTGTAGTCACTCACCACTTTCCTGTCTGTTCTCTTGTAGTCACTCACCACTTTCCTTTCTGTTCTCTTGTAGTCACTCACCACTTTCCTGTCTGTTCTCTTGTAGTCACTCACCACTTTCCTGTCTGTTCTCTTGTAGTCACTCACCACTTTCCTTTCTGTTCTCTTGTAGTCACTCACCACTTTCCTGTCTGTTCTCTTGTAGTCACTCACCACTTTCCTGTTTGTTCCCCTTTGTCTGTGTTTATGTAGTTGTTGGTGCCTTAAGGACCTGCCCTGGTTGTCACCCGTTATTCCTGTTCTCCCTTCCTCCCACCTTTTGCATTCAGTCTCGGTTGTGTGTTTGTGTGCATGCTGGGACTGCTATTTCTCCTAGTTACTTGCAGCAATTGTTTCCTTAGGGGGGCCCAAGTTTACTACCCCAGACCCTAGTATTCTTTACTCCTTGTCAGAGTCCGGGGAAGCTGACCATCACCCACAGGCAGGGACTATCTGAGCCAAACAATAAGGGACAGTTTTCCCTTCCCCGTTTCTCTAGTTCTTGCTGCTCCCTTTTATATGGTTTCCTGTTTCCTTGTAAACCGTGACTGTATACCCAGCCCAAAAAAAGCCACCCCGGAGCTTCTGGTCGCTCAGGTCAAAAAATCAAGTGTGAAGGTCGACCACCTGGACTAGATTGTGAATGCCATATCTGCCTACACTTCTCAGAAAACGGATCCTAAGATAGGACTGCCAGATCCTTTTACCGGGGACCAGCAGGATTTTTGGGGGTTTAAGGGTACATTCAGACGGCCGTCTGTGGGGATGCAAATTTTGTGGCTGCATATACGTCCCCATAGACGGCAATGGCAGCCCTGCGGCGGTGCGGTTCCACACAAGTTCTGTGTCGTACACAGGAAAAGATAGTGCATGCTCTATCCTTCCCCGTGTGTGCGGCCGTGCGCCGCTTTTCTCTATGGAGGGGGAGGGGTCACCTCCTCTCCAGCAGCCGGGCGGCATATGGCTGTGTAAATGGACGCTTAATGTGTTTGTAAGCAGAATTTTTGGCTCAGACCTCAGTCATCAGGTAATGCTGCCCAACAGGTGGGCACAGTTATGACTTTGCTGAGAGGACCCTGACCGGGACTCCACAGCACAGGCTAAGTTATGGACCCTGAAGCCTCTTGTGCGGAATTCTGTAGGTGGACGGTAGATGCCGCTTGGAATTGCTCTGCACTAAAAGGTTTTTTCCTGAAGGGGTTAAGGAGCAGAATTAAAAATCTTATGGCATCTTCGGAGACGCCAGGGCATCAGATATTTGGGCATCTTAAAGAGAGTCAGGCAGAGGAGTGTGACGTGTGTGGCGGAGCCCGTGCAGCCGGGAGGATAGTCACAATGAGAGATGCCTCCAGGAGACACCAGGGCATCAGATACTCGGGCATCTTAAAGAGAGTCAGGCAGAGGAGTGTGACGTGTGTGGCTGAGCCCGTGCAGCCGGGAGGATAGTCACAATGAGAGATGCCTCCAGGAGACACCAGGGCATCAGATATTCGGGCATCTTAAAGAGAGTCAGGCAGAGGAGTGTGACGTGTGTAGCGGAGCCCGTGCAGCCTGGAGGATAGTCACAATGAGAGATGCCTCCAGGAGACGCCAGGGCATCAGATATTCGTCATCTTAAAGAGAGTCAGGCAGAGGAGTGTGACGTGTGTGGCGGAGCCCGTGCAGCCGGGAGGATAGTCACAATGAGAGATGCCTCCAGGAGACGCCAGGGCATCAGATATTCAGGCATCTTAAAGAGAGTCAGGCAGAGGAGTCTAACGTGTGTGGCGGAGCCCGTGCAGCCGGGAGGATAGTCACAATGAGAGATGCCTCCAGGAGACGCCAGGGCATCAGATATTCGGCATCTTAAAGAGAGTCAGGCAGAGGAGTGTGACGTGTGTGGCGGAGCCCGTGCAGCCGGGAGGATAGTCACAATGAGAGATGCCTCCAGGAGACGCCAGGGCATCAGATATTCGGCATCTTAAAGAGAGTCAGGCAGAGGAGTGTGACGTGTGTGGCGGAGCCCGTGCAGCCGGGAGGATAGTCACAATGAGAGATGCCTCCAGGAGACGCCAGGGCATCAGATATTCGGGCATCTTAAAGAGAGTCAGGCAGAGGAGTGTGACGTGTGTGGTGGAGCCCGTGCAGCCTGGAGGATAATCACAATGAGAGATGCCTCCAGGAGACGCCAGGGCATCAGATATTCGGGCATCTTAAAGAGAGTCAGGCAGAGGAGTGTGACTTGTGTAGCGGAGCCCGTGCAGCCTGGAGGATAGTCACAATGAGAGATGCCTCCAGGAGACGCCAGGGCATCAGATATTCGGCATCTTAAAGAGAGTCAGGCAGAGGAGTGTGACGTGTGTGGCGGAGCCCGTGCAGCCTGGAGGATAGTCACAATGAGAGATGCCTCCAGGAGACGCCAGGGCATCAGATATTCGGCATCTTAAAGAGAGTCAGGCAGAGGAGTGTGACGTGTGTGGCGGAGCCCGTGCAGCCGGGAGGATAGTCACAATGAGAGATGCCTCCAGGAGACGCCAGGGCATCAGATACTCGGGCATCTTACAGAGAGTCAGGCAGAGGAGTGTGACGTGTGTGGCGGAGCCCGTGCAGCCTGGAGGATAGTCACAATGAGAGATGCCTCCAGGAGACACCAGGGCATCAGATATTCGGGCATCTTAAAGAGAGTCAGGCAGAGGAGTGTGACGTGTGTGGCGGAGCCCGTGCAGCCGGGAGGATAGTCACAATGAGAGATGCCTCCAGGAGACGCCAGGGCATCAGATATTCGGGCATCTTAAAGAGAGTCAGGCAGAGGAGTCTAACGTGTGTGGCGGAGCCCGTGCAGCCGGGAGGATAGTCACAATGAGAGATGCCTCCAGGAGACGCCAGGGCATCAGATACTCGGGCATCTTACAGAGAGTCAGGCAGAGGAGTGTGACGTGTGTGGCTGAGCCCGTGCAGCCGGGAGGATAGTCACAATGAGAGATGCCTCCAGGAGACGCCAGGGCATCAGATATTCGGGCATCTTAAAGAGAGTCAGGCAGAGGAGTGTGACGTGTGTGGCGGAGCCCGTGCAGCCGGGAGGATAGTCACAATGAGAGATGTCTCCAGGAGACGCCAGGGCATCAGATATTCGGCATCTTAAAGAGAGTCAGGCAGAGGAGTGTGACGTGTGTGGCGGAGCCCGTGCAGCCGGGAGGATAGTCACAATGAGAGATGCCTCCAGGAGACGCCAGGGCATCAGATACTCGGGCATCTTACAGAGAGTCAGGCAGAGGAGTGTGACGCGTGTGGCGGAGCCCGTGCAGCCGGGAGTATAGTCACAATGAGAGATGCCTCCAGGAGACGCCAGGGCATCAGATACTCGGGCATCTTACAGAGAGTCAGGCAGAGGAGTGCGACGTGTGTGGTGGAGCCCGTGCAGCCGGGAGGATAGTCACAATGAGAGATGCCTCCAGGAGACGCCAGGGCATCAGATATTCGGCATCTTAAAGAGAGTCAGGCAGAGGAGTGTGACGTGTGTGGCTGAGCCCGTGCAGCCGGGAGGATAGTCACAATGAGAGATGCCTCCAGGAGACGCCAGGGCATCAGATACTCGGGCATCTTAAAGAGAGTCAGGCAGAGGAGTGTGACGTGTGTGGCGGAGCCCGTGCAGCCGGGAGTATAGTCACAATGAGAGATGCCTCCAGGAGACGCCAGGGCATCAGATACTCGGGCATCTTAAAGAGAGTCAGGCAGAGGAGTGTGACGTGTGTGGCGGAGCCCGTGCAGCCGGGAGGATAGTCACAATGAGAGATGCCTCCAGGAGACGCCAGGGCATCAGATATTCGGGCATCTTAAAGAGAGTCAGGCAGAGGAGTGTGACGTGTGTGGCGGAGCCCGTGCAGCCGGGAGGATAGTCACAATGAGAGATGCCTCCAGGAGACACCAGGGCATCAGATATTCGGGCATCTTAAAGAGAGTCAGGCAGAGGAGTGTGACGTGTGTGGCGGAGCCCGTGCAGCCGGGAGGATAGTCACAATGAGAGATGCCTCCAGGAGACGCCAGGGCATCAGATATTCGGCATCTTAAAGAGAGTCAGGCAGAGGAGTGTGACGTGTGTGGCGGAGCCCGTGCAGCCGGGAGGATAGTCACAATGAGAGATGCCTCCAGGAGACGCCAGGGCATCAGATATTCGGCATCTTAAAGAGAGTCAGGCAGAGGAGTGTGACGTGTGTGGCGGAGCCCGTGCAGCCGGGAGGATAGTCACAATGAGAGATGCCTCCAGGAGACGCCAGGGCATCAGATATTCGGGCATCTTAAAGAGAGTCAGGCAGAGGAGTGTGACGTGTGTGGTGGAGCCCGTGCAGCCGGGAGGATAGTCACAATGAGAGATGTCTCCAGGAGACACCAGGGCATCAGATATTCGGGCATCTTAAAGAGAGTCAGGCAGAGGAGTGTGACTTGTGTAGCGGAGCCCGTGCAGCCTGGAGGATAGTCACAATGAGAGATGCCTCCAGGAGACGCCAGGGCATCAGATATTCGGCATCTTAAAGAGAGTCAGGCAGAGGAGTGTGACGTGTGTGGCGGAGCCCGTGCAGCCTGGAGGATAGTCACAATGAGAGATGCCTCCAGGAGACGCCAGGGCATCAGATATTCGGCATCTTAAAGAGAGTCAGGCAGAGGAGTGTGACGTGTGTGGCGGAGCCCGTGCAGCCGGGAGGATAGTCACAATGAGAGATGCCTCCAGGAGACGCCAGGGGATCAGATATTCGGGCATCTTACAGAGAGTCAGGCAGAGGAGTGTGACGTGTGTGGCGGAGCCCGTGCAGCCGGGAGGATAGTCACAATGAGAGATTCCTCCAGGAGACACCAGGGCATCAGATATTCGGGCATCTTAAAGAGAGTCAGGCAGAGGAGTGTGACGTGTGTGGCGGAGCCCGTGCAGCCTGGAGGATAGTCACAATGAGAGATGCCTCCAGGAGACGCCAGGGCATCAGATATTCAGGCATCTTAAAGAGAGTCAGGCAGAGGAGTGTGACGTGTGTGGCGGAGCCCGTGCAGCCGGGAGGATAGTCACAATGAGAGATGCCTCCAGGAGACACCAGGGCATCAGATACTCGGGCATCTTAAAGAGAGTCAGGCAGAGGAGTGTGACGTGTGTGGCTGAGCCAGTGCAGCCGGGAGGATAGTCACAATGAGAGATGCCTCCAGGAGACGCCAGGGCATCAGATACTCGGGCATCTTACAGAGAGTCAGGCAGAGGAGTGTGACGTGTGTGGCGAAGCCCGTGCAGCCTGGAGGATAGTCACAATGAGAGATGCCTCCAGGAGACACCAGGGCATCAGATATTCGGCATCTTAAAGAGAGTCAGGCAGAGGAGTGTGACGTGTGTGGCTGAGCCCGTGCAGCCGGGAGGATAGTCACAATGAGAGATGCCTCCAGGAGACACCAGGGCATCAGATATTCGGGCATCTTAAAGAGAGTCAGGCAGAGGAGTGTGACGTGTGTGGCGGAGCCCGTGCAGCCGGGAGGATAGTCACAATGAGAGATGCCTCCAGGAGACGCCAGGGCATCAGATATTCGGGCATCTTAAAGAGAGTCAGGCAGAGGAGTCTAACGTGTGTGGCGGAGCCCGTGCAGCCGGGAGGATAGTCACAATGAGAGATGCCTCCAGGAGACGCCAGGGCATCAGATACTCGGCATCTTAAAGAGAGTCAGGCAGAGGAGTGTGACGTGTGTGGCGGAGCCCGTGCAACCGGGAGGATAGTCACAATGAGAGATGCCTCCAGGAGACGCTAGGGCATCAGATACTCGGCATCTTAAAGAGAGTCAGGCAGAGGAGTGTGACGTGTGTGGCGGAGCCCGTGCAGCCGGGAGGATAGTCACAATGAGAGATGCCTCCAGGAGACACCAGGGCATCAGATATTCGGGCATCTTACAGAGAGTCAGGCAGAGGAGTGTGACGTGTGTGGCTGAGCCCGTGCAGCCGGGAGGATAGTCACAATGAGAGATGCCTCCAGGAGACGCCAGGGCATCAGATATTCGGGCATCTTAAAGAGAGTCAGGCAGAGGAGTGTGACGTGTGTGGCGGAGCCCGTGCAGCCGGGAGGATAGTCACAATGAGAGATGTCTCCAGGAGACGCCAGGGCATCAGATATTCGGCATCTTAAAGAGAGTCAGGCAGAGGAGTGTGACGTGTGTGGCGGAGCCCGTGCAGCCGGGAGGATAGTCACAATGAGAGATGCCTCCAGGAGACGCCAGGGCATCAGATACTCGGGCATCTTACAGAGAGTCAGGCAGAGGAGTGTGACGCGTGTGGCGGAGCCCGTGCAGCCGGGAGTATAGTCACAATGAGAGATGCCTCCAGGAGACGCCAGGGCATCAGATACTCGGGCATCTTACAGAGAGTCAGGCAGAGGAGTGCGACGTGTGTGGTGGAGCCCGTGCAGCCGGGAGGATAGTCACAATGAGAGATGCCTCCAGGAGACGCCAGGGCATCAGATATTCGGCATCTTAAAGAGAGTCAGGCAGAGGAGTGTGACGTGTGTGGCTGAGCCCGTGCAGCCGGGAGGATAGTCACAATGAGAGATGCCTCCAGGAGACGCCAGGGCATCAGATACTCGGGCATCTTAAAGAGAGTCAGGCAGAGGAGTGTGACGTGTGTGGCGGAGCCCGTGCAGCCGGGAGGATAGTCACAATGAGAGATGCCTCCAGGAGACGCCAGGGCATCAGATATTCGGGCATCTTAAAGAGAGTCAGGCAGAGGAGTGTGACGTGTGTGGCGGAGCCCGTGCAGCCGGGAGGATAGTCACAATGAGAGATGCCTCCAGGAGACACCAGGGCATCAGATATTCGGGCATCTTAAAGAGAGTCAGGCAGAGGAGTGTGACGTGTGTGGCGGAGCCCGTGCAGCCGGGAGGATAGTCACAATGAGAGATGCCTCCAGGAGACACCAGGGCATCAGATATTCGGGCATCTTAAAGAGAGTCAGGCAGAGGAGTGTGACGTGTGTAGCGGAGCCCGTGCAGCCTGGAGGATAGTCACAATGAGAGATGCCTCCAAGAGACGCCAGGGCATCAGATATTCGGCATCTTAAAGAGAGTCAGGCAGAGGAGTGTGACGTGTGTGGCGGAGCCCGTGCAGCCTGGAGGATAGTCACAATGAGAGATGCCTCCAGGAGACGCCAGGGCATCAGATATTCAGGCATCTTAAAGAGAGTCAGGCAGAGGAGTCTAACGTGTGTGGCGGAGCCCGTGCAGCCGGGAGGATAGTCACAATGAGAGATGCCTCCAGGAGACGCCAGGGCATCAGATATTCAGGCATCTTAAAGAGAGTCAGGCAGAGGAGTGTGACTTGTGTAGCGGAGCCCGTGCAGCCTGGAGGATAGTCACAATGAGAGATGCCTCCAGGAGACACCAGGGCATCAGATATTCGGGCATCTTAAAGAGAGTCAGGCAGAGGAGTGTGACGTGTGTGGCGGAGCCCGTGCCGCCGGGAGGATAGTCACAATGAGAGATGCCTCCAGGAGACGCCAGGGCATCAGATACTCGGGCATCTTAAAGAGAGTCAGGCAGAGGAGTGTGACGTGTGTGGCGGAGCCCGTGCAGCCGGGAGGATAGTCACAATGAGAGATGCCTCCAGGAGACACCAGGGCATCAGATATTCGGGCATCTTAAAGAGAGTCAGGCAGAGGAGTGTGACGTGTGTGGCGGAGCCCGTGCAGCCGGGAGGATAGTCACAATGAGAGATGCCTCCAGGAGACACCAGGGCATCAGATATTCGGGCATCTTAAAGAGAGTCAGGCAGAGGAGTGTGACGTGTGTAGCGGAGCCCGTGCAGCCTGGAGGATAGTCACAATGAGAGATGCCTCCAAGAGACGCCAGGGCATCAGATATTCGGCATCTTAAAGAGAGTCAGGCAGAGGAGTGTGACGTGTGTGGCGGAGCCCGTGCAGCCTGGAGGATAGTCACAATGAGAGATGCCTCCAGGAGACGCCAGGGCATCAGATATTCAGGCATCTTAAAGAGAGTCAGGCAGAGGAGTCTAACGTGTGTGGCGGAGCCCGTGCAGCCGGGAGGATAGTCACAATGAGAGATGCCTCCAGGAGACGCCAGGGCATCAGATATTCGGGCATCTTAAAGAGAGTCAGGCAGAGGAGTGTGACTTGTGTAGCGGAGCCCGTGCAGCCTGGAGGATAGTCACAATGAGAGATGCCTCCAGGAGACGCCAGGGCATCAGATATTCGGCATCTTAAAGAGAGTCAGGCAGAGGAGTGTGACGTGTGTGGCGGAGCCCGTGCAGCCGGGAGGATAGTCACAATGAGAGATGCCTCCAGGAGACACCAGGGCATCAGATATCCGGGCATCTTAAAGAGAGTCAGGCAGAGGAGTGTGACGTGTGTGGCGGAGCCCGTGCAGCCGGGAGGATAGTCACAATGAGAGATGTCTCCAGGAGACACCAGGGCATCAGATATTCGGGCATCTTAAAGAGAGTCAGGCAGAGGAGTGTGACGTGTGTGGCGGAGCCCGTGCAGCCGGGAGGATAGTCACAATGAGAGATGCCTCCAGGAGACACCAGGGCATCAGATATTCGGGCATCTTAAAGAGAGTCAGGCAGAGGAGTGTGACGTGTGTGGCTAAGCCCGTGCAGCCGGGAGGATAGTCACAATGAGAGATGCCTCCAGGAGACACCAGGGCATCAGATATTCGGGCATCTTAAAGAGAGTCAGGCAGAGGAGTGTGACGTGTGTGGCGGAGCCAGTGCCGCCGGGAGGATAGTCACAATGAGAGATGCCTCCAGGAGACGCCAGGGCATCAGATATTCGGGCATCTTACAGAGAGTCAGGCAGAGGAGTGTGACGTGTGTGGCGGAGCCCGTGCAGCCGGGAGGATAGTCACAATGAGAGATGCCTCCAGGAGACGCCAGGGCATCAGATATTCAGGCATCTTAAAGAGAGTCAGGCAGAGGAGTGTGACGTGTGTGGCGGAGCCCGTGCAGCCGGGAGGATAGTCACAATGAGAGATGCCTCCAGGAGACACCAGGGCATCAGATACTCGGGCATCTTAAAGAGAGTCAGGCAGAGGAGTGTGACGTGTGTGGCGGAGCCCGTGCAGCCTGGAGGATAGTCACAATGAGAGATGTCTCCAGGAGACACCAGGGCATCAGATATTCGGGCATCTTAAAGAGAGTCAGGCAGAGGAGTGTGACGTGTGTGGCGGAGCCCGTGCAGCCGGGAGGATAGTCACAATGAGAGATGCCTCCAGGAGACACCAGGGCATCAGATATTCGGGCATCTTAAAGAGAGTTAGGCAGAGGAGTGTGACGTGTGTGGCTAAGCCCGTGCAGCCGGGAGGATAGTCACAATGAGAGATGCCTCCAGGAGACACCAGGGCATCAGATATTCGGGCATCTTAAAGAGAGTCAGGCAGAGGAGTGTGACGTGTGTGGCGGAGCCAGTGCCGCCGGGAGGATAGTCACAATGAGAGATGCCTCCAGGAGACGCCAGGGCATCAGATATTCGGGCATCTTACAGAGAGTCAGGCAGAGGAGTGTGACGTGTGTGGCGGAGCCCGTGCAGCCGGGAGGATAGTCACAATGAGAGATGCCTCCAGGAGACGCCAGGGCATCAGATATTCAGGCATCTTAAAGAGAGTCAGGCAGAGGAGTGTGACGTGTGTGGCGGAGCCCGTGCAGCCGGGAGGATAGTCACAATGAGAGATGCCTCCAGGAGACACCAGGGCATCAGATACTCGGGCATCTTAAAGAGAGTCAGGCAGAGGAGTGTGACGTGTGTGGCGGAGCCCGTGCAGCCTGGAGGATAGTCACAATGAGAGATGCCTCCAGGAGACACCAGGGCATCAGATATTCGGGCATCTTAAAGAGAGTCAGGCAGAGGAGTCTGACGTGTGTGGCGGAGCCCGTGCAGCCTTGAGGATAGTCACAATGAGAGATGCCTCCAGGAGACGCCAGGGCATCAGATACTCGGGCATCTTACAGAGAGTCAGGCAGAGGAGTGCGACGTGTGTGGCGGAGCCCGTGCAGCCGGGAGGATAGTCACAATGAGAGATGCCTCCAGGAGACGCCAGGGCATCAGATATTCGGCATCTTAAAGAGAGTCAGGCAGAGGAGTGTGACGTGTGTGGCGGAGCCCGTGCAGCCGGGAGGATAGTCACAATGAGAGATGCCTCCAGGAGACGCCAGGGCATCAGATATTCGGGCATCTTAAAGAGAGTCAGGCAGAGGAGTGTGACGTGTGTGGCGGAGCCCGTGCAGCCGGGAGGATAGTCACAATGAGAGATGCCTCCAGGAGACGCCAGGGCATCAGATACTCGGGCATCTTACAGAGAGTCAGGCAGAGGAGTGTGACGTGTGTGGCTGAGCCCGTGCAGCCGGGAGGATAGTCACAATGAGAGATGCCTCCAGGAGATGCCAGGGCATCAGATATTCGTCATCTTAAAGAGAGTCAGGCAGAGGAGTGTGACGTGTGTGGCGGAGCCCGTGCCGCCGGGAGGATAGTCACAATGAGAGATGCCTCCAGGAGACGCCAGGGCATCAGATATTCGGCATCTTAAAGAGAGTCAGGCAGAGGAGTGTGACTTGTGTAGCGGAGCCCGTGCAGCCTGGAGGATAGTCACAATGAGAGATGCCTCCAGGAGACGCCAGGGCATCAGATATTCGGCATCTTAAAGAGAGTCAGGCAGAGGAGTGTGACGTGTGTGGCGGAGCCCGTGCAGCCGGGAGGATAGTCACAATGAGAGATGCCTCCAGGAGACACCAGGGCATCAGATACTCGGGCATCTTACAGAGAGTCAGGCAGAGGAGTGTGACGTGTGTGGCGGAGCCCGTGCAGCCGGGAGGATAGTCACAATGAGAGATGCCTCCAGGAGACACCAGGGCATCAGATATCCGGGCATCTTAAAGAGAGTCAGGCAGAGGAGTGTGACGTGTGTGGCGGAGCCCGTGCAGCCGGGAGGATAGTCACAATGAGAGATGCCTCCAGGAGACGCCAGGGCATCAGATACTCGGGCATCTTAAAGAGAGTCAGGCAGAGGAGTGTGACGTGTGTGGCTGAGCCCGTGCAGCCTGGAGGATAGTCACAATGAGAGATGCCTCCAGGAGACGCCAGGGCATCAGATACTCGGGCATCTTAAAGAGAGTCAGGCAGAGGAGTGTGACGTGTGTGGCGGAGCCCGTGCAGCCGGGAGGATAGTCACAATGAGAGATGCCTCCAGGAGACGCCAGGGCATCAGATACTCGGGCATCTTACAGAGAGTCAGGCAGAGGAGTGTGACGTGTGTGGCGGAGCCCGTGCAGCCTGGAGGATAGTCACAATGAGAGATGCCTCCAGGAGACACCAGGGCATCAGATATTCGGGCATCTTAAAGAGAGTCAGGCAGAGGAGTGTGACGTGTGTGGCTGAGCCCGTGCAGCCGGGAGGATAGTCACAATGAGAGATGCCTCCAGGAGACGCCAGGGCATCAGATATTCGTCATCTTAAAGAGAGTCAGGCAGAGGAGTGTGACGTGTGTGGCGGAGCCCGTGCAGCCGGGAGGATAGTCACAATGAGAGATGCCTCCAGGAGACACCAGGGCATCAGATATTCGGGCATCTTAAAGAGAGTCAGGCAGAGGAGTGTGACGTGTGTGGCGGAGCCCGTGCAGCCTGGAGGATAGTCACAATGAGAGATGCCTCCAGGAGACGCCAGGGCATCAGATATTCGGTCATCTTAAAGAGAGTCAGGCAGAGGAGTGTGACGTGTGTGGCGGAGCCCGTGCAGCCGTGAGGATAGTCACAATGAGAGATGCCTCCAGGAGACACCAGGGCATCAGATACTCGGGCATCTTACAGAGAGTCAGACAGAGGAGTGTGACGTGTGTGGCGGAGCCCGTGCAGCCGGGAGGATAGTCACAATGAGAGATGCCTCCAGGAGACGCCAGGGCATCAGATACTCGGGCATCTTAAAGAGAGTCAGGCAGAGGAGTGTGACGTGTGTGGCGGAGCCCGTGCAGCCGGGAGGATAGTCACAATGAGAGATGCCTCCAGGAGACACCAGGGCATCAGATATCCGGGCATCTTAAAGAGAGTCAGGCAGAGGAGTGTGACGTGTGTGGCGGAGCCCGTGCAGCCGGGAGGATAGTCACAATGAGAGATGCCTCCAGGAGACACCAGGGCATCAGATATCCGGGCATCTTAAAGAGAGTCAGGCAGAGGAGTGTGACGTGTGTGGCGGAGCCCGTGCAGCCGGGAGGATAGTCACAATGAGAGATGCCTCCAGGAGACGCCAGGGCATCAGATATTTGGGCATCTTAAAGAGAGTCAGGCAGAGGAGTGCGACGTGTGCGGCTGAGCCCGTGCAGCCTGGAGGATAGTCACAATGAGAGATGCCTCCAGGAGACACCAGGGCATCAGATATTCGGGCATCTTAAAGAGAGTCAGGCAGAGGAGTGTGACGTGTGTGGCGGAGCCCGTGCAGCCGGGAGGATAGTCACAATGAGAGATGCCTCCAGGAGACGCCAGGGCATCAGATATTCGGCATCTTAAAGAGAGTCAGGCAGAGGAGTGTGACGTGTGTGGCGGAGCCTGTGCAGCCTGGAGGATAGTCACAATGAGAGATGTCTCCAGGAGACGCCAGGGCATCAGATATTCGGCATCTTAAAGAGAGTCAGGCAGAGGAGTGTGACATGTGTGGCGGAGCCCGTGCAGCCTGGAGGATAGTCACAATGAGAGATGCCTCCAGGAGATGCCAGGGCATCAGATATTCGGGCATCTTAAAGAGAGTCAGGCAGAGGAGTGTGACGTGTGTGGCGGAGCCCGTGCAGCCGGGAGGATAGTCACGATGAGAGATGCCTCCAGGAGACACCAGGGCATCAGATATTCGGCATCTTAAAGAGAGTCAGGCAGAGGAGTGTGACGTGTGTGGCTGAGCCCGTGCAGCCGGGAGGATAGTCACAATGAGAGATGCCTCCAGGAGACGCCAGGGCATCAGATATTCGGGCATCTTAAAGAGAGTCAGGCAGAGGAGTGTGACGTGTGTGGCGGAGCCCGTGCAGCCGGGAGGATAGTCACAATGAGAGATGCCTCCAGGAGACGCCAGGGCATCAGATATTCGGGCATCTTAAAGAGAGTCAGGCAGAGGAGTGTGACGTGTGTGGCGGAGCCCGTGCAGCCGGGAGGATAGTCACAATGAGAGATGCCTCCAGGAGACGCCAGGGCATCAGAAATTCGGGCATCTTAAAGAGAGTCAGGCAGAGGAGTGTGACGCGTGTGGCGGAGCCCGTGCAGCCGGGAGGATAATCACAATGAGAGATGCCTCCAGGAGACGCCAGGGCATCAGATATTCGGCATCTTAAAGAGAGTCAGGCAGAGGAGTGCGACGTGTGCGGCTGAGCCCGTGCAGCCTGGAGGATAGTCACAATGAGAGATGCCTCCAGGAGACACCAGGGCATCAGATATTTGGGCATCTTAAAGAGAGTCAGGCAGAGGAGTGCGACGTGTGCGGCTGAGCCCGTGCAGCCTGGAGGATAGTCACAATGAGAGATGCCTCCAGGAGACGCCAGGGCATCAGATATTCGGGCATCTTAAAGAGAGTCAGGCAGAGGAGTGTGACGTGTGTGACAGAGCCCGTGCAGCCCGGAGGAGAGTCACAATGAGAGATGCCTCCAGGAGACGCCAGGGCATCAGATATTTGGGCATCTTAAAGAGAGTCAGGCAGAGGAGTGCGACGTGTGCGGCTGAGCCCGTGCAGCCTGGAGGATAGTCACAATGATAGATGCCTCCAGGAGACGCCAGGGCATCAGATATTTGGGCATCTTACAGAGAGTCAGGCAGAGGAGTGTGACGTGTGTGGCTGAGCCCGTGCAGCCGGGAGGATAGTCACAATGAGAGATGCCTCCAGGAGACGCCAGGGCGTCAGATATTCGGGCATCTTACAGAGAGTCAGGCAGAGGAGTGTGACGTGTGTGGCTGAGCCCGTGCAGCCTGGAGGATAGTCACAATGAGAGATGCCTCCAGGAGACACCAGGGCATCAGATATTCGGGCATCTTAAAGAGAGTCAGACAGAGGAGTGTGACGTATGTGGCTGAGCCCGTGCAGCCGGGAGGATAGTCACAATGAGAGATGCCTCCAGGAGACACCAGGGGATCAGATACTCGGGCATCTTAAAGAGAGTCAGGCAGAGGAGTGTGACGTGTGTGGCGGAGCCCGTGCAGCCGGGAGGATAGTCACAATGAGAGATGCCTCCAGGAGACGCCAGGGCATCAGATACTCGGGCATCTTACAGAGAGTCAGGCAGAGGAGTGTGACGTGTGTGGCGGAGCCCGTGCAGCCGGGAGGATAGTCACAATGAGAGATGCCTCCAGGAGACACCAGGGCATCAGATACTCGGGCATCTTAAAGAGAGTCAGGCAGAGGAGTGTGACGTGTGTGGCGGAGCCCGTGCAGCCGGGAGGATAGTCACAATGAGAGATGCCTCCAGGAGACACCAGGGCAT
The DNA here is from genome assembly GCF_040894005.1 of Engystomops pustulosus. Lineage (NCBI taxonomy): Eukaryota > Metazoa > Chordata > Amphibia > Anura > Leptodactylidae > Engystomops > Engystomops pustulosus. Next base: position 12,886 of record NW_027285018.1, on the reverse strand, counting down.
CAGATACTCGGGCATCTTAAAGAGAGTCAGGCAGAGGAGTGTGACGTATGTGGCGGAGCCCGTGCAGCCTGGAGGATAGTCACAATGAGAGATGCCTCCAGGAGACGCCAGGGCATCAGATACTCGGGCATCTTAAAGAGAGTCAGGCAGAGGAGTGTGACGTGTGTAGCGGAGCCCGTGCAGCCTGGAGGATAGTCACAATGAGAGATGCCTCCAGGAGACACCAGGGCATCAGATACTCGGGCATCTTAAAGAGAGTCAGGCAGAGGAGTGTGACGTATGTGGCGGAGCCCGTGCAGCCTGGAGGATAGTCACAATGAGAGATGCCTCCAGGAGACGCCAGGGCATCAGATACTCGGGCATCTTAAAGAGAGTCAGGCAGAGGAGTGTGACGTGTGTGGCGGAGCCCGTGCAGCCGGGAGGATAGTCACAATGAGAGATGCCTCCAGGAGACGCCAGGGCATCAGATATTCGGCATCTTAAAGAGAGTCAGGCAGAGGAGTGTGACGTGTGTGGCGGAGCCCGTGCAGCCGGGAGGATAGTCACAATGAGAGATGCCTCCAGGAGACGCCAGGGCATCAGATATTCGGCATCTTAAAGAGAGTCAGGCAGAGGAGTGTGACGTGTGTGGCGGAGCCCGTGCAGCCGGGAGGATAGTCACAATGAGAGATGCCTCCAGGAGACGCCAGGGCATCAGATATTCAGGCATCTTAAAGAGAGTCAGGCAGAGGAGTGTGACGTGTGTGGCTGAGCCCGTGCAGCCGGGAGGATAGTCACAATGAGAGATGCCTCCAGGAGACGCCAGGGCATCAGATATTCAGGCATCTTAAAGAGAGTCAGGCAGAGGAGTGTGACGTGTGTGGCGGAGCCCAATGAGAGATGCCTCCAGCAGACGCAGCCGTTCTATTGTTATGGTCATTTTATAGAACAATGCAAGAGGCGTCTCAATCGCAGTCCAGGAGGGAATGTGGAAAGGACTCGCTCCTCTTCCCTGCAGGACTCCGTATGTAATCCGGGAAGATTCTGGAGTTTTGTTATCTGCCAGATCTCACCCCACCGGACTTCCATGATGCGTTTAGCTCGTCTCTACCTGAAGTGAGGCATCAAAAGAATATTTAGCCAAAAGTTCACATTAGACCCTCAAAATCTCGTGAGGATCAAGGCAGGAGAAACCATGTCCCCCGAGGAGCATTGTGAGAATCGTGTCCTGCTATATAGTCTCACCATTAGTAATGTTTAGGGAGCGGCTGTAGGTGGGGGGGGTTCTGGTTCATTTATTTATTTTATGTTTTTTATTGAAATAATTCAGATTACAATCATTAAGGCAAACATTAGAGTTATAGTTACAATTGAGCTCGTGGAAGTATTATAATATGTAACACAAGCCACGTAATTTGCGTGGAAGTCTTTTCCAGATTAACCCCTTAACGACCGGGCCCTTTTTAGTTTTTTCACTTCCATTTTTCACTCCCCACCTTCAAAAATCTATAACTTTTTTATTTTTCCACATAAAGAGCTGTGTGACGGCTTATTTTCTGCGTAAAACATTGCACTTCATAGAGACGGTATTGAATATTCCTGCCGTGTACTGGGAAGCGGGAAAAAAATTCCAAATGCAGTGAAAATGGTGAAAAAACACATTTGCAATGCTTCTTGTGGGCTTGGATTTTACAGCTTTCACTGAGCGCCCCGGATGACAGGTCTGCTTTATTCTTTGGGTCGGTGCAATCATAGGGATAACAAATTAGCACAGGTTTTATAATGTTTTCATACATTTAAAAAAAATTAAAATCTCCTGTACAAAAATGTTTTTTTTAATTTTGCCATCTTCTGGCGCTAATAACTTTTTCATACTTTGGTGCCCGGCGCTGTGGGTGGTGTCATTTTTTTTTACTTTTGATGACGTTTTCATTGCTATAATTTTTAAGACTGTGCGACCTTTTGATTTTTTTTTTAAATATTTTTCAAAATGGCAAAAAATGTCATTTTTGACTTTGGACGCTATTTGCCGTTACGGGGTTAAACGCAGTGAAAAAATGTTATTATATTTTGATAGATTTTTTCGGACGCGGCGATACCTTACGTGTTTATGATTTATACGAGTTCTAGGGTGATTTGAATTTTTAGGTTTTTTTATTATAATTTTTTTTTTAACTTTTTTTATTTTTACTTTTACTATTTTTCAGACTCCCTAGTGTACTTTAACCCTAGGTTCTCTGATCGATCCTACCATATACTGCCATACTACAGTATATGGGGATTTTCCTCCTCATTCATTACCATGTGCAATTAGCACATGGTAATGAATGGGTTAAAACGAGACAGCTTCGGGCCTTAGTGAGACCCGAAGCTGTCATGGCAATGGATCGCTGCTACCTGATATCGTCATGGGGAGGGGCGATTTGCGGTAAGATGGCGGCACCCATGCTCGTGCTGGCACTGATTGCGAGTGTAACCGGTAAGCCCTTGCTGCTATATGCACCAAGACTTCCCGGCTATGGAGAGGACTGAGCCCGCGAGCCGGGACCCGTCAGAGATGCTGGTGATCTATAGTCCGGCTAAGGTTCACATATTGTTGCAGGAATTCTTCCTTTGTGTTTGCCGTTCCTCTTTTTATGAAGATGATGTAGTCAAAGAGATAAGAAAATAACTAAAGTAACAATAAAACTTATGTGACACAAGTAACCAAGATGTAACGGCTGTGATAGTGCTCTGTGTGTTCCAGTCTTGGGTAGTAGCGATGTCTTCTCTGCTCCCAACCTCTTGATACTGTTTGCTTACAATGTGTCGGAATAAATGGAGCCGGCACCTCCCGGAGTCTCCATATAGAGAGGATTATGTGTCTGGGGTGAGGTCAGTCTTGGTATATACATGTAGTGGTAGGTGTCAGTCTCCATATAGAGGAGGATTATGTGTCTGGGGTGAGGTCAGTCTTGGTGTATACATGTAGTGGTAGGTGTCAGTCTCCATATAGAGGGGATTATGTGTCTGGGGTGAGGTCAGTCTTGGTATATACATGTAGTGGTAGGTGTCAGTCTCCATATAGAGAGGATTATGTGTCTGGGGTGAGGTCAGTCTTGGTGTATACATGTAGTGGTAGGTGTCAGTCCCCATATAGAGGAGGATTATGTGTCTGGGGTGAGGTCAGTCTTGGTGTATACATGTAGTGGTAGGTGTCAGTCCCCATATAGAGGGGATTATGTGTCTGGGGTGAGGTCAGTCTTGGTGTATACATGTAGTGGTAGGTGTCAGTCTCCATATAGAGGGGATTATGTGTCTGGGGTGAGGTCAGTCTTGGTGTATACATGTAGTGGTAGGTGTCAGTCCCCATATAGAGGAGGATTATGTGTCTGGGGTGAGGTCAGTCTTGGTGTATACATGTAGTGGTAGGTGTCAGTCCCCATATAGAGGAGGATTATGTGTCTGGGGTGAGGTCAGTCTTGGTGTATACATGTAGTGGTAGGTGTCAGTCCCCATATAGAGGAGGATTATGTGTCTGGGGTGAGGTCAGTCTTGGTGTATACATGTAGTGGTAGGTGTCAGTCCCCATATAGAGGGGGATTATGTGTCTGGGGTGAGGTCAGTCTTGGTGTATACATGTAGTGGTAGGTGTCAGTCTCCATATAGAGGGGATTATGTGTCTGGGGTGAGGTCAGTCTTGGTATATACATGTAGTGGTAGGTGTCAGTCCCCATATAGAGGAGGATTATGTGTCTGGGGTGAGGTCAGTCTTGGTGTATACATGTAGTGGTAGGTGTCAGTCTCCATATAGAGGAGGATTATGTGTCTGGGGTGAGGTCAGTCTTGGTATATACATGTAGTGGTAGGTGTCAGTCCCCATATAGAGGGGATTATGTGTCTGGGGTGAGGTCAGTCTTGGTGTATACATGTAGTGGTAGGTGTCAGTCTCCATATAGAGGGGATTATGTGTCTGGGGTGAGGTCAGTCTTGGTATATACATGTAGTGGTAGGTGTCAGTCTCCATATAGAGGGGATTATGTGTCTGGGGTGAGGTCAGTCTTGGTATATACATGTAGTGGTAGGTGTCAGTCCCCATATAGAGGGGATTATGTGTCTGGGGTGAGGTCAGTCTTGGTATATACATGTAGTGGTAGGTGTCAGTCTCCATATAGAGGAGGATTATGTGTCTGGGGTGAGGTCAGTCTTGGTATATACATGTAGTGGTAGGTGTCAGTCCCCATATAGAGAGGATTATGTGTCTGGGGTGAGGTCAGTCTTGGTATATACATGTAGTGGTAGGTGTCAGTCTCCATATAGAGAGGATTATGTGTCTGGGGTGAGGTCAGTCTTGGTGTATACATGTAGTGGTAGGTGTCAGTCTCCATATAGAGGAGGATTATGTGTCTGGGGTGAGGTCAGTCTTGGTATATACATGTAGTGGTAGGTGTCAGTCCCCATATAGAGAGGATTATGTGTCTGGGGTGAGGTCAGTCTTGGTATATACATGTAGTGGTAGGTGTCAGTCTCCATATAGAGGAGATTATGTGTCTGGGGTGAGGTCAGTCTTGGTATATACATGTAGTGGTAGGTGTCAGTCTCCATATAGAGGAGGATTATGTGTCTGGGGTGAGGTCAGTCTTGGTATATACATGTAGTGGTAGGTGTCAGTCCCCATATAGAGGGGATTATGTGTCTGGGGTGAGGTCAGTCTTGGTATATACATGTAGTGGTAGGTGTCAGTCTCCATATAGAGGGGATTATGTGTCTGGGGTGAGGTCAGTCTTGGTATATACATGTAGTGGTAGGTGTCAGTCTCCATATAGAGGGGATTATGTGTCTGGGGTGAGGTCAGTCTTGGTGTATACATGTAGTGGTAGGTGTCAGTCTCCATATAGAGGAGATTATGTGTCTGGGGTGAGGTCAGTCTTGGTATATACATGTAGTGGTAGGTGTCAGTCTCCATATAGAGGGGATTATGTGTCTGGGGTGAGGTCAGTCTTGGTATATACATGTAGTGGTAGGTGTCAGTCTCCATATAGAGGAGATTATGTGTCTGGGGTGAGGTCAGTCTTGGTATATACATGTAGTGGTAGGTGTCAGTCTCCATATAGAGAGGATTATGTGTCTGGGGTGAGGTCAGTCTTGGTGTATACATGTAGTGGTAGGTGTCAGTCTCCATATAGAGGAGGATTATGTGTCTGGGGTGAGGTCAGTCTTGGTATATACATGTAGTGGTAGGTGTCAGTCTCCATATAGAGGAGGATTATGTGTCTGGGGTGAGGTCAGTCTTGGTATATACATGTAGTGGTAGGTGTCAGTCTCCATATAGAGGAGGATTATGTGTCTGGGGTGAGGTCAGTCTTGGTATATACATGTAGTGGTAGGTGTCAGTCTCCATATAGAGGAGGATTATGTGTCTGGGGTGAGGTCAGTCTTGGTATATACATGTAGTGGTAGGTGTCAGTCTCCATATAGAGGAGGATTATGTGTCTGGGGTGAGGTCAGTCTTGGTATATACATGTAGTGGTAGGTGTCAGTCTCCATATAGAGAGGATTATGTGTCTGGGGTGAGGTCAGTCTTGGTATATACATGTAGTGGTAGGTGTCAGTCTCCATATAGAGGGGATTATGTGTCTGGGGTGAGATCAGTCTTGGTATATACATGTAGTGGTAGGTGTCAGTCTCCATATAGAGGAGGATTATGTGTCTGGGGTGAGGTCAGTCTTGGTATATACATGTAGTGGTAGGTGTCAGTCTCCATATAGAGGAGGATTATGTGTCTGGGGTGAGATCAGTCTTGGTATATACATGTAGTGGTAGGTGGCAGTCTCCATATAGAGAGGATTATGTGTCTGGGGTGAGGTCAGTCTTGGTATATACATGTAGTGGTAGGTGTCAGTCCCCATATAGAGGAGGATTATGTGTCTGGGGTGAGGTCAGTCTTGGTATATACATGTAGTGGTAGGTGTCAGTCTCCATATAGAGGAGGATTATGTGTCTGGGGTGAGGTCAGTCTTGGTATATACATGTAGTGGTAGGTGTCAGTCTCCATATAGAGGAGGATTATGTGTCTGGGGTGAGGTCAGTCTTGGTATATACATGTAGTGGTAGGTGTCAGTCTCCATATAGAGGAGGATTATGTGTCTGGGGTGAGGTCAGTCTTGGTATATACATGTAGTGGTAGGTGTCAGTCTCCATATAGAGGGGATTATGTGTCTGGGGTGAGGTCAGTCTTGGTATATACATGTAGTGGTAGGTGTCAGTCTCCATATAGAGAGGATTATGTGTCTGGGGTGAGGTCAGTCTTGGTATATACATGTAGTGGTAGGTGTCAGTCCCCATATAGAGGAGGATTATGTGTCTGGGGTGAGGTCAGTCTTGGTGTATACATGTAGTGGTAGGTGTCAGTCCCCATATAGAGAGGATTATGTGTCTGGGGTGAGGTCAGTCTTGGTATATACATGTAGTGGTAGGTGTCAGTCCCCATATAGAGGAGGATTATGTGTCTGGGGTGAGGTCAGTCTTGGTGTATACATGTAGTGGTAGGTGTCAGTCCCCATATAGAGGAGGATTATGTGTCTGGGGTGAGGTCAGTCTTGGTATATACATGTAGTGGTAGGTGTCAGTCTCCATATAGAGGAGGATTATGTGTCTGGGGTGAGGTCAGTCTTGGTATATACATGTAGTGGTAGGTGTCAGTCCCCATATAGAGGAGGATTATGTGTCTGGGGTGAGGTCAGTCTTGGTGTATACATGTAGTGGTAGGTGTCAGTCTCCATATAGAGGAGGATTATGTGTCTGGGGTGAGGTCAGTCTTGGTGTATACATGTAGTGGTAGGTGTCAGTCCCCATATAGAGGAGGATTATGTGTCTGGGGTGAGGTCAGTCTTGGTGTATACATGTAGTGGTAGGTGTCAGTCCCCATATAGAGGGGATTATGTGTCTGGGGTGAGGTCAGTCTTGGTATATACATGTAGTGGTAGGTGTCAGTCTCCATATAGAGGAGGATTATGTGTCTGGGGTGAGGTCAGTCTTGGTATATACATGTAGTGGTAGGTGTCAGTCTCCATATAGAGGGGATTATGTGTCTGGGGTGAGGTCAGTCTTGGTATATACATGTAGTGGTAGGTGTCAGTCTCCATATAGAGGGGATTATGTGTCTGGGGTGAGGTCAGTCTTGGTATATACATGTAGTGGTAGGTGTCAGTCCCCATATAGAGGAGGATTATGTGTCTGGGGTGAGGTCAGTCTTGGTATATACATGTAGTGGTAGGTGTCAGTCCCCATATAGAGGAGGATTATGTGTCTGGGGTGAGGTCAGTCTTGGTATATACATGTAGTGGTAGGTGTCAGTCTCCATATAGAGGGGATTATGTGTCTGGGGTGAGGTCAGTCTTGGTATATACATGTAGTGGTAGGTGTCAGTCCCCATATAGAGGAGGATTATGTGTCTGGGGTGAGGTCAGTCTTGGTATATACATGTAGTGGTAGGTGTCAGTCTCCATATAGAGGGGATTATGTGTCTGGAGTGAGGTCAGTCTTGGTATATACATGTAGTGGTAGGTGTCAGTCCCCATATAGAGGGGATTATGTGTCTGGGGTGAGGTCAGTCTTGGTATATACATGTAGTGGTAGGTGTCAGTCTCCATATAGAGAGGATTATGTGTCTGGGGTGAGGTCAGTCTTGGTATATACATGTAGTGGTAGGTGTCAGTCTCCATATAGAGGGGATTATGTGTCTGGGGTGAGGTCAGTCTTGGTATATACATGTAGTGGTAGGTGTCAGTCCCCATATAGAGAGGATTATGTGTCTGGGGTGAGGTCAGTCTTGGTATATACATGTAGTGGTAGGTGTCAGTCTCCATATAGAGGAGGATTATGTGTCTGGGGTGAGGTCAGTCTTGGTATATACATGTAGTGGTAGGTGTCAGTCTCCATATAGAGGAGGATTATGTGTCTGGGGTGAGGTCAGTCTTGGTATATACATGTAGTGGTAGGTGTCAGTCTCCATATAGAGGGGATTATGTGTCTGGGGTGAGGTCAGTCTTGGTATATACATGTAGTGGTAGGTGTCAGTCTCCATATAGAGAGGATTATGTGTCTGGGGTGAGGTCAGTCTTGGTGTATACATGTAGTGGTAGGTGTCAGTCTCCATATAGAGAGGATTATGTGTCTGGGGTGAGGTCAGTCTTGGTATATACATGTAGTGGTAGGTGTCAGTCTCCATATAGAGAGGATTATGTGTCTGGGGTGAGGTCAGTCTTGGTATATACATGTAGTGGTAGGTGTCAGTCTCCATATAGAGGGGATTATGTGTCTGGGGTGAGGTCAGTCTTGGTATATACATGTAGTGGTAGGTGTCAGTCTCCATATAGAGGGGATTATGTGTCTGGGGTGAGGTCAGTCTTGGTATATACATGTAGTGGTAGGTGTCAGTCTCCATATAGAGGGGATTATGTGTCTGGGGTGAGGTCAGTCTTGGTATATACATGTAGTGGTAGGTGTCAGTCCCCATATAGAGGGGATTATGTGTCTGGGGTGAGGTCAGTCTTGGTATATACATGTAGTGGTAGGTGTCAGTCTCCATATAGAGGAGGATTATGTGTCTGGGTGAGGTCAGTCTTGGTGTATACATATATCACCAGTGAGTAGGTGTCAGTCCCCATATAGAGGGGATTATGTGTCTGGGGTGAGGTCAGTCTTGGTATATACATGTAGTGGTAGGTGTCAGTCTCCATATAGAGGAGGATTATGTGTCTGGGGTGAGGTCAGTCTTGGTGTATACATGTAGGTGTCAGTCTCCATATAGAGGGGATTATGTGTCTGGGGTGAGGTCAGTCTTGGTATATACATGTAGTGGTAGGTGTCAGTCTCCATATAGAGGGGATTATGTGTCTGGGGTGAGGTCAGTCTTGGTATATACATGTAGTGGTAGGTGTCAGTCTCCATATAGAGGGGATTATGTGTCTGGGGTGAGGTCAGTCTTGGTGTATACATGTAGTGGTAGGTGTCAGTCCCCATATAGAGGGGATTATGTGTCTGGGGTGAGGTCAGTCTTGGTATATACATGTAGTGGTAGGTGTCAGTCTCCATATAGAGGAGGATTATGTGTCTGGGGTGAGGTCAGTCTTGGTGTATACATGTAGTGGTAGGTGTCAGTCTCCATATAGAGGGGATTATGTGTCTGGGGTGAGGTCAGTCTTGGTATATACATGTAGTGGTAGGTGTCAGTCTCCATATAGAGGGGATTATGTGTCTGGGGTGAGGTCAGTCTTGGTATATACATGTAGTGGTAGGTGTCAGTCCCCATATAGAGGGGATTATGTGTCTGGGGTGAGGTCAGTCTTGGTATATACATGTAGTGGTAGGTGTCAGTCTCCATATAGAGGGGATTATGTGTCTGGGGTGAGGTCAGACTTGGTGTATACATGTAGTGGTAGGTGTCAGTCCCCATATAGAGGGGATTATGTGTCTGGGGGTGAGGTCAGTCTTGGTATATACATGTAGTGGTAGGTGTCAGTCCCCCATATAGAGGGGATTATGTGTCTGGGGTGAGGTCAGTCTTGGTATATACATGTAGTGGTAGGTGTCAGTCTCCATATAGAGGAGGATTATGTGTCTGGGGTGAGTGTGTCTGGGGTGAGGTCAGTCTTGGTATATACATGTAGTGGTAGGTGTCAGTCTCCATATAGAGGAGGATTATGTGTCTGGGGTGAGGTCAGTCTTGGTATATACATGTAGTGGTAGGTGTCAGTCTCCATATAGAGGAGGATTATGTGTCTGGGGTGAGGTCAGTCTTGGTATATACATGTAGTGGTAGGTGTCAGTCTCCATATAGAGGAGGATTATGTGTCTGGGGTGAGGTCAGTCTTGGTATATACATGTAGTGGTAGGTGTCAGTCTCCATATAGAGGAGGATTATGTGTCTGGGGTGAGGTCAGTCTTGGTATATACATGTAGTGGTAGGTGTCAGTCTCCATATAGAGGAGGATTATGTGTCTGGGGTGAGGTCAGTCTTGGTATATACATGTAGTGGTAGGTGTCAGTCTCCATATAGAGGAGGATTATGTGTCTGGGGTGAGGTCAGTCTTGGTATATACATGTAGTGGTAGGTGTCAGTCTCCATATAGAGGAGGATTATGTGTCTGGGGTGAGGTCAGTCTTGGTATATACATGTAGTGGTAGGTGTCAGTCTCCATATAGAGGAGGATTATGTGTCTGGGGTGAGGTCAGTCTTGGTATATACATGTAGTGGTAGGTGTCAGTCTCCATATAGAGGAGGATTATGTGTCTGGGGTGAGGTCAGTCTTGGTATATACATGTAGTGGTAGGTGTCAGTCTCCATATAGAGGAGGATTATGTGTCTGGGGTGAGGTCAGTCTTGGTATATACATGTAGTGGTAGGTGTCAGTCTCCATATAGAGGAGGATTATGTGTCTGGGGTGAGGTCAGTCTTGGTATATACATGTAGTGGTAGGTGTCAGTCTCCATATAGAGGAGGATTATGTGTCTGGGGTGAGGTCAGTCTTGGTATATACATGTAGTGGTAGGTGTCAGTCTCCATATAGAGGAGGATTATGTGTCTGGGGTGAGGTCAGTCTTGGTATATACATGTAGTGGTAGGTGTCAGTCTCCATATAGAGGAGGATTATGTGTCTGGGGTGAGGTCAGTCTTGGTATATACATGTAGTGGTAGGTGTCAGTCCCATATAGAGGAGGATTATGTGTCTGGGGTGAGGTCAGTCTTGGTATATACATGTAGTGGTAGGTGTCAGTCTCCATATAGAGGAGGATTATGTGTCTGGGGTGAGGTCAGTCTTGGTATATACATGTAGTGGTAGGTGTCAGTCTCCATATAGAGGGGATTATGTGTCTGGGGTGAGGTCAGTCTTGGTATATACATGTAGTGGTAGGTGTCAGTCTCCATATAGAGAGGATTATGTGTCTGGGGTGAGGTCAGTCTTGGTATATACATGTAGTGGTAGGTGTCAGTCTCCATATAGAGGAGGATTATGTGTCTGGGGTGAGGTCAGTCTTGGTATATACATGTAGTGGTAGGTGTCAGTCTCCATATAGAGGAGGATTATGTGTCTGGGGTGAGGTCAGTCTTGGTATATACATGTAGTGGTAGGTGTCAGTCTCCATATAGAGGAGGATTATGTGTCTGGGGTGAGGTCAGTCTTGGTATATACATGTAGTGGTAGGTGTCAGTCTCCATATAGAGGAGGATTATGTGTCTGGGGTGAGGTCAGTCTTGGTATATACATGTAGTGGTAGGTGTCAGTCTCCATATAGAGGGGATTATGTGTCTGGGGTGAGGTCAGTCTTGGTATATACATGTAGTGGTAGGTGTCAGTCTCCATATAGAGGAGGATTATGTGTCTGGGGTGAGGTCAGTCTTGGTATATACATGTAGTGGTAGGTGTCAGTCTCCATATAGAGGAGGATTATGTGTCTGGGGTGAGGTCAGTCTTGGTATATACATGTAGTGGTAGGTGTCAGTCTCCATATAGAGGAGGATTATGTGTCTGGGGTGAGGTCAGTCTTGGTATATACATGTAGTGGTAGGTGTCAGTCTCCATATAGAGGAGGATTATGTGTCTGGGGTGAGGTCAGTCTTGGTATATACATGTAGTGGTAGGTGTCAGTCTCCATATAGAGGAGGATTATGTGTCTGGGGTGAGGTCAGTCTTGGTATATACATGTAGTGGTAGGTGTCAGTCTCCATATAGAGGGGATTATGTGTCTGGGGTGAGGTCAGTCTTGGTATATACATGTAGTGGTAGGTGTCAGTCTCCATATAGAGGAGGATTATGTGTCTGGGGTGAGGTCAGTCTTGGTATATACATGTAGTGGTAGGTGTCAGTCTCCATATAGAGGAGGATTATGTGTCTGGGGTGAGGTCAGTCTTGGTATATACATGTAGTGGTAGGTGTCAGTCTCCATATAGAGGAGGATTATGTGTCTGGGGTGAGGTCAGTCTTGGTATATACATGTAGTGGTAGGTGTCAGTCTCCATATAGAGGAGGATTATGTGTCTGGGGTGAGGTCAGTCTTGGTATATACATGTAGTGGTAGGTGTCAGTCTCCATATAGAGGGGATTATGTGTCTGGGGTGAGGTCAGTCTTGGTATATACATGTAGTGGTAGGTGTCAGTCTCCATATAGAGGAGGATTATGTGTCTGGGGTGAGGTCAGTCTTGGTATATACATGTAGTGGTAGGTGTCAGTCTCCATATAGAGGAGGATTATGTGTCTGGGGTGAGGTCAGTCTTGGTATATACATGTAGTGGTAGGTGTCAGTCCCCATATAGAGAGGATTATGTGTCTGGGGTGAGGTCAGTCTTGGTATATACATGTAGTGGTAGGTGTCAGTCTCCATATAGAGGGGATTATGTGTCTGGGGTGAGGTCAGTCTTGGTATATACATGTAGTGGTAGGTGTCAGTCTCCATATAGAGGAGGATTATGTGTCTGGGGTGAGGTCAGTCTTGGTATATACATGTAGTGGTAGGTGTCAGTCTCCATATAGAGGAGGATTATGTGTCTGGGGTGAGGTCAGTCTTGGTATATACATGTAGTGGTAGGTGTCAGTCTCCATATAGAGGAGGATTATGTGTCTGGGGTGAGGTCAGTCTTGGTATATACATGTAGTGGTAGGTGTCAGTCTCCATATAGAGGGGATTATGTGTCTGGGGTGAGGTCAGTCTTGGTATATACATGTAGTGGTAGGTGTCAGTCCTCATATAGAGGAGGATTATGTGTCTGGGGTGAGGTCAGTCTTGGTATATACATGTAGTGGTAGGTGTCAGTCTCCATATACAAGGAGGATTAGTGTCTGGGGTGAGGTAGTCCTTGGTATATAAATGTAGTGGTAGGTGTCAGTCCCCATATAGAGGGGATTATGTGTCTGGGGTGAGGTCAGT